>NC_056558.1:23543800-23545583 GCF_013358625.1 Macadamia integrifolia
AAAAAAAAAAAAAAAAAAGCACACATGGCAATGATTGGCTGGTCATGAACTCATGATGCCAATTCCAAAACAGAACATACAATTAGCAACTTATTTGTGTAAATTATTTTTTCCTCTTTTGGTGGGAGGTCACCACTTGTGACTCCTTAACCAGAATCTGTGCAGATCCAGACATCTGGTTCAATTGCGTACTTCGATTGGTAGCCTGTAGAAACACACTTACGCGCCCTTCGACTGTGATTTTCGCATGTCCTGACATCTCGTTGGTTTGGTAACTATTCTGATCACCTACCTGAAACGCTGCTGTGGGTTCCTCCTCCATTATCTAATTCCTGAACTTCCAAATAAAAGCAATTTGATTGATAGCATCGAGAGAACTCCTCACTCCACTTCCATTTATAGACCACCAGAACTACACAGTATGTAAAAAGTGGGGAGAAACATCACAGAAATTATGCCTCGTGGGAATATTTTTGTATGACGTTCTGTGCTTACGTACACAGTTACCTCATTCACAATAAAAACAAATGTTAAATAGTATCTTTACGCGTTCTTCTACGCAAAGAAATAAAATAAAAAAATAAAATAAAAAAAGAACTTTACGCGTTCTTACATGGATTGGAAATGGCTTTTTCCAGACTTTTGGAAAATGTATGTGGTTGTACCCAAAAGAAGAATTATATGTGGGTTTGAGGCATCAGGTTCGCAAATTAATGGGTTACTAATCTTACTGAAAAATAGGAAAAGTTAAACACCCTTTAACGCTTGTGTTAAGTTTGTCTCGAATTCTTGACCCGTTTTGAAGATTGACTCGATCTGACATATTTTGATGGCGACCCGAATGAGAATTTTTCTGAGATCTGTGATGGAAGCAGAGGGCTTGGGCCTATCGGCCCAAGCCCGGAGCCCATCAGCCCCCACGGTATGGTTTGACCGGATCGACCGTGACCCGATGGGTCGAACCGCTACTTGGAGTATATATATAATGTACTATTGCTTATTGAGAGTAATAGTATTCTAGGGTTTTTCATGAAGCTAGGGTTTCAGGGCGAGTTCTTCCTTGCCGCTGCTAGGGTGTAATATTTCTTCTGCATAGTGAATCATCTTCTTCTTCGCCCGAGGACGTAGCACACCACCCTGGTGTGTGAACCTCGTTAAATCTCTGTGTCGTACGGATCTATTGTCTCTCTTTATTCGTGTTTCTTGGTGTTTGATCTAACAGCTTGACCTTTCATGTTAAGGGTTCCTCCATACCATAGTTAACAAATTCGGATTCGGGAATTATTCAGGCGGAGAATTATTCAGAATAATTCGGTTGATTAATTTAAGGATTCGGTCAAAAAAGCGGTCAAAAAAGCTTATTGGGTTTTTTTTTTTTTTTTAATTTTTTTTTTGTTTTTTTTTTAAATACTGTTTAAATGGACCAAATAATTCGGTTTAATTCGGATTCGGTCTGAATTATTCGCGTTTTATATTTACTTTTGGAAAAATCATGAATTTTACCGAATTTTATTTTTAATTCGGATTCGGTCAGAATTTTTGATAAAATTCAGAAAAATTCGATTCGGCCGAATAATTCACGCATTATTCGGCTGAATTGATAACACTGCTCCATATAACACCCCCACAATCATTAAAAATAATAATAATAATAATAGATAAAGAAATACTGATGGGACTATACTTTCTCTCCCCTATTCCCATGAAATAATGTCTTCCCCTTACTGGGATGAGAGAGATAAACAAAGGGAACACTGATGTAGACTACTCTCATGGACGGAGA
>NC_056558.1:23547706-23569949 GCF_013358625.1 Macadamia integrifolia
TGCTAGGGTGTAATCTTTCTTCTGCATAGTGAATCATCTTCTTCTTCGCCCGAGGACGTAGCACACCACCTTGGTGTGTGAACCTCGTTAAATCTCTGTGTCGTACGGATCTATTGTCTCTCTTTATTCGTGTTTCTTGGTGTTTGATCTAACAAACTGGTATCAGAGCTCTTGGTTACTTCGATCCATAGCTTCAACGAAATACGATATTGATAGGTTTGATGGCAACATCAGTTTTAGTTTATGGCAGGTTCGAATGATGGCTGTTCTCACGCAGCAGGGTTTGAAGAAAGCCCTATTTGGGAAGGCAAAGAAACCTGCAACTATGTCCGATGATGATTGGAGCGATTTGGATGATAAAGCCCTTTCAGCTATTCAGTTGTGTCTTTCGAATGATGTTCTACAGGAAGTTCTCTCAGAGAAAACGGCTGCAGAGTTATGAGTGAAGTTAGAGAACCTCTACCTCACCAAATCCCTCACCAATAGGTTGAGATTGAAGCAACAACTGTATACCCTTCATATGGGTGAAGGTACTTCTATTAAATCCCATATATCTGAGTTCAATTCTATTGTTACTGATTTGAAAATGATAGATGTTAAAATAGACGATGAAGATTTGGCCCTATTATTGTTATGTTCTCTGCCTCCATCTTATAAGCACTTTAGGGATACCATGATTTATGGTAGAGAAACAATCTCTATTGAGGATGTTAAAACGAATCTGCAAAGCAAGCAGAAGATTGATGATGAGTTGACAACTACCAATAAATCTGATGGTGTTAGTTTGATAGCTAGAGGGAGAACGAATGAAAATGGTTCATATGGTGACAAAAAGAAGGCTAGATCAAAATCTAAGCACAAGAATTTAACCTGCAATTACTGTAAGAAAAAGGGGCATATTAAATCTGAATGCTATAAGCTTTTAAATAAGCAGAAGGCAGGTGGTGGTGTTCAAAATCAACAGAAAATAGATGATTCTGCAGAAGCCAGTATTGCTGAAGATGAGAGTGAGTCTGATATGCTTTTGGTGACTGATGATAAAGTTAGATCACAGGATGAATGGATTCTTGACTCTGGTTGTTCCTACCATATGTGTCCCAATCGTGAATGGTTCTCCACATACGAATCAGTTCGAGGTGGAGTTGTGTTGATGGGAAATAATGCTTCTTGTAAGACTATTGGAATGGGAACGATCAATATCAAGATGTATGATGGCATTATCAGAACCTTGTCCAATGTCAGGCATGTCCCTGATTTGAAGAAGAATCTCATCAGTTTAGGCACTCTTGATTTAAATGGGTGCAAGTATACAGCTGAAGGTGGAGTCATGAAGGTCAGTAAGGGTGTTCTCTTATTGATGAAAGGAATCAAGGTTGGCAGTTTATATGTGTTGCAGGGTACTACAGTCACTGGGTCCGTTGCAGCAGCTTCATCATCTATGTCTGAATCAGATGTCACAAATTTATGGCACATGAGGTTAGGCCACATAAGTGAAAGAGGGATGGCATCATTAAGTAAAAGGGGCTTGTTGTGTGGTCAGAGTACAGGAGCAATGGAGTTCTGTGAGCATTGTGTGTTTGGGAAGCAGAAAAGAGTTAGTTTCAGTACTGCTATTCACAGGACCAAGGGAACTTTGGACTACATTCATTCAGACCTATGGGGGCCCTCCAAGGTTGCTTCAAAGGGGGCTGGTGCAAGATACTTGCTTACTTTCATTGATGATTTCTCTAGAAAGGTTTAGGTCTATTTCTTGAAGCACAAAAATGAAGTATTTGTCACTTTCAAACAGTGGAAGAATTTGCTTGAAAAGCAGACCGGGAAACAAATTAAAAGGTTGAGAACCGATAATGGCCTAGAGTTTTGTGAAGGTGACTTTAATGAATTTGCAAAAATGAAGGTATTGCAAGACACCATACAGTTGTTAAAACACCCCAACAGAATGGAGTGGCAGAGCGTATGAATAGAACCTTGTTAGAAAAGGCAAGGTGTATGTTATCAAATGCAGGATTGGGCAAGGAGTTCTGGGCAGAAGCAGTTAACACAGCAACCTTGTTGGTGAATCGATCTCCTTGCACAGCTATTGAGTGCAAGACTCCAGAAGAAGTTTGGTCAGGTAAACAAGTAAACCTGCAGACTACTCAAATTTAAAAGTATTTGGATGTCCTGCTTATGCACATGTAAATGAAGGGAAGTTGGAACCTAGGGCTAAGAAATGCATTTTTCTTGGGTATGGATCTGGAGTAAAAGGATACAGGTTGTGGTGTTCTGATCCAAAGTCTCCAAAATTTCTTATTAGCAGAGATGTTACTTTTGATGAATCTGCTATGTTGCATCCTAGGAAAGAAGTTCCTATTCATTGTGATGAAGGTCAAGAAAAATCTAGAGAGAAGGTAGAGTTTGAAATTGGTGGTTCATCTTCAAACAAAGCACAATCTACTTTAGTCCAGTTGCCTACTTTTACTGAAGGAGATGATGCTCAAGAGAATCAAGAAGAAGAGCGGTACAACATTGCCAAGGATAGACCAAGGAGGAATATTAGACAACCACAAAAGTATGGGCATACTGAATTTGTTGCTTATGCATTGTCTGTTGCAGATACAATTGAAAATAGTGAGCCTGCAACATATTCTGAAGCTGTTGCTTCAATTGATTCTACAAAATGGTTGATTGCCATGAATGAGGAGATGGAATCTCTTCATAAAAATCAGACTTGGGAGCTTGTGAAGCCGAGAACAGGGAAGAAAATTGTTGGTTTCAAATGGGTCTTCAAGAAGAAGGAATCTGCCTCAGGTGTTGAAGATGCTAGGTACAAGGCACGTTTGGTTGCAAAGGGCTACAGTCAGGTACAAGGAATTGATTTTAATGATGTTTTCTCACCTGTTGTTAAGCATAGTTCTATTCGTGTCCTACTTGCTTTAGTTGCTATGCATGATTTGGAGTTGGAGCAACTTGATGTGAAAACAGCATTCTTGCATGGTGAACTTGAAGAACAGATTTATATGCATCAACCTGAAGGGTTTGTTATTGAAGATAAGGAGGACCACGTATGCTTGTTGAAGAAGTCCCTATATGGTTTAAAACAGTCTCCTAGACAGTGGTATAAAAGGTTTGATTCAGTTATGGCTAGTTTTGGATACTCCAGTTGTCAATATGACTGTTGTGTTTATTTCAGAAAACTCTCTGATGGGTCATTTATATATTTGTTGCTTTATGTTGATGATATGTTGATTGCAGCAAAAGATAGGAATGAGATCAATAGGTTGAAGGAACAATTAAATTCTGAATTTGAGATGAAAGATTTGGGGGCAGCAAGGAAGATCCTTGGTATGGAGATCAAGAGGGATAGAAAAGCAGGGAAGCTGTGGCTATCTCAACAAAAGTACACTGAGAAGGTATTGAATCGTTTTGGCATGAAAGATGCCAAACCTGTAACTACTCCTCTTGCATCTCATTTTAGACTTTCAACTGCTCTATCACCTAAGACAGATGAAGAGGTGGAGTACATGTCACGCGTTCCATACTCTAGTGCAGTTGGCTCCGTTATGTATGCTATGGTTTGCACTCGTCCTGACATTTCACAAGCTGTCAGTATGGTGAGCAGATATTTGTCATGTCCAGGTAAAGCTCATTGGGAAGCAGTGAAGTGGATACTTAGGTACTTGAAAGGGACCTCTAGTGTTTGTTTGGAGTTTGGGAGGAATGGTGATAATTTATCTGGTTATGTTGATTCAGATTATGCAGGTGATCTTGACAAGAGGAGGTCACTCACAGGCTATGTATTTACTCTTGGAGGAAGTACGGTTAGTTGGAAAGCTACTTTACAAGCTACAGTTGCATTATCTACCACTGAAGCAGAGTATATGGCAGTGTCTGAGGCAATTAAAGAAGCTATTTGGCTTAGAGGTTTGTTGGGAGAACTCAGCATAGATCATGGGGTGACTGTTGTCCATTGTGATAGCCAGAGTGCTATTCACTTGACTAAAGATTCAATGTATCATAAGAGGACAAAGCACATTGATGTTCGGTATCATTTCATAAAAGAGATAATTGCTCAAGGTAATATCCAAGTGTTGAAGATTGGTACTGAAGACAATCCAACTGATATGTTGACTAAGCCTTTATGTATAGGTAAGTTCGAGCATTGCTTGAACTTACTTGGTGTTTGTCATGTTTGAGTTCAACCCTTTGGAGGGCTATTGGAGAAGATGAAGATATTAGCTATTTATTTATCTGTTGGAGGAGAATTCAAGCCAAGGTGGAGATTTGTTAAGTTTGTCTCGAATTCTTGACCCGTTTTGAAGATTGACTCGATCCGACATATTTTGGTGGCGACCCGAATGAGAATTTTTCTGAGATCTGTGATGGAAGCAGATCGGCCCAAGCCCGGAGCCCATCACTGATCTCGTATGGGGGTGCGGGGGCGTAGCCCCCACGGTATGGTTTGACCGGATCGACCGTGACCCGATGGGTCGAACCGCTACTTTGAGTATATATATAATGTACTGTTGCTTATTGAGAGTAATAGTATTCTAGGGTTTTTCACGAAGCTAGGGTTTCAGGGCGAGTTCTTCCTCGCCGCTGCTAGGGTGTAATCTTTCTTCTGCATAGTGAATCATCTTCTTCTTCGCCTGAGGACGTAGCACACCACCCTGGTGTGTGAACCTCGTTAAATCTCTGTGTCGTACGGATCTATTGTCTCTCTTTATTCGTGTTTCTTGGTGTTTGATCTAACAGCTTGACCTTTCATGTTAAGGGTTCCTCCATACCATAGTTAGCAAATTCGGATTTGGGAATTATTCAAGCGGAGAATTATTCAGAATAATTCGGTTGATTAATTTAAGGATTCGGTCAAAAAAGCGGTCAAAAAAGCTTATTGGGTTTTTTTTTTTTGTTTTTTTAATTTTTTTTTGTTTTTTTTTTAAATACTGTTTAAATGGACCGAATAATTCGGTTTAATTCGGATTCGGTCTGAATTATTCGCGTTTTATATTTACTTTTGGAAAAATCACGAATTTTACCGAATTTTATTTTTAATTCGGATTCGGTCAGAATTTTTGATAAAATTCAGAAAAATTCGATTCGGCCGAATAATTCGCGCATTATTCGGCTGAATTGATAACACTGCTCCATATAACACCCCCACAATCATTAAAAATAATAATAATAATAATAGATAAAGAAGTACTGATGGGACTATACTTTCTCTCCCCTATTCCCATGAAATAATGTCTTCCCCTTACTGGGATGAGAGAGATAAACAAAGGGAACACTGATGTAGACTACTCTCATGGACGGAGAACACCTTCTTCCTCTATCAATTATGGAAGAAGTGGTTACCTGGTTGCATAGCCACTATCCAGCACCTAGGCTAGTGGAAGTATGTGCACAAGCATCTAATAAGGGGGTAGGAATGTTTTTTCACTACGTCCTTGTGTCTAGGTGTAAGGGGACGAAAATGGGTAACGTTCTATTCTCGAATTAAAAGTTAAAACTGAATTTTGCTTCCCCATGAAGAAACTTTCCTTCTTTTTTTTTTTTTTTAATAAAAACGAAAGAACTTCCTTCATGTGCTGGGGAAATGATTGGAAGTCCAAATTCGAAAACAAAAGCAGTAAAAGTGCATCATGAAGTGCATAAATCAAATTTGGGGCTAATTAGTAAGAACGTACTAAAGATTCATTTTTTTTTTTCCAAAGGTCAATAGCCTATTGGCCATTACATAGTAAGCCCACATAAAGGCCAAGTGCCGATCCACTGAGGATTCAACAAGGCCTAAGACCATACTTCTTAAGTAAATTTATGCAAATCAAGCACCGATACAGTTAAAAGGAACTGATCAAATAACTAACCCTTAGGTAGATACTCCACCGAACACTCTACAAACCGCCAAGAAGTGATTCACTAGCCAATGAACAGGGTTTAGGCCTGGTCTAGCATAAATCTTGGTCAATTACAGCTAATCCGGACTAATCATGGTCAATGAGGGCTGGGCTTGGCTGAGATATCTCAGTCTAACCTCAGGTTCAGGTTTTGCTTGGTTGAGCTAAGAGGACTCAGGGTTAGGTTGACGTTATAAACAACCCGACCATGCTTCACCCCTACTTCCAGTTATCCCAAAAAACAATTCTGATTTCAATCTATAGGTATTGAAATCCACTCTCTTCCCTTTAGATTTTCATATACTTATAATTTCTTATTAATTTTGGAATAAGGCAATGTTGCCGGTGATCTTCATAGAGAATAAAAAAGTGTCAAAACAAGTTGTAGTTCTATTTTCCTATAGAATTAGATTATGATGAAAACTTTAGTCACGTTTCCTTCAACCAGAATTTTATCCAAATCTAAAAATTTTATTTTCAAGGGGGAAAGTAGAAAAAAGGAGAAGAAAAGCAAAGGAAAAAAACAGAGAAGTTTTCCTACACCCATCAAGCTACCCTTACCCTATTTCGATGAGGGTGAAGGGAAATTTCATTCTTGCGAAAATGACTTGACTAAAGAGATCTAAGTCGATCTTTCTTTATGAAATTTTCTTCCAAGTTGTGCTGGTTAGGAACCTGCCCTTCTTTCAAGTTGTCCTTCTCTTTGATGGAACATCAACTACTAGAAGATCCTCTACGTTCACATTAGCTAATTAAGACTCGGTCAAGAATGGCCGCTGCTTCCCCTTTGTAACCTTTTAAAATTTAAAACATCTCAAGAAATTAACCCAATATTGATTGATTCATAGGTTGCCCCATGTTTTAAGTTTTATTGAGGTTTATAAGGGAAATGCATGGGATTCAAGAGTCAAGAGAATCACAAGTCACAACTCACAAGATATCCACTCAGCAAAGACAATGTAGAAAAGTGAGATTCCCACTACATGAAGTAAAAAAAGTAAAAATGAAAATGAAAATCTTACCAGAAAAAAAAAAAAAAGAAAGACGGGGAGTTTTGTACTCAGCGAAGACAAAATCACATGCGTATTTGATATTCCCAGGTTGACACTGAGAGGTGGGTGAATCAGTGGTTTCAAAAATTTCCTTAATTGCAACCCAACAATAACTTCCAATTTTCAAGTTCTAGATTGGCCGGGGCAATCCCGTAATTACCAATCACGCAAACAACGACACGTCCACCTCACACCACAATGTGGTTGAGTCTACCAGACAGTGTCCCACCACTCTGCACAACACGCACTTCAAATATATGTAGAAAAATAAATGCGACAATAACACCAGATATACGTGGTTCAGCTAAAGTGCCTACTCCACGGAGGAATACCCATATAAGGTTTCGTATTTCTGTAATACTCAACTTTTTAACCTCTACAACGGTCCAGGAACTTATCCCTGCTTCAATCTGAGATGCAACTCAGACAAGGGCAACAACCCCACACCCTAGACAAGCCCCAACTTGCTAGGTTCTCAATTTTAAATCAATAAAATAAAATCCCAACTCAATACACCATTGATCTAGAGTTTCTCAACAATAAACACTAGAATATAAAAATAGGGATTTCAGATACGGGTTACCTTAGCCTGTGTAAACCCCGTTGATGATTGCTTGCTTGACATATAGAAGAACATGCTCAAACCATCAACATCTCAACCTTTTGGATCTCTCTCTCAAGGTTGCTTCTCTTCCTCTCTCTCTTTCTCTTTCTCGGTTTTGCTTCTTATAGAGAAAATTACCCGATTCTAAAACCAAAAAAAAACCCTTTTATATTGTTTGTAAACTTGAGCAGCACCCATTCACGCGGAGGATCAGTCCTATTCGGATCCAGTTATTGTTTTTCAATTAGAACTCTAAAAATAACTGTCCATGCTTTGAGAAAACGACGTCCCTTTTATTTGGTATTAAAATATTCTTCAAACTCCAATGGGATCGTAGCAACTCAGCAAACAACTCCTTCTCTACTTCAACTTCTTGACTTTTACCAAAGCTCGGACTGATCTTTAACTTGTTGTCCATGTGCGCAAGGGAGAAATTGATTTGAAAACCGAACATCTGTCCTTGTATATATTCTGTTACGTGTACAAGACGAAGTCCCACCTGTAATCAAATTTTGACATTATCTTCTCTTTTTCTCTAGGATTTCATATAAGACTTGGACTGTAGTGCATGCTGACATCATCACCATGTAATGGCTACATTCATCTAATTAAATTGTCTACCGGTTCCACTTTGAAATTGGGCTGTAGTGCATGTTGACATCATCACCATGTAATGGCTACATTGATCTAATTAAATTGAGCTCTACCGGTTCCACTTTGAAATTAAACCAATCGAATCACATCAACTCTCTTCAATTAACCGTTGAACCAATAGTTAAAATAGTTGCCAACCCGGTTCCACTTTGAAATTAAACCAATCAAACCACATCAACTCTCTTCAATTAACCATTGAACCGTTGAACCAATAGTTAAAATAGTTGCCAACCCGGTTCCACTTTGAAATTAAACCAATCGAACCACATCAACTCTCTTCAATTAACCATTGAACCGTTGAACCAATAGTTCTAAAATAGTTGCCAACAATGACAATCTTCAATCCAATTTTCAATTTCCCAACAATCTCCCCCTTTGGAATTGTTGGCAACATTATCTGGACTATGGTGTTATACTTCTCTCCCCCTTTGACAACAAGTACAAAGGGTGACTATGCTCCCCCTATGTAGAAGCTCCCCTGAATAGAATCAGCTACAGGAGTTCCCACCGCATCTCCCTATCCTATAGGGATTTGATGTCTCTGTGCTTGCTCACCTACTCCCCCTGGACATGTACCATCTATTGTGCACGTGGAGTGACAACTCCAAGTTTGGCTCTAAGGGCTTCAAAATTTTCCTTGGGAAGTGCTTTCGTGAAAATATCTACCACTTGCTCAGATGTAGGAACAAAATCCAATCTCACCTCATTTGCATTAACCTTCTCCTTTAGGAAGTGATGTCGGATGTCAATATGCTTTGTCCTCGAATGCTGTACTGGATTCTTTGAAATATTAATGGCACTCATATTATCACACTTAATAGACACTGGTTTATCATTGTGAATTCCAAAGTCTGTTACTTGTCTCTGCATCCAAATCACCTGTGTACAACTAGCTGCAGCGGCAATGTATTCAGCCTCTGCTGTAGATAAAGAAACAGATTCTTGTTTCTTGCTATGCTATGCCACTAGACTCTGCCCCAAAAAAGAATGCACCACCACTAGTGCTCTTCCTATCATCCACACTGCCAGCCCAATCTGCATCTGAGAATGCTGTGAGTGTGAAACTTCCAATCTTAGGGTACCATAAACCATACTCCATCGTACATCTAAGATATCTAAAAATCCTTTTGACTGCCACTAGATGAGTCTCTTTCGGACTAGCTTGAAATCGAGCGACCAAACACACTACTTGTAGGATATCAGGTCTTGATGCTGTCAAGTATAGCAAGCTTCCAATCATTGACCTGTAGAGAGTCTGATCTATACTAACTGATTCATCACTCGAACTCAACCTGCAACCTACTATCATAGGAGTACTTACTGGTTTGCTGTCCTCCATCATAAATTTCTTCAACATCTCCTTGATGTACTTTGCTTGTGATATGAAGATACCATTCTATTATTGGTTCACTTGCAAACCCAAAAAGTATGATAACTCTCCTAGCATAGACATCTCGAACTCTGCCATCATCCGCTCTGCAAACTGTCTACACACCTCATCATTTTGCCCTCCAAAGATGATATCATCAACATAAACCACCACTACCAGTTGACTTTTGTTCTCTGTCATAACATATAGGTTACTATCAACAATGCCCTTCCAAAGTCCCAACTGATGTAGGTAACTGTTTAGTCTAGAGTACCAAGCCCTTGGAGCTTGTTTCAAGCCGTAAAGGGCTTTCTTTAGTCTACAGACCATGTTTGGATCATTTCCAATTTGAAAACCATCTGGTTGCTCAATGTACACTTCTTCTTTAAGATTACCGTTTAAGAATGCAGACTTGACATCCATCTGATAAACCTTGAAGCTTTTATTAACTACAAATGCTAAGAACATCCGTATAGATTCCAATCTTGCAACCGACGCAAATGTTTCATCAAAGTCTATCCCCTCTACCTGAGCATAGCCTTTGCACACTAGTCTGGCTTTGTTTCTAACCACCTGACCATCTTCATTTAACTTGTTTCTAAAAACCCACTTGGTTCCAATGATGTTTTTATTGGCTGGTCTAGGAACTAACTCCCACGTGTTGTTCTTCTCTATCTGATCCAACTCTTCATTCATTGCCTTTACCCAGTTCTCATCTCTAGTTGCTTCCCCAACAGACTTGGGTTCAATTTGAGAAAGTAATGAATATGTAGCAGATTTCATCTTTCTTGTTTGCATTCCTGCTTTAGGATCTCCAATGACTTGATGTGGGGGATGCACTTTTTGCCACTTTTCAAAACTGGGTTCTCCATCTCTCTCTGTCACTGTGTCAGTCTCATGAACATCTGTATCCTCATCATCAATAGGATTTTGAACTTCCACAACTTCATCATCTACAGTTGCATCATCATAAAAGTCCTCAGGAGTCTGCTCTGTTGGTTCTATCTGTTTAGAATGGGGTACATGTTCATCAATTCTTACATCTGAACTCTCTACCACTTTGCCCAATCTTTTATTATAGCATCTGTAGGCCTTACTCTTTGAAGAATACCCCAAGAAAATCCCCTCATCTACTCTGTCATCGAATTTTCCAAGGCTGTCCTCCTTCCTTTTGATGAAGCATCTGGAACCAAATACCCTTAGATATTTAACAGTGGCTCTCCTTCCATACCATAGCTCGTATGGTGTCTTGGATTCATTTGGTCTAAAGAAACACCTGTTCTGGATGTGCACTACAGAATAAATTGCTTCTCTCCAAAACCTCCTAGCAACATTATTTTCAATCAAAATTGTTCTTTCCATCTCTTGAACGGTCCTGTTCTTTCTTTCTACAAGCCCATTTTGTTGGGGGGTATGGGCTGCAGAATGTTGAATCCTAATCCCATGCTTATGACAGAAGTTAGAAAATAAATTCCAAGTAAACTCCTTCCCTTGATCAGATCTCAAGCACTTAATTGTCCTACCAGTTTCATTCTCTACCCTCTTCTTGAAGATCTTGAAACAATCTAAGGCTTCAGTCTTGTCTTTAAGGAACATTACACACGTCATCCTGGAGTACTCGTCTATGAATAGGATAAAGTACCTCTCTCCACCAATTGCCTCTGTTCTCATGGGTCCACAGAGATCTGTATGAATCAAGTCTAATAGTTTACTTGAATAGTGCTCCTTTGACTTGTATGTGGCCCTAGTTTGCTTTCCCTTTTGACATGGTGCACAAATATGATTTGTTGGAGATTTGATCTTTGGAAGATCTCTGACTGCCTTCTTTTTTCTCAATTTAGCTAAGTTCTTGAAGCTGATATGCCCGATCCTTCTATGCCATAGCCAACATTCATCTTCCTGTCCCATCATGCATCTATCTTCATTTGCTTCTAAAAGAGTGTATAAGTTGCCTGTAGTTCTTGTCCCTTGTGCCACCATCTTTCCATTTTTTATTTTCTTGATCACACAACCCTCCTTCGTGAACAAAACCTCATTGCCATTGTCACAAATTTGACTCACACTGAGCAAGTTGTGCATCAGACCGCTAACATATAAGACATTGTTTGACTTGATCTGTCCTCTGTCCAACTTAACTATGCCTCTGCCTTCTATCTTTGCACCATCATTGTTTCCAAACTTGACAGATCCACCCTCAGTTGAATCCAGACTCAGAAACTTTCCCTTGTCACCTGTCATGTGAGTGGAGCACCCACTGTCAAGAATCCACGGTGACGGCTTGCTATGAGCTTTGAAGGCCGTTTGAACAATTAATGACTTGCTTCCTGCTTTCTTTTTCTTCTCAACCCATACTGCCTTATTTGCCACAATAATAAGTCCTCTTTGTCTCTGACCTTGTTTCCATGAAGAATTGTCATTTTGCCTTCTTTTCTCCTGCCTCTGATAAGGAAGTATGGTCTTGCAATTTTTGGCAATGTGTCCCATCTTGTGACACCTGTAACACTCTACACTTTCCTCCGACAATGGAGCAAACCTGTTCTTGCTAGTCAGTACTGTAGGCTTGGTCTGTCTTTTGCAATCTGCCACCCTGTGTCCATAATAGTTACACCTATAACAGTAACCTTTAAAGCTCTGTCTTTGCCAAGAACCTCTGTGTCTCTGATAGTCAACTGAAGTAAATCCATCATTGTAAAACATTTGTGAGCCCATCTGTTTCTCCTTGACAAACCTCATTGGAATTTCTACAGTTCCTTTGCCTTTTGTCTCCACTACTTCAGAAGATCCCTGTGCCACATATCCAAGGCCAGTCTTCATATGTAGAGGTCTTTGAAAACTTAAAATCTTATCTAACACATTTTCATTTCCTTCGTTTGATGATGAAGTATCTGCTTCAACTGATTGAATCATAATTTCTTTACCCTTGGATTTTAAGATAGTAATTGAAGGAGATGGTGTAGTTTCTTCTTGTAAATTCATCTTCTGTATCTCTTCCAACTCAGTCTTCAATATCTCAAATTTCTCTTTAAGGATAGTGCACTCTTCTGCCTTGGATGATAGATTGACACTGAGCTCATCATTGATCTTAGCCATATCTTCAACTGTAATATTTAACTGACTAATCTGGTTCTCCTTTTCAACAAGCTGAATCTCTAGATCTTTCATTTTCTTCCTCTCTTCCTTGAGATAAGTTAAAGCAGAATGCAAATTCGCTATTAAGTCATACTGAGCTTCTTGTTCTTCCTCTTTCTTAGACTCTTCAGTAGTCTGATGTTGCACTCTATCACGAAGTGCCATAAATAGTGTCTCAGATGACTCATCATCTGACTCATTATAGTCCTCTGATGACTCCTCTGAAGAAGACTTGCACTTCTTTGATATTAAGCTTTTCTTCTTGAAGTTTTTTCTTTTAGGAATAAACTTCTTCTTTTCCTTTTTGAACTTGCTTTCTTGAGCATCTTCATCCTCAAAGTCACTCAATTTATTATTCTTTGGACACTTGGAAGCGAAGTGCCCTATTCCATCACAATTGAAACACTTCAAAGGAAGTTTTCCTTTGTATTTACCTCTACCTTTCTTAAGTTTCCTAGCCAAGTAAGCTATTAACTCATCATCGGAGTCTTTTTGTTCACTATCTTCATTGATTTTCAATTTCTTCAAAGCTTTGAAGGCAGCTTCCTTTTCTATGGGCTTGGGCTTGACCATCCTCATCTTATAAGCAATCAGAGTTCCATGTAGTTCATCTAATCTCATTGTGTTCAAGTCTTTAGATTCTTCAATGGCAGACACCTTAGGGTTGTACAAGTCAGGTAAAGATCTCAATATTTTCTTCACCACCACTGCATCCTTTATCTCTTCTCCTAACCCTCTAATAGAATTGATGATTTCGTTTACCTTGCTCATAAACTGATCAATGGTCTCTCCCTCAGACATTTTCAGACTTTCGAATAAGTTCCTATGGTGTTGTAGCTTCGCCTCTTTGATTTTATCATCTCCCTCATGAACACTCTTTAACTTATCCCATATGTCCTTTGATGTTGTGTAACCGATCACTTTTGTAAACTCATTGCTCACTAGGGAGCCTAGAAGTGCATTCACTGCTTTAGCATCGTCTTCACACTTCTTCATCTCTGTTTTATCTGTGATGTCTGTAGTGGGGGGGCTGTAACCATTCTTCACTACTAACCAAACTCCATAACCTTGAGACTTTAGGTAAGCCTCCATCCTGATTTTTCAGAAGTTATAATTCGACCCATCAAAGAAAGGAATCTTTCCATGCATACGATTATCATCATTGGATGCCATCTATATCTTCTCAGTATTCAGACCCGAAACTGTTAAGCTTCCTCCTTAGGGAACCTAGCTCTGATACCACTTGATGTTCCCAGGTTGACACTGAGAGGGGGCGTGAATCAGTGGTTTTAAAAATTTTCTTAATTGCAACCCAACAATAACTTCAAATTTTCAAATTCTAGATTGTCCAGGGCAATCCCGTAATTACCAATCACGCAAACAACGAAACGTCCACCTCACACCACAATGTGGTTGAGTCTACCAGACAGTGTCCCATCACTCTGCACAACACGCACTTCAAATATATGTAGAAAAATAAATGCGAGACAATAACACCAGATATACGTGGTTCAGCTAAAGTGCCTACTCCACGGAGGAATACCCATATACGGTTTCGTATTTCTATAATACTCAACTTTTTAACCGCTACAACGGTCCAGGAACTTATCCCCGCTTCAATCTGAGATGCAACTTAGACAAGGGCAACAACCCCACACCCTAGACAAGTCCCAACTTGCTAGGTTCTCAATTTTAAATCAATAAAATAAAATCCCAACCCAATACACCATTGATCTAGAGTTTCTCAACAATAAACACTCTAGAATATAAAAATAGGGATTTTAGATACGGGTTACCTCAGCCTGTGTAAACCCCGTTGATGATTGCTTGCTTGACATATAGAAGAACATGCTCAAACCATCAACATCTCAACCTTTTGGATCTCTCTCTCAAGGTTGCTTCTCTTCCTCTCTCTCTTTCTCTTTCTCAGTTTTGCTTCTTATAGAGAAAATTACCCGATTCTAAAACCAAAAAAAAACCCTTTTATATTGTTTGTAAACTTGAGCAGCACCCATTCACGCAGAGGATCAGTCCTATTCGGATCCAGTTATTGTTTTTCAATTAGAACTCTAAGAATAACTGTCCATGCTTTGAGAAAACGACGTCCCTTTTATTTGGCATTAAAATATTCTTCAAACTCCAATGGGATCGTAACAACTCAGCAAACAACTCCTTCTCTACTTCAACTTCTTGACTTTTACCAAAGCTCGGACTGATCTTTAACTTGTTGTCCATGTGCGCAAGGGAGAAATTGATTTGAAAACCGAACATCTGTCCTTGTATATATTCTGTTACGTATACAAGACGAAGTCCCACCTGTAATCAAATTTTGACATTATCCTCTCTTTTTCTCTAGGATTTCATATAAGACTTGGACTGTAGTGCATGTTGACATCATCACCATGTAATGGCTACATTCATCTAATTAAATTGTCTACTGGTTCCACTTTGAAATTGGACTGTAGTGCATGTTGACATCATCACCATGTAATGGCTACATTGATCTAATTAAATTGAGCTCTACCGGTTCCACTTTGAAATTAAACCAATCGAACCACATCAACTCTCTTCAATTAACCATTGAACCGTTAAATCAATAGTTCTAAAATAGTTGCCAACCCGGTTCCACTTTAAAATTAAACCAATCGAACCACATCAACTCTCTTCAATTAACCATTGAACCGTTGAACCAATAATTCTAAAATAGTTGCCAACAATGATAATCTTCAATCCAATTTCCAATTTCCCAACAGTAAGGGTGGGTATAAAGTTTGGGCCATTTACAAAGGATTTGTTAGAGGAGGGATTGACATCATGGAAGGGCAGCATGTGCCTTCTGCCAACATATGGAAGGGACAGAAATTATTGTCATGTACCTCACAAAAGATGGAATCTTATTCATGTTGATTGTTAACCGAGCAGAAGAAAAACATTGTCCACGAGGTGATTAAACCATCCATGGCTGATGCCTGATGGCATTAGTTTGGCCCACTTTGACCTGTAAAAACAAAAAGCTTTTTTATTTTATTTTATTTTATTTTATTTTATTTTATTTTATTTTATTTTATTTTATTTTATTTTATGAAAAATATGTTAAACACGTAGAAAGAGATAGCAGATATAACCGATAAAGTTTAACCACAGAAGAAAAAAAATACAACCGATAAATTTAAACTGATGATACAACAAAAAGGGGAGAGGGGAAAGGGAAAGGGAAAGGAGATCCTAAGCATGAAAATAGAGATAATACATTAAAATTAAGGGATTAAAAGTAATTTGTCATTATTGAAAGTTGTCCATATTGATGGTAGACATATGAAGATGGAGTAGAGAATACTACTTATCGTCATGGATGCTAGCTACATTTTTATATTAGAGATTCTTCATCTTTATATAATTGAGGGGGTGGCGGATTGGAAAAATAAATTTGACTGCTGCCCAGATTATAGTTAAATGAAATCCCAGGATTAGGTTTGAAAATGTCCTCCTTTGTTGGAATTTTTCACCCCTATCCCTGAGATTCCATTCCTTTGAGTACTACTAGTGGTTGCAACTACTTGGCAGCAACCCTACCAACAACCAAGTTTCATTTAATTGCAACACATTTCTCTACAGCTGTCTAGTTTAGACATAAGGGGGAACGAAATCAAATTAATACTAAAATGAATTTTTTTTGGATATATAATCATATAATGAGTGAAAGAACGATCCCTGGTCACACAACTCCTGTGTCAAAGTGGGGCTTTTGGGTTTCACAGGGGTGGAGGCATAATTTCGTTGCTCTATGTCTAGGCGCAGAGATCATACAACCAAAGGTTGTTCTTTGCCTAATCAAGCACCTCTCAAAAGATTTTTGTGTTACACACTCACCGAGGAAAAATCATGAGGACCAAACTAATCAAGCACCTCACTCAAATGAGGGTGGCCATGAGCCATGACAACACTGGAAAGTAGAAAAAAGGGGTTGGGAGGAAGAGAGACCGGATCAGGTTCACTAGACGAAAACAATCTCGTACACCCTTGATCCATAGATTTGGAAGTCATTTTCTCTATCTTCACTTAATAGATTTCAAATCCACGTATCAAGATATACGAGATTATCTTGATCCAGATTCGAGGGAAGAAGAATAAAAAACTAATAGAGGTAAATTCCTTGATCGTAGGTTCCTTTTACACGCCCTAGCTGGTAAGGTTTCAATGCTCTTTCACTCTTATTTCAGTTTCACGAGTTTGGGATCGGATTCGGAATTACCTTTCTTCTAGCCTTTTAAAAGTTATTTATGATTTGGGTTTTCTTCGAGCCCGGTTCGTACGAGCTTGAATTCAATGTTTTTAGGGTTCTCGCATCTCGGACGTTCCCTTTACCGACACATGAATTCATTAAACAACGTTTTGGGAATATGCACGTTTTCTCTTTCCTTCTTTATTTTAGTCTCTCTATGTCTCTGTCTCATTATCAATTTTTTTTTTTTAAATCCGTTTATTTTTATTTGAGGTAAAATCCATTTAGCCAATATATAAATAAAAATAGTCAATTATAAAAGATTTTTTTTATTTAATATCCGTTTTCTATTTTTATTCCATGTCAGCACAATGATTTTGGGTATCAGTATTTGTAAGGAATGATCTCAATCGTGAGGTTTTAGAGACCACCTCATAGCATACTACGATTTCTGTTTGCATTGTGGAGGAAGCTACTTTTGGTTGCCTTACATCCTTACAAGAGGCCGCTCCTACAACAAGAAAGAAAATATGTGTTGAAGTAGACTTTTTTGTATCACCATACCCAATATAGTATGCGCTTATATAAGTCGGTATATGATTTTCAGGACTCTTTAGATGTTTCAGCACCTTCTTTGTCGCAATTCAATGTGGCATACCAAGATTATGTTAAAATCTTCTTAAATACTTCCATTGCAAAGGCGATATCAGATCTTGTACAAAACTAAATGTACATCAAACTACTTAACGCTGCCACATGAAATACTTTACATCTCATTCTGCTCCAATGCTAATTAACATCGTTGAAGACTAAGTTTGTCTCCTTTAATAACTGATGCTACAATTAGTTCCAAATTATCCTTACTTGTCAGTCCAAAACTTTATTGATATATGATTATAACCCTTTTGGGAATTCTATTCACAATTTCACACTTTACAAAACAATTTTTTTTTGGGGGGGGGGGGGGTGGGTAGTTGAATAATCTACAGCATGATCAGAGCTCCTCAATTAAGCCAACTCATTTCCATATTAGAACAAATAATAAAAAGGGTTAGAGGGGGGAGGTCACACATTATTTTGACAATAATGTAATAAAATAAAATAAATTTTAGCATCTTATTTGTTCAGAAATTCCCTCATCCAACTTTACGCATTACACCAACCCCGTGAAATTGCTAAAAAGGTAGAAATCATATGGAATAGGTTTCATTTCTATTTATTTATTAATTTATTGGGGTAAAAAGGTTTAATGATTTAGATATACAGATGGTGGGCTTAAGCTGTAAAGGCCCATCACAATCACAGCTTTACAATAGTTGAAGGTTCTTTATTAGGAGGCAAGCTCTCGTACGGGCATGGTCAGTCAAGATTGACAATCAAAGACGTGAAGGAAGTTGTTGGGGTGAGGTGAGTAGACCTTTCTCTTGCAAGCTTATCACAGTATCGTAGAGGGCTTCCTTCACAGGTGTGAACTCAAGGCCTAGATCCCTTAGCTTCTGGTTCGAGAACTTGAATGGTTTCACTCTTGGGTTCACTTCATCAGAGCACCTGCATGCATCCATTACCCATACCCCCTAAAAAATAAGTAAGAATTGAATTGAAACAATAATTTGGATAAGGCTTAATTGAGTTGATCAGTAGAGGTAATATTTAAGAAGCTTACTTGGTAGGGATGGGGTAGCCAGGGAACATCTGAAGAAGCATGGCAGAGATCTCAGATCGGTGAAGGACACTGTGGAGGCAGAGGTACCTCCCAGAAGCGGATGGGGTCTCATAAACAAGAATATGAGCCAATGCTACATCCTTGACGTGAACATAACCCTGTATAGCATTGTCATATACCTTATTCCTGCCATTCAGAAACTTGAGAATGTGAACTACACTAGCATTCAGATTGGGTTGAAGCAGTGGACCAATCGTCAATGGAGGGATAACAGTCACCAGATCCAACCCTCTCTTCTTTGCCATCTCCCATGCTTTGTGCTCTGCCAGCATCTTCCCATAACAATACCAGTCCGGAATGGTCTTGACATAGGTGGGATCACTCCAGCAAGTCTCATCGACGACCTTGTCGGGACTTCTATTGGGGTCCAAGTAAGTTACTGCGATTGAAGATGTGAAAACCACACGTAGAACTTGGGCTTCTGCTGCGGCATTCATCACATTCATGGTTCCTCTTATTGCTGGCTCCAGCACTCGTTTCTTCAAATTTAAATTTGGGACAAGAAAGAAAGACACGTACATCATCATATCATACCTTAGAAAGCAAATTAAAATAATGTAGATTTGTAGGCAAAAGAAGGGATAGTAATTAATTACTGAATCATTGACAACTGGACAGGCTAGGTGGAAGACTCCACCGCATCCTGTGAGTGCATCGAGAATGCTTTCATAATCAAGAATGTCAGCTTTACAAAGAGTTAATCTCTCCTTTGCACCTGCCATCTCCCTCAAATGAGAATTCTTTGGATCATCTGTTGTAATGAGAAATATATAGAATGAGATGTTATTGCCAAGCAAGGTGTAAGATCAGTACTGCACAAGTTATAATAAGGTGAAAACCTAACGAGAGAGAGAGAGAGAGAGATTACTAGGGTTTCGAACTGTTCCCTTGACAAAGTAACCTCTTTCTAGGAGAAGCTTGATGAGCCATGAAGCAATGAAACCTCCAGCCCCAGTAACACACACAGTTTGGCCGGAAACCATTATTCTTTTCTTTTGGAAGGAGAAAAGGAGTAGTAGAAAATATGGTAGACACAAGACAGTATGTAAGGGTGGGTATAAAGTTTGGGCCATTTACAAAGGATTTGTTAGAGGAGGGATTGACATCATGGAAGGGCAGCATGTGCCTTCTGCCAACATATGGAAGGGACAGAAATTATTGCCATGTACCTAACAAAAGATGGAATCTTATTTATGTTGATTGTTAACCGAGCAGAAAAACATTGTCCACGAGGTGATTAAACCATCCATGGCTGATGCCTGATGGCAATAGTTTGGCCCACTTTGAGCTGTAAAAACAAAAGGCCTTTTTTTTATATATATATATATATATATATATATATGAAAAATATGTTAAACACGTAAAAAGAGATAGCAGATATAACCGATAAAGTTTAAACAAAGAAGAAAAAAAATACAACCGATAAATTTAAACTGATGATACAACAAAAAGGGGAGAGCGAAAAGGAAAGGGAAAGGGAAAGGGGAAGGGGATCCTAAGCATGAAAACAGAGATAATACATTAAAAGTAATTTGTCATTATTGAAAGTTGTCCATATTGATGGTAGAAAAATGAAGATGGAGTAGAGAATACTACTTATGATCATGGATGCTAGCTACATTTTTATATTAGAGATTCTTCATCTTGATATAATTGAGGGGGTGGGGGATTGGAAAAATAAATTTGATTGCTGCCCTGATTACAGCTAAATGGAATCTCAGGATTAGGTTTGAAAATGTTCTCCTTCATTGGAATTTTTCACCTATTCCTGAGATTCCATTCCCCTTGAGTACTACTAGTGGTTGCAACTACTTGGCAACAACCCTAGCAACAGCCAAGTTTCACTTAATTGTAACACATTTCTCTGCAGTTGTCTAGTTTAGTCATAAGGGGGAATAAAATCAAATTAATACTAAAATGAATTATTTTTTGGATATATAATCATATAATGAGTGAAAGAACGATCCCTGGTCACACGACTCCTGTGTCAGGGTGGGGCTTTTGGGTTTCACAGGGGTGGAGGCATAATTTCGTTGCTCTATGTCTAGGCGCTGAGATCGTACAACCAACGGTTGTTCTTTGCCTAATCAAGCACTTGTCAAAGGATTTTTGTGCTACACACTCATCGAGGAAAAATCATGAGGAGCAAACTAATCAAGCACCTCACTCAAATGAGGGTGGCCATAAGCCATGACAACACTGGAAAGTAGAAAAAAGGGGTTGGGAGGAAGAGAGACTGGATCAGGTTCACTAGACGAAAACAATCTTGTACGCTCTTGGTCCATAAATTTGGAAGTCATTTTCTCTCTTTTCACTTAATAAATTTCAAATCCACGTATCAGGATATACGAGATTACCTGATCCGGATTCAAGGGAAGAAGAATAAAAAACTAATAGAGATAAATTCCTTGATCGTACGTTCTTTTACATGCCCTAGCTGGTAAGGTTTCAATGCTCTTTCACTCTTATTTCAGTGTTTCAAGAGTTTGGGATCGTATTCGGAATTACCTTTCTTCTAGCCTTTTAAAAGTTATTTATGATTTGGGTTTTAGCCTTTTAAAAGTTTTATTTATGATTTGGGTTTTCTTCGAGCCCAGATCGTACGAGCTTGAATTCAGTGTTTTTAGGGTTCTTGCCTCTCGGACGTTCCCTTTACCAACACGTGAATTCATTGAATAACATTTTGGGAAAATGCACGTTTTCTCTTTCCTTCTTTGATTTAGTCTCTCTATGTCTCTGTCTCATTATCATTTTTTTTTTTAAATCCGTTTATTTTTATTTGAGGCAAAATCCATTTGGCCAATAAATAAATAAAAATAGTCAATTATAAATTTTTTTTTATTTAATAACCATTTGCTATTTTTATTCCATGTCATCACAATGGTTTTGGGTATCAGTATTTGTAAGGAATGATCTCAATCGTGAGGTTTTAGAGACCACCTCGTAGCATACTATGATTTCTGTTTGCATTGTGGAGGAAGCTACTTTTGGTTGCCTTACATCCTTACAAGAGGCCGCTCCTACAACAAGAAAGAAAATATGTTATGAAGTAGACTTTTTTGTATCACCATACCCAATATAATCTGCACTTATATAAGTCGGTTTATGATCTTTAGGACTCTTTAGATGTTTCAGCACCTTCTTTATCGCAATTCAATGTGGCATACAAAGATTACGTTAAAACCTTCTTAAATACTTCCATTGCAAAGGCGATATCAGATCTTGCACAAAACTGAATGTACATCAAACTATTTAATGCTGACACATGAAATACTTTACATCTCATTCTGCTCCAATGCTAACTAACATCGTTGAAGACTAAGTTTGTCTCCTTTAATAACTGATGCTACAATTAGCTACTTGTCATTCCAAAACTTATTGCTATATGATTATAACCCTGTTGGGGGATAAAGGGACTACTACTTTTTAAATTATGATTGCATACAAATTCTATCCACAATTTCACATTTTACAAAAGAATTTTTTTTTTTGGGGGGTGGGGTGAAGGGGTGTGTTGAATAATCTACAGCATGATCAGAGCTCCTCAATTAAGCCAACTCATTTCCATATTAGAACAAATAATAAAAAGGGTTAGAGGGGGGGGGGGGGGG
>NC_056558.1:23569969-23584015 GCF_013358625.1 Macadamia integrifolia
GGTCACACATTATTTTGACAATAATATAATAAAATAAAATAAATTTTAGCATCTTATTTGTTCAGAAATTCCCTCATCCAACTTTACGCATTACACCAACCCCGTGAAATTGCTAAAAAGGTAAAAATCATATGGAATATATTTCATTTCTATTTATTTATTAATTTATTGGGGTAAAAAGGTTTAATGATTTAGATATAAAGATGGTGGGCTTAAGCTGTAAAGGCCCGTCACAATCACAGCTTCACAATAGTTGAAGGATCTTTACGGGACGCATGTTCTCCGTACAAGAGCAGGGAATATTCACGTACGTGAACGACCCTAGTCCTTGGATATGACATATATTTTTTCTCTCCTAATTTAATAGATGTCATATTCATAGACCAAGATCGTTCACGTACATTCACGTACGTGAATTTTCACTTTCCCGTACAAGGCCATGGTCGGTCAAGATCCTAGTTAGCAATTCGGCCGAATAATTCGTGAATTATTAGGACGAATCGAATTTTTCCGAATTAAATGAAAAATTCTGACCGAATTCGAATAAAAAATAAAAATAGGTAATATTCGCGGTTTTTTCAAACGTGAACGAACCAGATTAAACCGAATTATTCGGTTACCATTAACCCACTTAAAAAAACAAAAACAAAAACAAAAACAAAACAAAACATAAAATACCAAAACCGAACGGTCTTAACTCTTACCCTCTCTGAAAAGTGAAAACCACACCCCTCCCATTTCTTACGGTCTCTGCAGACAGACTCTGCACCTCGCCGTTAGTCAATTGCCGATCGCCGCCTCGCAGCCTCGCAGCTTTGCTGCCTCGTCGCTCGTCGCCTCCCTCAATCCCGCCTCTTGAGTCCTGCCTCGTCGATCGCCACCTCGCCGCCTCCCGCCTCTCGCCTCCTGACTTGAGAGTTGAGAGTGGAAACATAGGTGTTCCTTTTGATGAGGACGAATCAGTCAGAGTCTCAGAGACACTACAGAAGCTAATGATAAAACTAACGGGTTAGTAGTCAGGGTCCTATATATTCTGAGAAACTTGATAGAGGTGGAGATCCTCTTATTGTGCCAGTTGAACTTACATCTGTGCAGGATTCTCCTGGTGGTAGAAGGGTTCTGATTCCTGAGTCCTGCGACTCCTGCCTCGCGGCCCTCACTGCTCGCCTCCTCTTGCAGTCCTGCACTTTTGAGTCCTACCTCGCCGGCTCGCCCTCTCAGAAAAAACTAACACATCTTAGGCTTCTCAGCTTGTAGATCCATCTCACGGTTTTTGGCCTTTTAGTTTCCACTTTCCACTTATGGTTACGACATCTTTTGGTTCTACGGACTCTTGCCGTCTTGCGGCTACGGGCTTCCGGTGACCTCACTCCTTCAGTCCTTCCGAGTTCTGAACTTCCGATCCACTTCCTTCCTGCGGACTCTTGCGGCTACGGGTTGGTAATCATCCTCCTGAACAGTGGCAGTAAAATCCAAAATAATTTGATTGTTTAAAGGAGAAAACAATAAGTATTGGATGTTATCAAACAATTTGCATTTGATAAACTCCTATGACAAATCGCCATAGATCATCTGTCATAGGAGTTTTTCTCTGATTGTATTTGTATCTAATTGCCCTCTCTGTGTTAAATTTGTATTTGATTGTTGTTCTATTCTGTAACTATAGTTCTGTACTTCTGTTTCATAGGTTTGGATTTTTTTTTAATTGAATGAAATTTGTGAACTAAACTATGTTGCACAGCACAGTAACCGAATGAGTTTCTGTTAGTATGTTCTACTCATAATGCAAAAATCTTGGTATTCTTGGTATGTTTTCTTTGTAATTATTAATATGATTTATTTGTTTGTTCATATGAAATGATTTTTATGTTTCAACTTTCAACAAATAGGAAAGATGGGGAAACAAAAAGATAAGTTTTGGCAACATGCTGAGCCACTTGATAGTTCACATTTCAAATGCAAATTTTGTGAAAAACAAGTTTATGGAGGGGTCACTCGCCTCAAGTATCATTTAGCTAAGGTTAGTGGTCATGATGTTGCACTTTGTGAGAAAGTATTTGATGATGTCCAAGCAGAAGCTCTTTTTGGTATTAATTCTGAATCAAGTAGTAAAAAGCATAAGAGTTGTACCAGTGGTGAGAGTATAGTTGGTTCTTCTCCTTTGACTCCTTTAACTATAACTAGACAAAGGCAGTCTACAATGGAGGAAATGATCCCTAAGATGGACAAACCAACTTGGGAGAAATATTTGCGTGACTTATTTATTAAAAATAACATTTCTTTCAATGTTGTTCAATCCGATGCTTTTATCAAGTTTGTGAAGTGCACAACCCGTTATAGTCCTAGTGTTCCTATTCCAAGTTATGGAACCCTTCGTGGAAGAATAATCACTGAAGCAAGAAAGGACCTTAAAAAATATGCTGAAAAAGTAAAATTTTCTTGGAAACAAACTGATTGCACAATTATGTCTGATACATGGACTGATTTGAAGAAGCGGTCTTTTCTTAATGTGATTGCTTATTCCCCGGGTGGTGCTCTCTTTTTGAGGTCAGAGGAGTGTTCTCATGCTAGATTGACTGGTCCTTATATATTTGATATTCTTGATAGAGAGATTCAAAGTGTTGGCCAAAATTTAGTGGTTCAGATAATTTCAGACAATGCATCCAATTATTCCAGTGCACTTGATATGCTTATTGGAAAGTATCGTTGGTTGTTTAGGACTCGATGTGCAGCCCATGGTATCAATCTAATGTTGAAGGACATCTATGAAAAGGTTTTTTGGGTTCAAGAAATTTTTGATGAGGCAAAAAGAATTATTGACTACTTGTACAAGTCAATAATTGTCTTACAATTGATGAGGAGTTTCACAAACAAAGACCTAAAATATCCTGCAAAACTAGATTTGCTTCAAACTTTTTAATGCTTCAGTCAATTGTTGAAGTGGAAGAGAAGCTTAGACTCCTAGTTGCATCAGCTGAGTGGAGGAGTCTAAGAAATTCTAGATCTGTTAAAGCAGATAGAGAACGTACACTATTCAAAGGGAGTCGTTTTGGAATGATTCAAAAGAGATTTTGAGATTTATGGAACCAATCATTCGAGTTCTTCGTTTGGTTGATGGTGATGGGGCTACATCAGGATATTTGTATGAAGCAATGATAAGAGCCAGAGAGGTATTGGAAAAGCTTTATGAGGTTGACCATCGGTATAACCAAATTTTGGATATCTTTGATAAGAGAAGGGATGAAAACATTTTAAGTACCATTCACTATGCAGCTGCTGTTTTCAACCCTACTTATTTTTTGAGTGAAAGATTCAAAAAGATTCCTCAATTGAAAGAAGCAACAGATTTCATTGGTGAGATATTGGTTCCACAAGATGAGAGGAGAGAATATTATGGACAATTGGCAGTATACCACATGAAGTCTAGCACTGTTTTTACTCCTAGTGCCAAGACGCTGATGGAAACTAGTCATCCTCGTAAGTGTAATAATTACTTTCTTTTTAAAAATTTTAGTTTATTCTTTCTTATGTGAAAATTACTTGTCATTTAAAATTGTATATATATATATATATATTATATATATTCTTTTACCAATGACAGGGGTTTGGTGGCATATGCATGGTGATGCTATTCCTATCTTACAGAAGTATGCCATTTGAATATTGAGCCAATCATGTAGTTCTTCGTCTTGTGAGAGAAATTGGAGTGCCTGGGATGCAGCACAAACAAAAAAGAGGGATAGATTGTCAGCAGCGATGTTAGATGATTTAGTCTACGTCAGAATGAATTTGTTGATGATGGAAAAGAGGGGTGAACTTAAACAAAAAAACATGTTGCCCATTAATCTTGACAGTATTAGTGTCAATGATTTTGATCAGAGCATTGAGGATGTTGATAAAGAGCTAGAGAGATTATTGGATGATGTGGATGATAACATCGCTGAAGACTTGCTATTTGGTGCAAGTGCTAGTTTTACTGAGAGCGAGACTCAACCCTCAGATAGTATTATCTGATTTAATTAAGTACTTAAGTTGTGGTGATGTAATAACTTTTGTTATGCTTTTGTGGATGTTTTGCTTTATTTAGAATAGTTTTTCCTTTTAAGCATGGATGATGGAATCATGGAACTAGGTGAGTCATGGATTGAATGATGTGATTTTGAACTTTTATACTCCTACAGGACAATTTCTTTAGAAATTGGATTACTGTAACTATTGTTTCCATCACCCAATGACAGTTTTTTCCTAGTTTTTTATTGTATTGTATATTTGAACTACAGTAATTTACTCTTTCTAGGTGTACATATCAAGTTAATTACTTGATAAATAAAAAAGATACAATAAATTATAAAAAAAAAAGTCCGAATTTTTTGCCCGACTTTTATTTTTGTAATCGAATAATTCTCGAATCCCAATCCCAATCCGATTTTTATTTTGTCCGCTTTTTTGACCGAACCCTTAAATTGACCAGTCGAATTATTCCGAATAATTCTCCGTCCGAATAATTCCCGAATCCGAATTTGCTAACTATGGTCAAGATTGACAATCAAAGACGTGAAGGAAGTTGTTGGGGTGAGGCTAGTAGACCTTTCTCTTGCAAGCTTATCACAGTATCGTGGAGGGCATCCTGCACAGGTGTGAACTCAAGGCCCAGATCCCTTAGCTTCTGGTTCGAGAACTTGTATGGTTTCACTCTTGGGTTCACTTCATCAGAGCACCTGCATGCATCCATTACCCATACCCCCTCAAAAATAAGTAAGAATTGAATTGAAACAATAATTTGGATAAGGCTTAATTGAGTTGATCAGTAGAGGTAATATTTAAGAAGCTTACTGGGTAGGGATGGGGTAGCCAGGGAACATCTGAAGAAGCATGGCAGAGATCTCAGATCGGTGAAGGACACTGTGGAGGCAGAGGTACCTCCCAGAAGCGGATGGGGTCTCATAAACAAGAATATGAGCCAATGCTACATCCTTGACGTGAACATAACCCTGTATAGCATTGCCATAAGCTTTATTCCTGCCATTCAGAAACTTGAGAATGTGAACTACACTAGCATTCAGATTGGGTTGAAGCAGTGGACCAATCGTCAATGGAGGGATAACAGTCACCAGATCCAACCCTCTCTTCTTTGCCATCTCCCATGCTTTGTGCTCTGCCAGCATCTTCCCATAACAATACCAGTCCGGAATGGTCTTGACATAGGTGGGATCACTCCAGCAAGTCTCATCGACAACCTTGTCAGGACTTCTATTGGGTTCCAAGTAAGTTACTGCGATTGAAGATGTGAAAACCACACGTAGAACTTGGGCTTCTGCTGCGGCATTCATCACATTCATGGTTCCTCTGATTGCTGGCTCCAGCACTTGTTTCTTCAAATTCAAATTTGGGACAAGAAAGAAAGAAAGACACATACATCATCATATCATATCTTAGGAAGCAAATTTAAAAATATATAGATTTGTAGGTAAAAGAAGCTAGGGATAGTAATTAATTACTGAATCATTGACAACTGGGAAGGCTAGGTGGAAGACTCCACTGCAACCTGTGACTGCATCGAGAATGCTCTCATAATCAAGAATGTCAGCTTTACAAAGAGTTAATCTCTCCTTAGCCCCTGGCAGTTCCATCAAATGAGAATTCTTTGGATCATCTGTTGCATATATTATAGGTGTAATAGTGTAAGATCATCTGTAGTGTTGATCAGAAATAGAATGATATTATTATATGGAAGAACTTACTAGGGTTTCGAACTGTTCCCTTAACAAAGTAACCTCTTTCCAGGAGAAGTTTGATAAGCCATGAAGCAATGAAACCTCCGGCGCCGGTAACACACACGGTTTGGGTGCCGGAAACCATCATTCTTCTCTTTTTGGATCAAGGAGAAGAGGAGGAGAAGGCGGAGTACTAGAAAATATGGTAGACAGTAGCAGTTGATGCCTCATTTATATAGAGGAGCAAGCAATCGATCACTTATTGTCTCCATCTTACTTGGGATGAATTTTTTCAACTGGGATTCCATTTCTCTGGCTGGTGGCTGTCAAGTTTCAAGAACCAAATATAATATCTTATTACAGTTGTTGTGCACCATGTGTCCTAGGAAGACGGATTTTTCGAGGTCATTATTGATTCTTGATGAGAATCCAATCACCTTGTGATAGGATCTTGCATATTCAACGGTTATGTCTGCTCTCTTTGGGTTGATTTATATTTGTATTTATTTGATTTATTTTTATTTTTTTAAGTGTTTGGTATAATTTATAGCATATATTTCTGTTTATAATAAATTAGAATAAATCATAAATCATAAATTATTTTTAAGCTATTTGTGATTTGTGAAAACAAATCATTTATGTTGATTTTTGCGTTACCTTAAATGAGCATGTAGCAAAAACTACTCAAAATCGAAGGTAAATAAATAACTTCAGTATGTTTTATACTTTTCTAATAAAAAACTCCAAATCCTTTCATCTCTCGCTCGAAGCTCAAAGCTGAAGGTGAAACCTGAAACATATTTTCTCATTATATAATCTATTTTATAAATAGTAACCAAACGAATACTATTTGTGGTCCATAATTTATTATCACAAATAATTTCTAAAAAATAGTTAATAAATACAAATAGAAATCATACCAACGAGAGCCTTAGAGTACCTTTCTTTTCAATTTTTCTGTTTTGTTATTCCCTTCTGTTAGGCATGTGGTCGAAGTATAAATATTTTTAATTAATTTTTTTTTTTTGGTGAAACAAATAAGTCAATGCGAAAGACCAATGTAAATAAGTATTTATTTTTTTGTTTTTCTTTTATTTAAAAGAATAATCTTTCGCCCAATGCGAAAGACCAATAATGTAAATAGATATTTTATTATTATTATTATTTAAAGAATAATTAAAAGAATGGCTTTAGCCCAATTCTATACCAATGCCATCGGCCGTTGACCAATAGATCGGTATTAGATTGCTGGTATTGAATAAATATATCTCTGATCTTTTCAAAAAAAAGAAAAAGTAGCTAGATTTTTGTTTTACATTTTACCCTTGCTCATACAGCTGATTAGTTAATATAGTATTGACCAAGTATCAGGATCTACAATATGTAAAACTAATACAAATTTTCTATTACGATTAATACAGTCGATATCAATACTTAGAACCCTGGCCAATAGTGAATATTAATCTGTCATAACAAAAGAATTGACTCAGTATGTGTACCTTCTTTTTGAGTAATTGGAAGCGCATTTGTGGAGATCAAAAGGTGAGATTGAAATATGAGAAAAGCAAGCTCAAACTCTTTTCAAGAAACTGTCATTCAGAGATTTCTCGGATAATTTTTAATTTCTTCCACTATTTTAAAAAGATAAAGTATCTGCATGCATTGGATTGAATATGGATCATCCCAGGGATTGATATGATACCGATATGGATTGGCATGGATCAACTAGAATCAAACAATTTTTCCCTTGATTTTCCCAAGAAAATATGGTTTTCTTACTGATTTACTTGTTATCGTATCATTACACCACCTGAGAACAATGGTTAAATAAATAAATAAATAAATAAATAAATAAATAAATAAAATGCAACTTAGGTGTGAAATCGACGAATCTGTATGAGATTAGTATCATGTGGATATCAGTAGATGCCTACACTGATTCGATATCCGAGAACTAAATCCTTAATCGATACGAACAAGTCCAATCCCAATACCTTAAGGCTTAAATCATGATATGAGAGAAAACATTGAGAGACTCGAGAAAGAGAGAGAAAGAAGAAGGCGTGGAATTAATGTGATTTGTTAAATTAAAAATTTATTTATATTATTCATTTGCATTGATTTATTATTAAAAAAAAAATTCATTAATATATTAATATCAAGGGAATAACGAAACAAACAAACTGAAAAGAAAAGAGCTTTAACCAAGGATGATAACAGCCTCAAGAACTCCTTTTCCCCTCCGATTTCTCTGAACATGTGTTAGGGCCTGATCCGGTGGGTATAAGGAGGTGATAAGTTTGAGGGAAATGAAATAAAATGACCACACTATCCCTCATGAAAGGTGAAAATTCAATTCATGTTGATTCTTCGTGTTGCCATTGGTCCTATGATGGGACATGGACCAAATGCCTTTCAAGGACCCCTTGGTATAATTTTGTGCATGTGTAGCATCCAAAAATTAATATGAAGAGAAGAATATAAATTAAGGGTAAAAGAACATTACCTAGTTGTGCGGTCTTGCACTTAGACACAAAGGTGGGTGAAATGATGCCTCCCGTCTATGTTGATGCTCATGTGCACTCCTAATTGGCCACTTGGGAGCATTATTTTCCCCATAACTTAATGCATGGGTCTAGCCTTCACTGTCGTAAGACCTTTTGGTATAGTAGGATTAATGTTAAAAAATAAATAATAATGAAGACATATGATCAATTGTATTAGTCATTAATCATGTGATCCTATCGCCCAAAAAATAGTTAGACCATGAATCAGAACAATTAATATACCATTGACTCGTAATCTGATACCTTACAAATGATGGCATTTCATGTAGGGCTGTTACTATGTTGGGAGAGTATCCAAACTCATTTCAGGTGGGTGGGACAACCTTTTCTAGAAGACCTTTTAAATTTTCCAAGGGTTATTGAGAGCGGAGAAATCAATAGTGGTCTAATTTGACATCCAAGATTTTCTTTGACATGTCATGTGCCTCACTATTCTTATTGGCTATTGACTAGCAGTATGTATCGATGTCTTCTGGTGATACTTTCCAAGAGAAGTAATTGCCATGCCACTTGCTTTTGTGTAAGAAAAAATTGATTAATAATTTTAAGGTTAAACAACGTTACCTTTTAGTGTATCCTACATGCATACACATAGGAAGTGGAGTCGAAATATAGACTTCTTTTTATAACTTGGTTCCAGTTTTTATGTGTATGAACGTAAGGTACACTAGGAGATAGCATTCTTTATCCCATATTTTTATTATCAAAATACCTAGGCCATTAAGTATGAATCAAATTTACCAAGCAAAATCCTTGGCTCCGTTTGTTTTGACGTATAATTTTATAATTTTACATGTAAATTTTTCCATGTACCTATGACATTAAGTATGAATCAATTTTACCAAGAAAAATCCTTGGCTCCGTTTGTTTCGATGTAAAATTTTCACATGGAAAAATTTACATGTAAAATTTTTCTTGTTTATTTATTTTTCGGCGTTTGTTTCTAGGAGGTAAAATATGTTGTAAATATCACCGTAAAATTTTCCAATGTTTGTTTGTCATTTATTTTACATGGTAAAATTATTTAGCATAATTACATAAGATGCCGTTATAAATTTGAATTAGGCAACCGAAAAAACCATGTATCGACATGGAACCCATAAAATATATAGGTATTATGTGATTCAAGACAACATAAAATACAACCAATCTACGACAGACATTTTCATATTTAACTTTATTTTTCAAATAGTTAGGTTGATAACATTTATCATGTGTTTCAAATATGCTAATCCATTGATAGAGGGGGAAAAAATTATTTATTAGTCAACTACAAAATATGTGTTTCTTTGTGAACTTTTATTGAAGATTATAATCCTCATTTTATTGTTGAGGCTTATAATAAACATATGAAACACACATGATCAAATGGCGAAGAGGGGTTTCTTAGAGAAATGGTGTGACCAATTTGAGTTGCCCATTAGTTAATGGAGCTTTGGTAATTGATATAAAGCGATCTGATAACCCACATTTAATAGGACCGATTATTTCTTTTTCATGTCCTTGCAATTTGTATTGAATTGTTAAAATGATAAGCACGCAACAAAAGATAAGATGAAAGTATTGAATATTCAACTACATCATAATGTCAAGGGACCTTCGCCTCAAGAAGCGTGTGGTTCTGAGTTCAACTCATTTTATCTCTTTGGGGCCACTTACACGGGGTGTGTAATGCTCTTCACTGCTCTTAGTGAAAGTTGAATGGTTCCCATTCAACCCTAGTATGACCCGATCCATGCGGTTGGGAGATCAATATGTGCCCACGAGACTAGTCAGGCTGAAAGCCTAGATACCCATTGTCAGCAAAAAATAAAAAATAAAATAATAATTATAATTAATTCCTCGCAAATATCCGAACAAGATAAAACTCAAATCCTTGCCCTTTTCCAAGAAACTTCTTCTTCGTCCTCTGATGAAGAAACTTCCAAACTCAACCAAGTTCATGCCTCCGGGCACTCTATCTCCAGTTCAACTGATAATGAGAATTTTCAAGCATGTGCTTGTGATTCTTGTATTATTGGTTTAAGCTGTGATAAATGTGCCCCTAAATCTGTCCAGATGCTTAGTGCATCTCCCAATTCAAATATTTTTGAATATATTGATAATCTGACAGACCTTAGAACAAAAAAAAACCTGTATTGAACATCTTAAACAAAATATTTCTACACAAAATACTCCCTAGCCTTATAATCTTCAACAGATTATGCAAAAGTTTGAAAAACTTTCAAAACCTTTTATTCCCGACCACTCCAGTCGGATCAAAGCTCTTGAAAATACCACTGCAACCTTGCAATATGAAATCAAACACATCAAACAACAATTATCCCTCCTTAGTCGACAACAAAACCAACAAGTCTCTACTTCAAACATTGAACCCTTAACAAATCCTTTTGAAAACCAAGAACCATCCGAGCCTAGCTCCGAAGCTCCTGATTTTGTGTCTACCATCACTTGTCAAAATTGGTATATTCACATAACCCTGGTCATTAATGCTTCATTCAAATTCTCTGCTATTGCCCTTGTTGATTCAGGAGCTCAGCTCAACTGTATCAACGAAAGTGCCATTCCAATATAGTTCTATGAACGAACAACCCAACGTCTTAACACCGCTAATGGGTCTGGGTTGAATGTCCAATACAAACTTTCAAATACCCATGTCTGTAACAAGGGCCTCTGCCTTCCCCAAACTTTTATCCTTGGAAAGGATCTTGACCAAACCATAATTCTTAGCCAACCTTTCCTAGAGAAAATTAAGCCTTTCAAAATAACTCAAGATGGTATTATAACAAAATTTCAAGGACAAAAAATTGTCTTTCCTTTTTTACAAGCTCAAACTTCTACTAACCAAAGTCTCAACAAAATTAAACAATTAAATTTCCTTAAAATAGAGCTTCTTCACCAACGAATCTCTGAACAACTTAAAAATCCCAAAACCATTCATCAAATTGATCAAATCAAGTCCAAATTTGAGTTCAACCTCTGTTCTGATGTTCCTGATGCCTTTTGGGACCGCAAACAGCATATGGTTTCTCTTCCTTATGCTTCGGGTTTTTCAGACCTCCAAATCCCAACCAAAGCCCGTCTGGCCCAAATGAATCAAACCCTTCTAGAAATATGCAAAGTCGAAATTAATGACCTCTTAGCCAAAAACCTTATTCGGCCTAGTACTTCCCCTTGGAGTTGTATTGCTTTTTATGTCAACAATGCTGCCGAAATTGAACGTGGAACTCCAAGGTTAGTTGTCAATTACAAACCTTTAAATGATGCCCTTCAATGGGTTATATATCCCATCCCAAATCAAAAAGATCTTCTACAAAGGATTTATCAAGAAAAAATCTTTTCAAAATTCGATATGAAATCTGGCTTTTGGCAGATCCAAATCCATGAAAAGGATCGATACAAAACTGCCTTCACAACTCCTTCGACCTATATGAATGGAATGTCATGCCATTCGGCCTCAAGAATGCTCCTAGTGAATTTCAAAAGATTATGAATGACATTTTCAATTCTTATGGACAATTCACTATTGTCTATATTGATGATGTTCTTGTCTTTTCTGATTCAGTTGAACAACATTTCAAACATTTAAGGATATTCTACCAAATTATTAAATCAAATGGACTTGTTCTCTCCAAAAGAAAAATGGAATTCTTCCTCATCAAAGTTAGATTTCTCGGCCATCTGATCGAAAGAGGTACCCTTACCCCTATCGATCGTGCTATTACCTTTGGTGAAAAATTCCCTAACCAAATACTTGACAAAACTCAATTACAAAGGTTCTTAGGAAGCTTAAATTACGTTCGTGATTTTCTTCCCCAAAATTAGTAAAATTACCAAACCTTTATACCTTCGGCTCAGAAAGAAACCAACTCCTTGATCTTCAGCCCAAACCACAGTTGTCCAAACTATCAAAAAATTAGTCAAAGAAATTCCCTATTTATTTATTCCTAATCCTGAGGCTTTCAAAATTGTTGAAACCGACGCCTCGGATATTGGCTACAGAGGAATCCTTATACAAAAACTTCCTAATGATAACAAAGAACAAATAGTTCAATTTACCTCTGGTATCTGAAATTCGGCCCAGAAGAATTACAGTACTATTAAAAAAGAAATGTTATCTATTGTTTTATGCATACAAAAATTTCAAAATGTATTATTAAATAAATCATTTTTAGTTCGTGTTGACCGCAGCGCAGCTAAATATGTTTTACAAAATGATGTTTCAAACCTTGCTTCCAAACAAATCTTTGCCAGGTGGCAAGCTTTACTTTCAATTTTTGAATTTCAAATAGAATATATTAAAGGAGAAACCAATTTTGTCCTTGACTTTCTTACCCATGAATTCCTACAGGGCTAGACTCCTCAAATCAATCTCCTCAGAATGGCTCCCCCTAAGGAGTCCACCTCCTCAAACTCCCTTATAAAAACCAAATCCAGTTACGGTGCCTCTGTTGCCCCATCAAATCAAATAGTCACACAAAGCCACTCCCAGTTGGCATCTTCAAACAAACCTTATTCCCACGCCATGGTTCTATCTTTGGCTGTCGGACGCCTCCAAACCACAAACAAGGCAAGCTCCAGCCTGCAAACTACCCAAGCTAAACCTCTCCAAACTGCCCAAGGCCCCAAAACCAAAAGCCAATACCATGAGAAACCCTACAAAGAAGATGTCACACCCCGTTCACACCGAACCAGGCCAGTGACCGAGTTAACACCGGTTAATCCAAACCTGCCAGGATCATCTGATACTGTATTCCACCACAGCATACACACAACTAATAAAAGTTCATCAGATCAGCGGAAGACTTGGTTTACCTGTGAATATTCCCCTAATACTTGATACCCGAATTATGATACAATAGTTATATACATGTGGGCCCGAAGGCATGATAATTACACAATAAAAGTACAATTCACATATCAAGTATAAAAAGGAAACCATAAAAAATCAGAGTACATAGCTCATCTCGGTATCAAGCCTAGAGCTCAGCTCGGTATCACAGGTTGAGCCCAGCTAGGCATCACATGGTAGAGCTCAGCTCGACCTCAAAAGTGGAGCATGGCTCGGCATCAGAACTGCAGTCCCGCAGCACAACCCTCGCACGAGCAATCAGTGTCGTGCCCTAACTCCTCAGGGGCCCACCAGTCCTCTTCAGGGAACTCAACCATGGGACCCGACCCGTGCTCTTCAGATGGATGACCTACAAAATCATCTAAAAAGAGGTGCACACATGGGATGAGCTCACTAGCTCAGTAAGTGGAAAGATGGACCACACAACAGTCCACACAACAAAACACAATCACATGCACTACACGTGGGATGAGCTCACTAGCTCAGTAAGTGGAAAGATGGACCACACAATAGTCCACACAACAAAACACAATCACATGCACTACATGCTATGCAATACATTTTAAATCACATCCACCTAAGCAACATTACTAAGTCTATGGTTTAGTGCTACTACAGCCACAGTGCGCGTATACTCCGGGTACGAGCCGCGAACTCCATCCCGCGATACGCCCATAGGGCTATCGAATAAGGCCTACCGTGAGTACTCAAAAAAGTAAAAACAAGCCGACCACCGGCTCTCAATAGAAAAGTAAATGATTCCAAACCGTGAGTACTCGGAAAAGTAAAGACAATGCCGTCCACCGGCTCTCAACAGAAATGTAAATGACTGAAATAAAAGTGCTGACTCCAGCAATTTAAAAGCAGTACGATTGGCCCTCTTGAATATACCACCGGGGTTGCCGACTATCCT
>NC_056558.1:23587185-23597317 GCF_013358625.1 Macadamia integrifolia
TCTCTTCTGGCACTGGCTCGGACTTGTCGGGCCAGCCGGTGTTTAAGGTCACCCGTGCCATCATAGCCCATAAGGAACCCGCTCTAATATCCTCTGGCTCGGTTCTTGCATGGTCAAACCGGTTCAACCGCGAAATCAGACCGGGTTTAAGAAGCGGGATATTACATATATATTCTTCCCAACTACCACACATTTCCATTGTACATACCCTGAGCATGTCTTCTAATATCTGTATAGTTCGCTCCGACTGACCATCAGTCTGTGGGTGGAAAGCAGTACTCAAATTCAACTGTGATCCCAAGGCATGCTGGAAGCTTTTCCAAAATCTGAAAGTGAACCTCGGGTCCCTATCTGATACAATGCTCACTGGCATTCCATGTAAGCACACCATGTTGTCCATGTAAAGTTGTGCTAGTTTGGCCATAGAGAACTTGGTCTTGATGGGAATGAAATGAGCAGTCTTGGTAAGCCGATCAACGATCATCCATATCGCGTCCATCCCCTTAGGTGTACATGGTAGTCCAATGACAAAGTCCATTGTAATCCTTTCCCACTTCCATTCTGGCACTGGGAGTGGCTGAAGAGTACCATAAGGTTGATGCCTCACATCTTTTACTTTTTGGCATGTGAGACAAGTCGCCACATACAGAGCTATTGTGACTTTCATACTGGGCCACCAGTAATTTTGTTTGAGGTCTTTGTACATCTTTGTACTTCCTGGGTGGAGTGAGTACTCGGAGCTATGTGCCTCTCGCACTATCTTGTCTTGTATATCCAAATCATCGGGTACACACAATCTGCCTCGAAACATCAATGCCCCATCACTGGCTAAAACAAACTCTGGATCGTTTATTGTTTGATCTTGAACCTTAACTCTGCTCCGCTGCAATTCACGATCCAAAGGTTGTTTCATTATTACCTCTTGCCTAATAACCGGATGCACCTGTAGAGCCGCCAAGGATACAGTCAACCATTTAAGGTTTTCTGGTTGACGTTCCAATTCTAAGGTTGCTCCCTCATATAAGAGAGCTTCATCCATTAGTGTCGCCTCCTGCACAAGTGATGGGCTGACTGCTAAGCATGAGAGTGACACAGTCTATGCCTTCCGACTCAACGCATCTGCTACCACATTAGCTTTGTCGAGATGATACTGAATGTCGCAGTCATAATCCTTCATGAGCTCAAGCCATCTCCTCTGTCTCATGTTCAAATCCTTCTAGGTGAAGAAGTACTTAAGGCTTTTGTGATCACTGTATATCTCGCACTTCTCCCCATACAAATAATGTCGCCAAATCTTAAGGGCAAAAATGACTGTGGCTAGTTCTAAATCATAAGTGGGGTAGTTCTTCTCATACTCCTTTAGTTGTCGGGATGTATACGCTATTACCTTACTGCATTGCATGAGAACGCAACCCAAACCAACTTTAGAAGCATCAGTGTAGACTATCATTCCACCTGTGCCTTCAGGGATGGTCAACACAGGGGCCGACACCAACCTCTTCTTCAATTCCTGGAAACTCTTCTCACATTCCTCTGTCCAGTCGAATTTCACACCCTTTTTGGTTAATTTAGTCATTGGTGCTGAGATTCGGGCGAAATTCTCAATGAAGCGCCGGTAATATCCAGCCAAACCTAAGAAGCTTCTAATTTCAATGACATTCTTAGGGTTTTCCCATTCTACTACTGCTTTCACCTTATCGGGATCAACTTCGATTCCGGCCTTAGACACTACGTGCCCCAGGAATCCAACTTGCTCAAGCCAGAATTCACATTTGCTGTACTTGGCAAACAACTGTTGTTCTCTCAACCTCTGTAACACCATTTTCAAGTGTTGAGTGTGCTCCTCTTCTGTCTTGGAGTAGATCAAGATATCATCAATAAAAATAATTACCCATTTATCGAGTACATCATGAAATGCTTAATTCATTAAATCCATGAATGCTGCCGGTGCATTGGTTAACCCAAAAGATAACAATAGGAACTCATAGTGACCATACCGAGTCCTAAATGCTGTCTTGGGTATGTCGCTGCTCTTTATCTTGAGCTAATAATAGCCTGATCGAAGGTCTATCTTTGAAAATACTTTGGCTCCCTGCAACTGGTCAAATAAATCATCAATGCGTGGCAACGGATACCGGTTCTTAATGGTTAGCTTATTTAATTTCCGATGATCGATGCACATACGCAAGCTGCCATCTTTCTTCTTGACAAACAACACTGGGGCACCCCAAGGTGAAACACTTGGGCGAATAAACCTCTTTTCCAATAGTTCCTGCAACTGCATCTGCAACTCCTTCAATTCAGCTGGTGCCATCCTGTACGAAGCCTTAGATACCGGAGCTGCTCCAGGAGTCAAATCTATGGCAAACTCCAACTCTCTATCAGGTGGTAAACGCATTAGATCATCTGGGAAGACGTCGGGAAACTCTTTAACCACCCTTACCTCTTCTAGAGGTGTAATCCTTGCATCAACATCAAGTACCGATGTTAAGTAGCCCTGACATCCACTTTCTAACAATTTTACCACTTGAAGAGCGGAGACAAGGACCTTTCTCACCCGTTTCATTTTATCTGCTCGGTATACCAATTCTTTCCCTTCGTCATCTGTCACCCTAATCATCTTTTCAACACACATCACATTAGCTTGATGAGCCGACAACCAATCCATACCCAGTATAACATCAAAATTCTGCATATTGAACTTAATGAGTTGTGCATCAAAGTTCTTCCCACTAATTTTCACTGGGCATGGTCCATACACCTCCTTCAACTGTGTAACCTTACCAGTAGGCATACTAACAATCATTCCATGATCTAGGATCCTGGGTGGCATCCCAAGTTTCTCGGTAAATCTCTTAGATGCTAATGAATGAGTAGCTCCTGAATCGAATAAAACATAGGCTGGTATGCCTGATATGGGTAGGACACCTAGTGTAACAATGCATATAATTTCAGCAGGTCATCAATATTTAACATAAGAAAATTCTTAATTTAAGATGTACCTACTACTACTTCTGTACTGGCCTCAGCTTCCTCAGCTGATAGAGCATACATCCTCCCCTGCGGTTGACTTCCCCGAGTTAAGGGAGATCGGTACGCCGAGGGCTGACTAGAGGGTAAGGCTGGTCTGACCCGACAGTCTTTTGTATAGTGCCCATATGAATGGCAGTTAAAGCAACGAATCTAAGATGTCGAAACTGGGGCGGGGCCCCTCTGCACTTGACCCGTTGCAGATGGAGGTCGGGGCAGCCTTGGAACTGTAGGTGCCGCACTAGTGTTCAGGCGAAAAGAAGTGGAGCCCGAACCACCAGCTGGTCTAGGAGGGTAGCCAGATGGCCTATAGGGCTACCTATACATAGGCCCAGAACTATACGATCCGCGGTATGCTTTGGAGGAGTTTCCCATATCCAAAAATGGGTTTGTTCTCTTCCACAGTCCAGGGGTGAGGGACTGTTCTCCCTTTTGCTTATCCTCCATGGTCTTGGCCTTCTGCACAATCTGGCCATAGTCAGCCAAATCCAAGACCTCAAGTATAGACCCAATGGATGCTTTTAGGCCCTTTAGGAATCTTGCAGCCTTCTCTTCAGCTGTCCGCATATACCTTGGCGTAAAATGGAACAAGCTCTCAAATTACTGTTGGTACTCAAGGATAGTCTTACCTCCTTGAGTTAAAGCCATAAACTCAGTCTCCTTGCGGTCTCTAAAGCTGCTTGGATAATGATTGTCCAAGAACAACTCCTTGAACTGTTCCCAGGTGGGTTCTGGATGGGCAGCCAACAATATGGGCTTAGAAGCTTGCCACCAGGAGTTGGCCTCCTTCTTAAGTTGCAACCCCGCACAAATGAGTTTCTATGCATCCGTGCACTCAATCACCTCAAATATTTTCTCTAGTTCTTGAATCCACTAGTCTGGTTCCAGAGGATCACTCCCCACCTTAGAGAATACAGGTGGTAAGTTCCTCTTGAATGACTCCACTACCTTTGACGTATTATTCGCCGACAGGTAATTAGGAGCATAAGCCGGGTAATAATGGTATAGAGGGGGTACCCCATACGGAGGAATGCCAAATGGTGGGTTTGGAGGTGTACCTCCCACTTGTGGTCCCATTCCTGACCCTACAGGTGGGTCCTGTGGAGTAAGTATCCGGGGAGGTTGACCCGATTAAGAAAGGTCCAATTGTTGCTGAATAGCAGTCATAAATGCTTGTTGTTGCTGAAGCATTTGTTGCTGAAAAGCCTGTTGTGACTGTTGAATTATGGTAGCAACATCTCCCAGAGTAATAACCGGTGGAGGGTCTGGGAGTGTAGTCATAGGTGGGTCCCCATGTGCCCCACCCTGACCAAAGGTCTCCAGAGGTTGTGGAAGTGAGGTTTGCCCCACAAAGCGGGACCTCCTGGGATTCGGTGGTCGACCGACCGGACAAGGACCACGTGCATTGCTACCGGATCTAGTACGTACCATCGTATCCCTGTACCTAGAACATATCATACATCACATTGGTTAAACACCATAGAATTGATATCGGCACATAATTATATGCCAACACGTAGGGTATTATAGTGTTTGATAGTTTGCAACTAACCGCTACTTAATTCCAAAATATAGGGATAGTGCTCCCCCAAGTATGACTATGGTCCCACTCGACCATAACATATTATCATAGGAATAATAATAATAATAATAATAATTATATTAATAGGAGTCATAAAATATTAAATTCCCCAAATTTTTCCAAGTTTTCCTCAACCGGTGGGCTGCACCGGCGGGCAAGGTGGCCCGTCGATCTGGCCCACCGGTCCAAATCCTCAATTGATGGGTGACACCGGCGGGCAGGGTGGCCCGTCGGTCGGCCCGCCGGTCCTACCAGAATGAAAGTCGTGAACAAGGCATTAAACCCTATTCATTCCTTTTTTCCTTCCCTTCTTCTCTCTCTCTCTCTCTCTCTCTCCCAGGCGATTTTGGAGAGCATTTAGTCGCTTCCACTCGCGACTCCACTCCTCAACTCGACACTTTTTGAGAAGATCCAAATCTCCCACTTCCAAGTAAGTTTTTCTTCCCTTTTTCTCAGAATTTGTATTTTGGGTAGAAACTCATGAGTTGTCTAAATTTTCACTTCCTTTCCATGATTCTTTCCATAGAATAGTGATCTCATGTGATTTTGATGCTTTCTATGTGATTTATTCCTAGTTTCTAGGATTTACTTCTCCATTTTGAGAAAAACCCCAACCGTGCCCTAGTTTTTCTCAAATTTGGGGATTTCTTCATTTCTTGCTCTTCTTCCCCAATTAATGATTCTATTGTGATGCATTATGCTTGATTTGTGTTTAACATGCTATAGAATTCATGGAAAGTCCCTTATGCTTGAAATCCCCATGTCTTCCCATGAAAATCCCCCTTTTGTGTTGGGTTTCCCCGATTTTCTTTACATACTTGGTATTTGTGGACCTCAATAGCCTATTAGCGTATGTTTTTGCATGTTCATGATCTCACTACCATGGCATTCCTGTCTTAGACCTGTAGCTTTAAGCTTTACTCCATTGTGAATGAACTTGCGCATTAAAATTTGAATCCTCTTTATCATTCTTTACTTGCCATATTACATATGCATGATTCTGTGTTGTCACTTACCGTGCGTCTCGTCCATGGACTCCCTATCATTCCTCGCTTGTTGCATTTTCGGTTTCGTGAGAAATTTGAGTTTTGGGGCTTCCTCTTATTGCTCACCCATCTTTCTATTCGTCTTGTTATTCCCTTTTCTCTTTACTCACCCTGCTTTTCTCTTTTCTTGCCAGGATGTCATCTCGCAAAGGCAAGGAGCCCGCATCCTCTGGCACTCGACGCAAGACCACCGCTTCTAAGCTGAAGAGTGCGGGAACTAGCTCTCCAGCCCCCTGCACAGGGAGACCCAGACCTGCCCGATTTGACCCGTTTAACTACGATGAGGAGCTCTTCCACAGCTCAGAGGCAGCAGCCAACTGGCCGGCTTTCCTGAAGAGGTCGGTAATGATGGAGAAGACCGTGGTAGTCGACGACTTCCACAAGGCTCGGCTTCAGGAGAGGTTCACAGCACTGGGCTGGGAGTCTATCCTCCACGTAGACCGTCCGTGCTACGAGCAGCTAGTTCGTAGGTTCTACTGCAACTTGGAGATTTCCTACCGGTGCGGAGAGTACGAGATCATCAGTATGGTGAAAGGGGTGGACATCCAGCTGACCGTGGACACCTTGGCCAGCATTCTGGGCATCTCTGCAGCCGGGCACCGTTACTACAGTCCTCCCAGGAGTAAGCCCCTGGGCCCGTTCATGAGTCTGGAGACGCCGGACTACATCTATGAGACTATCTATGGCAGCAGTGCCCGTCCGGAGTCCGAGACATCCTTCTACCCGGAGGTTCGAGTATTTGCCCGACTGGTCCAGTTCAACTTGCTCCCCAGGGGAGGTCATCGGAACCAGGTGGGCTTCATGGCAGCCTTAATAGCTTACTGCATCTACACAGCCGTAGAGGGAGGTGCCGAGCACTTGTGCTTGCCATACATCATCCTCAAGACGATGGAGCACCATACTTCGCACCCCGAGGATGGAGGTTTTCCATATGGCAAGATCCTCACTAGGATCTTCGAGTTCTTCCAGGTGGACCTGAGTGGCGAGGAGGGAAAGACTCCGGCGGATAAGTTTGACAGGGGTAACCTCTTGAGGATGGGTCTCCACACCCTTATGGATACACCTCCAAGAGCAGGAGCTCAGAGAGGTAGGGATAGGAGGGCTGCCCCTCTGGAGGATGTTCCCATGGAGGAGGAGTCCAGTGAGGAGGATGAGGACTATGTTCCTCAGGATGAGGAGGATAACTTGGTGAATGAGGACATCCCTGAGGAGGTGCCTCGGGAGTCGGGAGGTACCGATCCTAGCTTCACCAGAGCTGCAGCCTCACAGCTAGAGCCCCACCACCTGAGAGTGGTGCATATGACTTTGAGGGCATGATGTCCACCATGAGGGCTTTGAAGGATGGCCAAGATCAGCTGCTAAGAAGGCTGGACGAGAGTGCTTCCAGGGAGGAACGCATCCTGGAGAGGCAGGCTACTTTGGAGGATTCCTTCCTCAGACTGGGCCAGGACTTGGACACCACGGCCAACGCCATCTCAACAGATTTTGGCCGGCTTCGGAGGGAGGTACGGCTGGTGAATGCGAGGTTTGACTACTACGACCATCGCCTCGACGTCAACTCTAGACCTCCGACGAACGTAGTAATCATAGACGACAACGATGATGATCAGTGAGGGCTTAGTTCGCCCACACCAGCTTCTTATCTGTTTCCTGTTATTGGATCTTGTTGTATATTTCATTTCTTTTCTCATTCCTTGTACTTGCACTGTAACTGGAACTATTTGTGGGATAATGTGTTTTGATAGTGGTTTGTGATGAATTTATATGTTGAATGCTTGTGTAGTTTAGTTGTGGTGTCTATTGTTACTTTTTTATCATTGTTATATAATATATCTGTTGTTTATCAGGTGTTTGTGTGTAAAGTTTTTTTTTGGAAATCCCATTTTACGCTGTTATGCTGCTGAAATTTCGTCAAACTAGTACTCGATAGGTCATAACACCAATTTATTTACCTTTTATCTACTCTCACGCATGCCATGAATGCAATATCTAAATGCAACCCTTTTTAATACTTTCTTTCTTTGGCTTTTAACTCCTTAAAGCTTTTACATTAACCCAATCCCATTTTCCTATTATAGATTCTATGGGGTCTAATGGTATGCTATGAGTGAAGCAGAGCATCACGCTTTGATACCACCGTTGTCACACCCCGTTCACACCGAACCGGGCCAGTGATCGGGTTAACACCGGTTAACCCAAACCTGCCAGGATCATCTGATACTGTATTCCACCACAACATACACACAACTAATAAAAGCTTATCAGATCAGCGGAAGACTTGGTTTACCTGTGAATATTTTTCTAATACTTGATACCCGAATTATGATACAATTGTTATATACATGTGGGCCCGAAGTCATGATAATTACATAATAAAAGTATAATTCACATATCAAGTACAAAAAGGAAACCATAAAAAATCATAGTACACAGCTCGGCTCGGTATCAAGCCTAGAGCTCAGCTCGGTATCAAAGGTTGAGCCCAGCTTGGCATCACATGGTAGAGCTCAGCTCGGCCTTAAAAGTGGAGCACGACTCGGCATCAAAACTGCGGTCTCGCAGCACAACTCTCGCACGAGCAATCAGTGCCGTGCCCTAACTCCTCAGGGGCCCACCAGTCCTCTTCAGGGAACTCAATCGTGGGACCCGACCTGTGCTCTTCAGATGGATGACCTTTAAAATCATCTAAAAAGAGGTGCACACGTCGGATGAGCTCACTAGCTCAGTAAGTCGAAAGATGGACCACACAACAGTCCACACAACAAAACACAATCATATACACTACATGCTATGCAATACATTTTAAATCACATCCACCTAAGCAACATTACTAAGTCTTTGGTTTAGTACTACTACAGCCACAGTGCGTGTATACTCCAGTACGAGCCGCAAACTCCATCCCGCGATACGCCCATAGGGCTATCGGAGAAGGCCCACTGTGAGTACTCGAAAAAGTAAAAACATACCGACCACCGGCTCTCAACAGAAAATGTAAATGACTAAAATTAAAGGTGCTGACTCCAGTAATTTAAAAGCAGTACGATTGGCCCTCTTGAATGTACCACCGGGGTTGTCGATTGTCCTAATGACTCACCGGGCGTTATGTCTAACCGCCACAGTGACCCGACAATCGCGACCACTTCTTCCCCTCAAATGGTAACCCAACACCTTAACCCCTGTTGGAAAGGGTCGTAGCACGAGAAGGTGAAAATCCTAAACCGTATGCTCCTATATGACAATAGTACGATTGCATAGTGCCACCGCGTCCCATACCACGGGCCACCAATGCACTCGTTTTCAAGCCGACTACGACATTTAGTCTATTAATGCATCATGCACAATGATGTCAACATTCATCACATAAGCATCTCATCACTTGGCATTTAGAAAGTAAACACAACACCCATGCATAACAATGTGAGGATGACTAATCTACATAGCATTTTCATGATGGCATGGCTAGACTAGATACAATTAAATGAATGCCCAATAATGTCTTGAAACAAGGCCAAACGTCCTCTCCCCACTTACCTGTAGTGTATAGGGAATCCCGTTTGGTACGGGTGAGATCCGGTGCGAGAAGCGTAGGATTTGGTGAACCTAACATGAGTGAGCGAGATTAGTATTTCACCATCTTAGGATCAAAATTAACGAGATCCGATGACAAAATCATGTTTAGAACGTTAAAAGAAGGTTGCACGTCCGATTTGGGTCCAATCAGACGTAAGAATCACATTTGGAGCCTCTCAGGTGGGTCGGATAACCCACCTGTCAGACCCATCGGTCTGGACTGGCGGGTAGGTTGGCCCACCTGTTGGCCCATCGCTCTGGCCCACAGGTTGGGCCAGAGAGTCTGCTAAGACCGGCGGGCAGGGTGGCCCGCCGGTTGTGCTTGTCGGTTGTGCCCGAGGGCCCTGCCCTCTCAGGCGGGTGCCCACAGGCGGGCCAGATGGCCCACCGATCTTAGCGAGAAACCTATTGTTTCTTTTCAACTTCCCCCAATCTTTGGGGATTCAAATGGGGCTTTTCCAAACCCATTCTTCACACATTCAAGGTCTCTTCACACCTTCAAGGTCCTATAGGATGGTTCTAACCTAGATCTAGGTTAGATTCAAGTGAGGGAAAACCATCTTACCTTCTTTGCTCAAGAACGACTTCAAACCCTCCAACCACTTCAAACCCACAATGTTCCTTCCACCTTGTCAATATCTCTTCAAATCCTTCAAGATCAACACATAAATCATATATTAAACCTTAGATTCATCATTTCAAAGGGTATTTACAAGATCTCAAGAAATCACACTCGAATCGAGGGTTTAAAGCTCGGGTATGGTGAACGTTCATAAAACCCAACTTTTCTTACCTCCAACTATAGATCTAGAGTTGAAGATTACTCTCCCGGCACCGGAGTGGCAAGATCTAGCTTCGGCGCCACGGAAATCCTTCCTTTCTTCCTCTTCCTTCCTTCTTCCCT
>NC_056558.1:23597337-23605137 GCF_013358625.1 Macadamia integrifolia
CCGCGACCCCTGCTTCCCCCCAAATGGTAACCCAACACCTTAACCCCTGTTGGGAAGGGTCGTAGCACGGGATGGTGAGAATCCTAATACCGCATACTCCTATATGACAATAGTACGATTGCATAGTGCCACTGTGTCCCATTCCACGGGCCACCAATGCATTCGTTTCCAAGCCGACTATGGCATCTAGTCTATCAATGCATTATGCACCATGATGTCCACATTCAACATATAAACATCTCATTCAATTGGCATTTGAAAAGTAAACATAGCACATATGCACATCAATGTGTGGAATGACTAATCTATATAGCATATTCATGATGACATGACTAGATTAGATATAATTAAATGAATGCCAAACAATTGCCTTGAAACGAGGCCAAACGTCCTCTCTCCACTTACTTGTAGCGTACAAGGATTCTCGTTCGGTACGGGTGAGATCCGGAGCGAATCGGGTAGGATTTGGTGAACCTAACATAATTGAGCGGGGTTAGTACTTCACCATTTTAGAATCAAAATTAATGAAATCTGATGTCAAAATCGTGTTTAGAACGTCAAAAGAAGGTCACACGTCCGATTTGGGTTCGATCGGACATAAGGATCACCTTCGGGGCCACACAGGTGGGTCAGACAGGTGGGCTGTCTACCCACCGGTCTTACCCACCGGTTTGGACCGGCGGGTAGGGGCCCGCCGGTTGTACCCTCCGGTGGTACCCGCCGGTTGGGCCAGGGACCCCCTCGCTAGGACCGGCGGGTAGGAGCCCGCCGGTTGTACCCGTCGATTGGGCCTGAAGGCCCCCCTGCCTTCTCAGGTGGGTACCCACAGGCGGGTAGGAGCCCACTGGTTGTACCCACCGGTCTTGGCGGAAAAGACACTGTTTCTTTCCCATTTTCTCCATTCTTTGGGGAATCAAATGGGGCTTTTCCCCACCCATTCTTCACACCTTCAAGGTCCTATAGGATGGTTCTAACCTAGATCTAGGTTAGATTCAAGTGAGGGAAAACCATCTTACCTTCTTTGTTCAAGAACGACTTCAAATCCTCCAACCACTTCAAACTCACAATGCTTCTTCTACCTTGTCAATATCTCTTCAAATCCTTCAAGATCAACACATAAATCATCTATTAAACCTTAGATTCATCATTTCAAAGGGTATTTACAAGATCTCAAGAAATCATACTCGAATCAAGGGTTTAAAGCTTGGGTATGGTGAATGTTCACAAAACCCAACTTTGCTTACCTCTAACTGTATATCTAGAGTTGAGGATCACTCTCCCGCACCGGAATGGGAAGACCGAGCTTCGGCGCCGCTGAAATCCCCCTTTTCTTCCTCTTCCTTCTCTTCCTTTCTTCTTCCCTTTCTTTTCTCTCTCCTCTTTACTTTTCTCACCAACGTACGAGGGTAATAAATGGAAAGAAAAGAAAATCATAAAGCCTTATATACCATTCCTAATTAAGTGAATAGTGCTCTTGGATGGGTCACTCAGGTGGGTGCACCCACCTGTCCTACCCACCTGAGAGCCAAAACTTGGGATTTTGACCGGGTTCGGACCTCGGCGCGAACCCCACCCCAAGCATACGATGTAGCATACGTATATACCTTAGAATACGGATATAATACCTGTTTTATCCGTACATAGCCTTATGGTAGGTGCACGTACACGGTTTGGGCACTCCCGTCTCTTCTGGCACTGGCTCGGACTTGTCGGGCCAGCCGGTGTTTAAGGTCACCCGTGCCATCATAGCCCATAAGGAACCCGCTCTAATTTCCTCTGGCTCGGTTCCTGCATGGTTAAATCGGTTCAACCGCGAAATCAGACCGGGTTTAAGAAGCAGGGTACTACATTACCCCCCCTTCTGAAAAATTTCGTCCTCGAAATTGCGTACCTGGTTGATCAAAAAGATGAGGGTACTTGGCTCGCATTTCTTCTTCTACCTCCCAAGATGCTTCTTCAAGTGAGTGACCAGCCCATCGCACCTTTACATAGGAAATGGAGCGGTTGCGAAGGGTTTTCACCTTCCGGTCCAAAATTTCAGCTGGCTGCTCTGTATAGGTCATATCAGCTTCTAGGTACCCTGGTTCCACGGGTAGTACATGAGATGGATCATGCACATATCTCTTTAGCATGGATACATGGAATACATTGTGAACATCCCCAAGCGAAGGTGGCAGAGCAAGCATGTAGGCTACTGAGCCAACCCGGGATAAAATCTCAAATGGTCCAATGTATCTTGGGCTCAACTTCCCCTTTCTGTAAAACCTTTGCAACCCTTTAGTAGGAGAGACCTTGAGAAATACCTTTTCTCCTGGCTGAAATTCAATATCCTTCCTGCGGGTGTCCGCATAGCTCTTTTGACGGGACTGAGCTGCTTTAATCCGTTCTCTAATAACGTCGACTTTGTCACAAGTCATTTGTATCATCTCAGGTCCTAACATTCGACGTTCACCTACCTCATCCCAATACAAAGGAGTTCTGCACTTTCTGCCATATAACGCCTCATATGGAGCCATCCCAATTGTGGCTTGGTAACTGTTGTTATATGCAAACTCCATAAGAGGTATATATTCTTCCCAACTGCCACTCATCTCCATTGCACATGCCCTGAGCATGTCTTCTAATATCTGTATGGTTCGCTCCGACTGACCATCCGTCTGTGGGTGAAAAGCTGTACTCAAATTCAGCTGTGATCCCAAGGCACGCTGTAAGCTTTTTCCAAAATCTGGAAGTGAACCTTGGGTCCCTATCTGAAACAATGCTCACTGGCACTCCATGTAAACGCACTATGTTATCCATGTAAAGTTGTGCTAGTTTGGGCATGGAGAACTTGGTCTTGATAGGAATGAAATGAGCAGTCTTGGTAAGCCGATCCACAATCACCCATATCGCATCCATTCCCTTAGGTGTACTTGGTAGTCCGGTGACGAAGTCCATTGTAATCCTTTCCCACTTCCATTCTGGTACTGGGAGTGGCTGAAGGGTACCATAAGGTCGATGCCTCTCAGCTTTCACTTTCTGGCAGGTAAGACAAGTCGCCACATACAAAGCTATGGTGACTTTCATGCTTGGCCACCAGTAACTCTGTTTGAGGTCTTTGTACATTTTGGTACTTCCTGGGTGGAGTGAGTACTCGGAGCTATGTGCTTCTCTCACTATCTTATCTTGTATATCCAAATCATCGGGTACACACAATCTGTCTCGAAACATCAATGCCCCATCACTGGCTAAAGTAAAATCTGGGTCGTTCATTGTTTGGTCTTGAACCTTAACTCTGATCCGCTGCAATTCAGGATCCAAAGGTTGCTTCATTATCACCTCTTGCCTAATTGCCGGATGCACCTGTAGAGCCGACAAGGATACCGTCAACCATTTAAGGTTTTCTGGTTGAGGTTCAAGCTCTAAGGTTGCCCCTTCATACAAGAGGGTTTCATCCATTAGCATCGCCTCTTGCACAAGTGGTGAGCTGACTGCTAAGTATGAGAGCACACAGTCTGTGTCTTCCGACTCAATGCATCTGCCACTACATTAGCCTTGCCGGGATGATACTGAATATCGCAGTCATAATCCTTCATGAGTTCAAGCCATCTTCTCTGTCTCATGTTCAGATCCTTCTGGGTGAAGAAGTATTTCAGGCTTTTGTGATCACTGTATATCTCACACTTCTCCCCATACAAATAATGTCGCCAGATCTTAAGGGCAAAAATGACTGCGGCTAGTTCCAAGTCATGAGTGGGGTAATTCTTCTCATATTCCTTTAGTTGTCGGGATGCATATGCTATTACCTTCCCGCGTTGCATGAGAACACAACCCAAACCAACTTTGGAAGCATCGGTATAAACTGTCATTCCACCTGTGCCTTCAGGAATAGTCAGCACAGGGGCAGTCACCAACTTCTCTTTCAATTCTTGGAAGCTCTTCTCACATTCCTCTGCCCAGTCGAATTTCACACCCGTTTTAGTCAACTTGGTCATTGGTGCTGAGATCCGAGCAAAATTCTCGATGAAACGCCGGTAATATCCAGCCAAACCCAAGAAGCTTCTAATTTCAGTAACATTCTTGGGGCTTTCCCATTCCACTACTGCTTTTACCTTTGCGGGATCTACTTCGATTCCGGCTTTAGACACTACGTGCCCCAGGAATCCAACTTGTTCAAGCCAGAATTCACATTTACTGTACTTGGCAAACAACTGTTGATCCCTCAATCTCTGTAACACCATTCTCAAGTGTTGAGTGTGCTCCTCTTCGGTCTTGGAGTAGATCAAGATATCGTCAATAAAAACAATTACCCATTTGTCGAGCACATCCTGAAATACCCGATTCATTAGATCCATGAATGCTGCCGGTGCATTGGTTAACCCGAAAGATAACACTAGGAACTTATAGTGACCGTATCGAGTCCTAAATGTTGTTTTGGGTATATCACTACTCTTTATCTTGAGCTGATAATAGCCGGACCGAAGGTCTATCTTCGAAAATACCCTGGCTCCTTGCAACTGATCAAATAAATCGTCAATGCGTGGCAATGGATACCGGTTCTTAATGGTTAGCTTATTCAACTCCCGGTAATCTATGCACATACGCAAACTACCATCCTTCTTCTTGACAAACAACACCGGGGCACCCCAAGGTGAAACACTTGGGCGAATAAACCCTTTTTCTAATAATTCCTGCAACTGCATCTGCAACTCCTTCAATTCAGCTGGTGCCATCCTGTATGGAGCTTTAGATACTGGAGCTGCTCCAGGAGTCAAGTCTATGGCAAACTCCAACTCTCTATCAGGTGGTAAATGCATCAGATCATCTGGGAAAACATCGGGAAACTCCTTAACCACTTTTACTTCTTCTAGAGGTGTAACTCTTGCATCAACATCGAGTACCGAGGCTAAGAAACCCTGACATCCACTTTCTAGCAACTTTACCACTTGAAGGGCAGAGACAAGGACCTTCCTCACTCTTTTCATTGTATCTGCTCGGTATACCCACTCCTTCTCTTCGTCATCTGTTACCTTAATCAGCCTTTCCGCACAGATCACATTAGCTCGATGAGCCGACAACCAATCCATACCCAATATAACATCAAAATTCTGCATATTGAATTTAATGAGTTGTGCATCAAAGTTCTTCCCACTAATCTCCACTGGGCACGGCCCATACACTTCCTTCAACTGTGCAATTTACCAGTAGGCATACTAACAATCATTCCATGGTCTAGGATCCTGGGTGACATTCCAAGCTTCCCTACAAATCTCTTAGATGCGAATGAATGAGTAGCTCCTGAATCAAATAAAACATAGGCTGGTATGCCCGATATGGGTAGGATACCTAGTATAACAATGTATATAATTTCAGCAGGTCATCAATATTAATCATAATGAACTTCTTAATTTAAAATGTACCTGCTACTACTTCTGTACTAGCCTCAGCTTCCTCGGCCGATAGAGCATACATCCTTCCCTGCGGTTGACTGCCTCGAGGTAAGGGAGGTCGGTACGCAGAGGGCTGACTGGAGGGTAAGGTTGGTCTGGCCCGACAGTCTTTCGCATAATGCCCATATGAATGGCAATTGAAACAACGAATCTGAGATGTCAGAACCGGAGCGGGGCCCCTCTGCACTTGACCCGTTGCAGATGGAGGTCGAGGTGGCCTTGGAGCCGTAGGTGCCACACTAGTGTTCGGGCGAAAAGAGGTGGAACCCGAACCACCAACTGGCCTAGGAGGGTAGCCAGATGGCCTATAGGGCTGCCTATACATAGGCCCAGAACTGTATGATCCGCAGTATGCTTTGGAGGAATTTCCCACATCTGGGAATGGATTTGTTCTCTTCCACAGTCCAGGAGTGAGGGTGTAATACCCCGCTTCTTAAACCCGGTATGATTTCACGGTTGAACCGGTTTAACCATGCAGGAACCGAGCCAGAGGAAATTAGAGCGGGTTCCTTATGGGCTATGATGGCACGGGTGACCTTAAACACCGGCTGACCCGATAAGTCCGAGCCAGTGCCAGAAGAGACGGGAGTGCCCAAACCGTGTACGTGCACCTACCATAAGGCTATGTACGGATAAAACAGGTATTATATCCGTATTTTAAGGTATATACGTATGCTACATCGTATGCCTGGGGTGGGGTTCACGCCGAGGTCCGAACCCGGTCAAAATCCCAAGTTTTGGCTCTCGGGTGGGTATGACAGGTGGGTACACCCACCCACCTGAGTGACCCATCCAAGACTATTCACTTAATTAGGAATAGTATATAAGGCTTTATGATTTCTTTTCTTTCCATTTATTACCCTCGTACGTTTGGTGAGAAAAGTAAAGAGGAGAGAGAAAAGAAAGGGAAGAAGAAAGGAAGAGGAAGAAATGAAGGATTTCAGTGGCGCCGAAGCTCGATCTTGCCATTCCGGTGCCGGGAGAGTAATCTTCAACTCTAGATCTACAGTTGGAGGTAAGAAAAGTTGGGTTTTATGAACATTCGCCATACCCACGCTTTAAACCCTTGATTCGAGTATGGTTTCTTGAGATCTTGTAAATACCCTTTGAAATGATGAATCTAAGGTTTAATAGATGATTTATGTGTTGATCTTGAAGGATTTGAAGAGATATTGACAAGGTAGAAGAAGCATTGTGAGTTGGAAGTGATTTGAAGGGTTTGAAGTCATTTTTGGGCAAAGAAGGTAAGATGGTTTCCCTCACTCGAATCTAACCTAGACCTAGGTTAGAACCATCCTATAGGACTTCAAAGGTGTGAGGAATGGGTGGGGGAAAATCCCATTTGATTCCCCAAAGAATGGAGAAAATGGGGAAGAAGCAGGGTCTTTTCTGCCAAAATCGGTGGGTACAACCGGCGGGTACCTACCCGCCTGAGGGTACCCACCTATGAAGGCAGGAGGCCTTCAGGCCTAACCGGTGGGTACTACCCGTCGGTCTTAGCAGAAGGGTCCCTGGCCTAACCGGCGGGTACAACCGGTGGGTAGGTACCCGCCGGTCATAACCGGTGGGTATAACCGGTGGGTAGACAACCCACCTGTCTTACCCACCTGTTTGGCCCCGAAGGTGATCCTTAGGTCCGATCGAACCCAAATCGGACGTGTGACCTTCTTTTGACGTTCTAAACACGATTTTGACATCGGATTTTCTTAATTTTGATTCTAAAATGGTGAAGTACTAACCCCGCTCAATTATGTTAGGTTCACCAAATCCTACCCGATTCGCTCCGGATCTCACCCGTACCGAACGGGAATCCTTGTACGCTACAGGTAAGTGGAGAGAGGACGTTTGGCCTTGTTTCAAGGCATTTGTTTGGCATTCATATAACTATATCTAATCTAGTCATGTCATCATGAATATGCTATATAGATTAGTCATTCCACACATTGATGTGCATATGTGCTATGTTTACTTTCAAATGCGAATTGAATGAGATGTTATATGTTGAATGTGGACATCATGGTGCATAATGCATTGATAGACTAGATGCCGTGGTCGGCTTGGAAACGAATGCATTGGTGGCCCGTGGAATGGGACACGGAGGCACTATGTAGTCGTACTAATGTCATATAGGAGTATGCGGTATTAGGATTCTCACCATCCCGTGCTACGACCCTTCCCAACAGGGGTTAAGGTGTTGGGTTGCCATTTGGGGGGAAGCAGGGGTCGCGGTTGTCAGACACTGTGGCGGTTAGGCATTACGCCCGGTGAGTCATGTAGGACAGTCGGCAACCCCGGTGGTACATTCAAGAGGGCCAATCGTACTGCTTTTAAATTGCTGGAGTCAGCACTTTTATTTTCAGTCATTTACATT
>NC_056558.1:23605157-23650938 GCF_013358625.1 Macadamia integrifolia
AATGGAAAGAAAAGAAAATCATAAAGCCTTATATACCATTCCTAATTAAGTGAATAGTGCTCTTGGATGGGTCACTCAGGTGGGTGGGTGTACCCGCCTGTCCTACCCACCTGAGAGCCAAAACTTGGGATTTTGACCGGGTTCGGACCTCGGCGCGAACCCCACCCCAAGCATACGATGTAGCATACGTATATACCTTAAAATACGGATATAATACCTGTTTTATCCGTACATAGCCTTATGGTAGGTGCATGTACACGGCTTGGGCACTCCCGTCTCTTCTGGCACTGGCTCGGACTTGTCGGGCCAGCCGGTGTTTAAGGTCACCCGTGCCATCATAGCCCATAAGGAACCCGCTCTAATTTCCTCTGGCTCGGTTCCTGCATGGTTAAACCGGTTCAACCGCGAAATCAGACCGGGCTTAAGAAGCGGGGTATTACACCCTCATTAGAGTGTTCTTGAGTTTTACTAGAATAGAAACCCCCCTCTTTGATGTTCTTTGGGTCTACGAAGAGATCTTTGTTAAGATCCCAAACTCTGTTCAGATCTTCAAAGTGTTCTTCGGGACTTTGGAGATCTTCAATCCATTTTTAGGTCAATCCATTTCTTTTCAAAAATAGCAGTTCCTAGCGGAAGCCCTATCCAAGTGCCCCTGAAATCTTTCCAGAAATAGCCATTCCCAGTGGAAGCTCTGCCGTAGTGCCACCTCAACCTAGCTCTCCCCTAACCTATCCCCAACGGAAGCTCTGTCAGAGTGCCATCTCAGCCTAAGCCCAAAAATAGCCTTCCATAGTCAAAGGTCTGTCCGAATCCAAATCTGGGAATAACCTTCCCTAGCCGAAGCTCTATCAGAATCCAAATCTGAAAGTAACCATTCCTAACTGGAGCCCTATCCGAATTCCCTCACAATCAGCATCTCTTAAGAAAGGAAGTTGGAGGTTAAGACCATCTTCCCTTGAGCTAGGAGAATCCGAAAGATAGTCCGAGCCGGTACTAATCAGGGGCCCACCCCTCTTGACCCGAAACAAGGGTTAAGTTCAGGTATAATTTCTCAACCAACTTGTCATAATGTAGACTTTATATAGACCTTGTTTTAGTGTATATAGTAGTTTAAATTTAGTCAATGTATATATGTGTGATAACTTAGCCATGCATGCAGAATAGGAATAATCGTGAAAAATGTTTGTTCTTAAGCATCTAGTAAGAAGACTGGTTGAATCGGGCAGATTGGGTGCCTAACACCTTCCCAATTCTGTAGCCTGACACTTACCCTAAATCTCTGAACCAGATCAATTTTTGGGCCCTTTTCTCCAAAATTGGGCCCACCCCAGAGTCCTAGGCCCATAATCTTAGATGGTGACTCCAAACCCTTTTGTATGATCTTGATTCTCGTATTGGACCATCATCAAATCCTCGTCTCGAATAATGAACTTTATACCCTTGCAAAATAGGCCTCCACGTGTCTTCGAGGGGCGATATGGTAGTGCGGGACCCACAAGTAAAGCACATATGCTACACCCCTCCCTTCATATGAAAGAGAAAGAGAGAGGAGAGAGAAGAGAAGTTGGGATGCAAGTCCTTCCCCCCCCGAAGGGAAGAGAGAAATCTCATCATCTCCGGTAGCTACCCTCACTATGATGACTCCACTGGGGAAAAGGACTAACTTTGGATGGATCATTGGTTGTTAATCTAGTGAAAGTATGAACAAGGGATTGAAAATTCAAGAATCCTAAAATAAGTCACTTTTGGTTCAGGCACATTTCCACACCTCAAGTATTCTCTACGGTCCCTTTAGATGCGTCAAGGTAATCGGTTGACTTGCCAAGTCTAGTGCCACCTCCATCATCTCCTTGAGACTGTCTACCACCAAGTGATTATAGCCCAATTAGTATGGATCCGCACGACTCTAAATCACCCAAACAGGCCTAGGTCCGTCTTATGGAGACCTTGCAAACAAAAATGGCTGAAGTCAAGAGAGGGATAGCTCAGATATTGCACGCACTTCAGAATCCTCCCATAACTTATCCTAGGAATGAGCTGGCATCGATTACAGGAGATATGGATCAGAATGGAGCTACAGGTTATTGTGGGAACTCTTCTTAGGTTGAGTTAGGAGAACAAGAGCAAGTTAGGCCAACCGGTCAAAGAGGATCTTCACCTACACGCCCAAATGGTCAACGAGAGGTCTATTCCAGAGTCCCTCCTCCTAGGGCAGTGATTGAAGATGAGGAAGAGGAGTTTGCCGCACATGTCCAAACGGAGCCTCTAGAGACAGATAAATAAAGGAAACTCAGAGAGCAGTTAGAGAAGTTAGAGACATGATTCGAGCAGAAAAAAGCTTGGAAGGCCAAGCAATGGATTCAGAGGAAATGAGTTTCTTCTCCAGGGCAAGAATTTCTGAAAAATTCAAGCGGCAGATTGATAGGTTTGATGGGTCAGGAGACCCCAAGGCTCATCTCAAAGCCTTCCTTACCATCGCCAAGTGGTGGCAACTTGCAGATAACCAGATGGGGTAAGCCTTTATGCTAACCCTATCGAGACCAGCACTAAGGTGGCTCACACATTTTGAGTCATCCCAAACTCAGAATTGGGCAATGGTAGTGAAAGCATTCACCAAACAGTACTCATACAACACCAAAGTGGATGTGAAGTGACAAGAACTTGAGTCTTTAAGGCAGCAGCCTAGAGAAGGATTCACCGCCTTCTTGATGAGGTTTAGAGATAAGGCCACCAAGATGGTAGATAAGTCCAGAAACTAATATGATGAGTGCAGTTCAGCAGTCAGTCTCACCAGCCACTCCTTCATAGCCCTTCATAATACAAGTAGATGCACCTGCCTAATAGGCCCCTGGCCTAAGAAGGCAGTTTTCTGATTTTTGAAAGCCCATAATGACCGCATATGAGAAGTTAAAGAAGCAAGGATTGCTAGGGACAGTGGCTCCAAGAATGATCAGCAACCCTCCTCCAGCCTGGTATAGGGATCATGAATATTGTGCCTACCACACTCAGAAGGGGCACAATACTGAAAGATGTTTGAGTTTTGCAGCATGTAATTCAGGACTTAGTAGACAATGGAACCATTGAGGTCAAGGTCAAGCAACCTCCCAATGTCAATACCAATCCACTCCCTGATCATGTGAACAATCTGGATGAAGAAACCACAGAGAGTGATCCCAATCAACTCATTGTACTTAGAGTTCGGAAGAATCATATGGATGCCCGAGCTTATAGGAAAATCATGAGTCAAAGGGCTGAAATCATAAGGACTCCCATAAGAAAAGAATCATTAGAAGAAGAATCAAAAAATCAGAAACCTGTCGTTCATCCTTCCTCATCAATAGAAGGGTCCACAACACCACATTACCAACCCCCACCATACCTTCCACCATCACCATATTACCAAAATCCACCATATCATCACCTTCACCACACCATCAAGGAGAAGGAATTTCCTCATCCTATCACTTTCAATCTTCATATCCTACCTCTCACATTACATCATCTTCATACCATCCCGCTTTGTATCCCTCATCACCCTCATACTAATCTATTCTCAAGGTTTAGTGTACAACCCAAAGGAAGGATGGATGGACGGGTACGATTGGAAGGATATGCTTGCACTAACAGATTCCCCAAAACTGACCTCATCAATTTGGTGAGTGAATGCATTACGAGAAGACCAAGAAAGTGATCCCACTTCTCTAATTCAGCCTGTTATATCTTCAGAGGATCATCCAGAGGTAATTGAAGAGGTTATAGTTGATCTTCTCAGAGTAGTAAACGCATTGGCCATAGGGGAACAAGTTAAGGAACATGTCTCCCTAATCCACATAGGGAGTGACACAGAGGATGATGAGTCAGGACTGGTCCAACTTCGAGCCATTGATGTTAAGACCAACCTTATGGAAATCTTTCGGTCCATATACTTTGAATACTATGAGCGTTTTGGATGCCAGAGAATTTGATGGTCCAAAAGAATCTGATAAAGAACAAGTGAGGGGGAAATCAGTGAAGAAGAGGATGATGACGATGACAATGAGGATGAGAATGAAGACGAGAAGGATGGAGATGACTCTGATTCTCAAGAGGAGATGGATATCCAGACTGTGATGACTACCAAGGGCCTTGGTACAATGATTATGATGATGAGACAGAATACTACTCACCAGACCACCAAACATATTTCTCAGTCTATGCTATTAGTGGTGATGAATTAATAGCTGATCCGATTGGTGGCATTTACCCTTCCCTCTGTATGGGAGGAGATGATTCTACGTTAGATTCAGAAAGTGATGAAGGATCTAGAGAGATGATGCAAGTTTATCTGGATGAACCCGAATCCGAATTAGAGATGGAGGAAAAGTTGTGTGAAGTATACTCCAATACATTAAGAATGCAGGAGAGGGTGGAAGAAATTGACAACATTCTGGGTGAAGTAACTGTCAGTGATTGTTACTACCGTGAGCAGTTGGATGATCTGGAAAAAATAGGGCCAGATGACACTTTCGCTGAGGTGGTAGACGCTGCATTCCAATAGCTTTCCAATGCAGTAAAGAAGCTATGAGCCAGGGCTATGGAAATTTGTGGAGGACCTCGACTTCCCACCCCAAGCAGGGAAGGAGAATAAGAAGAAGAAGATGATTCTATGGTAGGGATAATCACCATAACAAGTAGTGATGATGAAGATTGTTATCCCACAGAGATTATTGTGAAGAAACCTATCAATGTGATGGAAACTAGAAGTGGAAAAGACTACAAGGGCAAGGCTCTAGCAGTAGAATAGTCAAGGACTAATGAGGCCGAAACTAGCAGCTTGAAGAAAGAACCGGAGAACCTAGTCTTGGCTCAACTCAAGAAGTCCCAAGCAAACATCTCAATTTAGGGATTGTTAATGGCATCCCCCACACACCGTGAAGCAATCTTAAAATCTCTCACTATTGTGAAAGTGCTGATCGAGATAAATCTAGCACATCTGGCACATATAGTAGGAGCAACATATGCAATATAATCCCTGATGTTCTCAGATTCAGAGCTTCCCAAAGGAGCCTAGCACAATCGAGCTTTCCACATCACAGTAGAATGCTTTGACAAAGTGGTTCCCCAGGTTCTTGTTGACAATGGGTCCGTTTTGAATGTGCTACCTTTGAGATCGAAAAAGAGTATTGGCATCAACTTAGAAGAAATGAGGCCAACCACCCAAATCATATGGGCATATGACAATACTAAGAGGAAGATCCTTGGCATCATTACCCTTGCCGTAAAAATTGGCCCAGTGAAGTTTGATATTGATTTTCAAGTCATTGATATACTGGCAGCCTTTAACATGCTCTTGGGAAGGCCTTGGTTTCATCCTGTGAAGGCAGTGTCCTCTAGTCTCCATCAAAAAATGAAGTTCATTCATGAGGGAAAGGTGGTCACAGTAGCCGAGATCCCGAAGTGGTTAACACTTTGGCCAATATTGAAAATGGAGAAGAACAAGACCAGAAAGTCCAACTGAGTAGTTTTGAATTAGATACAACTTGTGCAGCCATTGCCAAAGAAGGGCCAAAGGAGGAAATCCCAACTAATTATGAAGCCATCTAGAGTCCGCCATTGGATCATATGATGAAGAATATGTAATATTTTCTAGGTATGGGACTAGGGAAATATCATCAAGGAGTTCCAAAGCACCTAGCTTGGTAGTGAACAAAGGAAAGAATGGTCTCGGGTACACTCCTCTAACCACCAAAGGATAGAAAGTGCTAAGGATGACTAGGAAGATCTCTGTCTCTTACTACCCTACTCTCAATAGGTATTTTGTAAAAGAAGGAGAGGATTTCCCTTTTTTGTGGAAATATGGAGCCATGGTTTGATGAAACCGTGGCAAAGAGACAACCAAGATTTGAAGTGTTTTTTCAAAACATGTTCAACTAGGTGACTCATGAAGTGGAACAATAGAAAATGCTAGTCAATGAAGGTGACCAAGACTGTTTCATCACTGGGATAGAAGAAATTGCACTGATTAAGATGCACATTTTGGGTCCAGACTTGATACAGGCTACTAGTGAGAAGGTGATTGTGATCAGAGAAAGGATCAAGGCAACTTAGTCCAGATAGAAAAGCTATGTGGATGTTAGGAGGAAGCATCTGGAGTTCGGTGTTGGAGACAAGGTATTCTTGTGGATCTCTCTAGTTAAAGGGGTGATATGGTTCAACAAGAAGGGAAAGCTTAGTCCAAGGTTTATGGGACCGTATGATGTACTAGAGAGGATCAGACTGGTATCTTACTGGACAGCCTTGCCACCAGAGTTGGAAGGTACACATGATGTCTTCCATGTATCTATGTTGAGGTAGTACTTTTTTTACCCAACTCACATCTTGACTTACATACCCCGTGAGTTGGATGAGGACTTTGCCTATGTGGAGTATCCAGAGAAGATTGTTAATTAGAAGGATCATGTTCTTCGCAACCGCACCATTTCCTTTGTCAAGGTGAAATGGATGAACCACCCCAAACAGGAGGCATCCTGGGAGCGAGATGATGAATTGATGAAGCAGTATCATGGATTGCTTGATTTTCCAGGTATGTTCAATTTCGAGGACGAAATTCTTGTAAAGTTGGGGGGATCTTACACCCGTTCCCTAATCCGGTCTAATTTGAACTGTGGTGATAGGCCTCGGATCGGAGACCAGAAGTACGACTGGGATTTGGCTTGCGACTGCATATTGTCGAAGAGGTAGAGATGACCCCACATGTTTGTGCATTGCATGCCTATCTAACTAGAGGGATTCATACCTTCCGATCCCAGACGGTAAGTGACCCAACTGCCCATACTTGATTTTCAGCACGCATCATAATCGTCAAAAGGCGTTGGGCATGTCTGAGGGAAACCACCCATGCGAGACCAATCATGGGACAGCAAGCTGTCTTGACCACTAGAAACAAGCCACCGGAAGTAGCCTGGGCATGAATCCGGTGCCTGTTTTCAGTGGGTCCATAGGCTGCTATAGAGGTTCTAATGCCCGTGGGTCCCACCACTCGCATTGTAAATGGTTTCAGATGATCCCAAATCATCCTCCACATTTTTCTTTTTGATGTGGGCACCTTATGGACCTAAATGTGTGGGTTCTCATGCCCCAAATTTTAATTTAACCCGATTGGTTCAAAAGAGGTCCAAACCAAACAGACACTTAGGCCCAACTTAAGTTATAAGTTGAGAAATGAGGATTCATTTTCTCATTTCCCTTGTGCCCAATGTAGGAGAGGAGAGAAAGGGGAGAGGAAGGAAGAAGAATAGGAAGGAGGGGATTAAAGGCCTACCTTAGTGCAGGTTGCCGCCTTGTTGTCAGAATTGCTGCCGAAGGTAAGTGCAACCTCCCATACCACTCTCTCTTTCTTCATTTTGACCTAGACAAAGCTAGGTATGGATAGAATCTTGGTGTACACATTATGTTAAGGTTTTGGGATGCGTGTTCTACCCTCCCTGTGTTGTTGCCGAGCTAGAACCAAGCCCGGTGAGCTCCGATAACATGTAATGCCAAAAGACCAACTAGGGTTTCGATCGTTCGATCAATGTATCTCCCTAATGGCTTAGTGGAATTAGAATTTTCTTGACTTATAGTGATGTTAGGAACATCCCCTACAAACTCTATGGAACAAATCCCAACAATCGAGCTCGAGCCAGAAAGCCCCAAATTGTTGGATTGTTCGGTACCTCCATCGAAAACAGCCCACTGGATCCACTGGGTCTATTTCTAGTGGCATATTTCCAGTGGACTTGGAGCCTTATGTGCTCTCTGTCACCTCCACCAGAAATAGGACTGATATTTCTGGTGGAAATGCCCTGTTTTCATTGGTTGTTTCCGATGACAGTACTATCACTTAAGGACAGTGTCTGTACATTTTGGGGATTACCTGTGTGGGTCCCTTCTGATGTTTCTGATGCATGCTGATGTATGATCCCCTTGTGTCTAGGACAGTGACGCACACGTGCCCCAAAACCAAAATTGAATTGATCGATCGGTGGCCGTACTTGAACCCGAACACGACCTATCGTAAAACAGGTGAGGGATGGACTATGTTTATTTTTGAAATGTTTATCATTTATTAAATTGCTCATATGCTTAGAATTATATGCTTAATTGTAATTGTCATTTTTCGATCATGATATGAATTTTATGGAAATGTATGACGAGATCTGATGTGGCCGAGGTGGTACTAGTACAGTGATCACCGTGTCTTTGGATGTGTGTGTGTGTGTGTGAGACAGAATCCGACGTGGCTGAGGTGGTACCGGTGCTGTGATTACCATATGTATGTTGCATTCATGCATTGACTATGTGCATTAGAGTTAGTTATAGTCGCGGGTTACACTTTGTGACCAAGGTCTCGCTAGTATCGTGTACCCTGGGACTGCATTTGAAAATGGATACACTTCGTGGTCGAGGTCTTACCGGTGTTGCATAGTCCATACTCAACTGTTATTACATGCTAGATTAGGTAAACGGTCTCAGGTTTTACTTTGTGGCCAAGGTCTCTCTGGTATCATGTACCTGGGACTGTATTTGGAGATGGGTTACACTTTGTGACCGAGGTCTCTCCGGTATCGTGTAATCCATACTAACTGTATCATTATGAAGGCATGTAATATATATGTGGTTAGGTATCACTCCCTATACTACGCACCCTTGCCAATAGGGATTGAGGTGTTGGATAACCCATTGTGATATGTTTGATGAGCCTTCCCGAAGTGCCACTTCTGCGGTACGATGTGATTATCACCGAAGGTGGGAACCTGTCTCATATGGCCGATGTGTTACCGGTGCCGTGACTGCCAGGAGGGGGGTTATCAAGGGTTTTCTGGGTGACCCATGGATACATACGAGGACCAGCAGGCTTCTAATCACGACTAGGGTTTGTATCACTGTGCAGTCGATGTCATTTCTGAGACGAGGGATACAGCCTAATGTGCCGTAGTAGAATTTACCAGACTTAGTTTGTATTGTTAGGTGGATAATAAAAAATAAACTGCATCACTAGCATCATGTACTATGTGTTTAATTTCTGCACTCATGCATTATAAATATTGTTGTTAATGACTTGCTTAGAAGTGTTTAACCCCACCCCTCACTAAGCGAGTTGAAAAGCTCACCCCATGTATACACCCTTTTTTAGATGATGACGTAGGTATTGTGGTGCCGATGGCGGGTGATCCAGTATCTTCTGGGTCAGAGTACGGTGTGAGCGATTGGTAGATGCCAGGAGCGAAGGAGCATGATCAGGACTGTGCTTGCGACCACTGTGCTTACCCGCACCGTGAGATTGTACATCATATTGTGATACTTTTAGATATAGTTGTGGATTGTATATTTTCTTGAGATTATAATATATGTCATGGATGAATGTAATAGAATAACTTGGTTATTGCTATTATATTACCATTAGATGTTTCCCCATTTTATTTATAAATTCCGCTAGTATACTCTGATTCCACTACTTATACTGGTTTGTGATGTGAGATTGCAAAAATGTTAAGGTACTACTATCAGAGACCCTACTAGATTTGTAAGATAGGTGTGTGTCTTACTCACACTGCCAGTATTCCTAATGGTAAGTTGGATCTACCGGGAGTGGGGTGTGGCACTTCGAATCAACAAATATGATGACTGACCATGACGACTAAATAAGGTAACTATTCCCAGAAGCATTCCATACTCACCCCAAAATTCTCAGAAATCCCATACAAGAGAAAAAAAGGATCCAATTATGACATTTCATATACAAAGGAATTCGATCCTAGGTGACCGTACGGATGCATAACACTCAGAATCATGATTCCAACAATATATGGTACATCAAAATCGGACCATCGGATCTCCCGTAAATATTCCCAAAAGTTACTCTATGAACACCCAAACCCTGCCCATACTAGCACCCCATGCCTTGCCTTAAGTGCCCAAACCCCGCCCATGCGAGCACCCATGCCTTGCCTTGAGTGTCTGAACCCCACCCATGCCTTGCCTTGAGTGCCCAAACCCCACTCATGCGAGCACCCATGCCTTGCCTTGAGTGCCCAAACCCCACCCATGTGAGCCCCCACACCTTGCCTTGAATGCCCAAACCCCGCCCATGCAAGCACCTACACCTTGCCTTGCAACCCTACCCTTGCCCTACGTGCACCTGACCAATCCCCAAGCAAACCTGATCAAGCCCTATGCATACCCGGCCAAGCTCCAGTGCCCCTGTTGGAGCTCCAGCACCCCTATTTTAGTCCTAGTAATTCTATTTTAGCCCCAACACCCCTGTTGAGGCCTTGACACCCCCGTCAACGGTCGGAATCCCCATTCTAGTGACCGATTAGGAGAAGGGATTCCCTCTTCACTTGCCTGTGTACCCCATACTGCCCCGCTAGCATACCCTACACCACAGCCTCCCACTGATCCAAAAAGGAATCTTTTTACCATATTGCTCCAAAAAAATTACTTTTCCCCCCATTGGCCAAAGAAATTTACCCTCCACCTCATTGGTCCAAAATTTCTTACTTTTACCCCATTGGTTTAGAAAAATTACTTTTTACCAACATTGGTTAAAGAATTTTCCCTTTCCTCCCTATTAGTCCAAAATTTTATGAATACCCCCCTCCCTTTGGTTTTACACACCAACACAACAACACAACAACCTAAGTCTCTTAGTGAGCACCCCTTATAGAGAAGCTCTGCCCTCTCTCCTCCTCTTCCCCTTTGAGGTTTTTTAAGTCTTCGGAGAGATCTTCATAAGATGTTCTCCAGATCTTCAAAGTGTTCTTCGATCCTTCAAAATTCTTCAATCCTTTACCTTATTTGAGTGAGATTTCGTATAGGAAAAGTTTCCCCCTAGTCTCCCACCCCCTTTTGAGGTTCTTCAAGTCTTCAAAGAGATCTTCCTAAGATTCCTTCGAATCTACGAAGTGTCCTTCAGGCCTTCAAAGTTCTTCAACCATTTAGGTTTCAGTCCATTCCTAGCGGAAGCTCTGCCTAAGTGCCACCTCAGCCTAGCCCTTCTATAGCCTATCCCTAGCGGAAGCTCTGTTGGAGTGCCACCTCAGCCAAAATCTAGAAGTAGCCAATCCCTAGCGGAAGTTCTACCAAATTGCCACCTCAGCCTAAGCCCGAAAGTAGCCTACCTTAGCCGAAGCTTTGTCAGAATTCAAATCCAAAGTAACCGTTCCTAGCCAGAACTCTGTCCGAATATTACCACATTTAGCATCTCTCGAGAAAGGAAGTTGGAGATCAAGACCATCTTCTCCAGAGCCAGGAGAATCCATAAGAAAGTTCGTACCAGCATCAACCAAGGGGTCCACCCCTCTTGACCCAAAATAGGGGTCAAGCTCAGGTATAATTTCTCAATAGAATTAGCACAATGTAGACTTTATATTAACCTTGTTTTAGTATACCTAGTTATTTAAATTTAGTTAATGTATATATGTGTGATAACTTAGCCATGCATGCGGAATGAGAATAATTATGGAAAATGTTCATTCTTAAGCGTCTAGTAGGAAGACCGGTTGAACCAGGTAGATTGGGTGCCTAACACCTTCCCAATTCTACAACCTGACACTTACCCTAAATCTCTTACCAGACTAACTTTTGGGCCCTTTTCTTAGGAATTGGGCCCACCCCCAGGTCCTAGGCCCATAATCCTAGGTGGCGACTCCAAACCCTTTTACATGATCCCGATCCCCATATTGGACTATCATCAAATCCTCGTCTTCAATGATGAACTTTACACTGCTATAAAATAGGCCTCCACATATCTCCTAGAGGCAATACAGCGGTATGGGGCCCACCGAGTAAGCACACAAGACACACCCCTCTCTCATGAAAGAGAAACAGAGGATAGAGGGCCGAATGCAAGTCTTTCCCCCCCCCAAAAAGAGGGGAAGGTCTTTCTCTGGTCGCTACTCTCACAGTGGCGACTCCACTGGGGATAAATGTCAAGCTTCCGATACTAGATGCTACCATTAAATGCAAGAACATTTTCCACCACATTCGTTTGAAAACATATTTGGTTAACCCCATGTTTGTAATTGTATTCGCTAACCGCTTCATGCGTCGTGCTTGAAGTGAAACCATTTGGCGAGGAACTCTCTGTCATGCCTACACCCTCGGGGAGGTCAGTGTATGTCATGGAGAGTACTTTGAGAGCAAATGGTAGCCGATTCCTGTACAAGAGTGTGGGCTATTGTTAAACATCGAGGATGTTCGTAATTGTGCTAGCACCCTTGGAGAGGTTCATGACTTTATGACATTCTGAGATTGGATAATGTTATTCCCACATTACACTTTTGCACACAATCACTCATAATTCCACCACCCCATGGCCAGTTGCTTAACCTCGTGTGTAGTCACAAGTAATGGGCAAGAAAGTCACCCCCTTGATCTCATACCCCTAGGTATATCAAAAAGATCATGTACCTTGCCTATATAAATCCTATCAAGGAAGCCTTGTCGGTCCTATTGCATCCACTATATACTCGTGTCATGTAGGAAATTGATGGAGAACGCTAAGAACACCACAAGTTGATCTATAAAATTTATTTAGATCTTGAAAAGAAATTTTCCTATAATATATTCTAGTCATAAAGAAATACTCTCCTAAGTGGGTTTCGGAAAAAAGGTGTCATTCCTCCTTAGAAATGAAATATGGATGATTTGGTATACGCGATCCAAGCTGATTTCTGTCAAAGCCCCATAAAATGCCAAATTATCTAAAAGACCTGAGAAAACTAGGAGGAAGTTCACCTAGTGGGATAAGATTAAGGAAAGCATGACTTTATTGATGAAGAATGTCTTAATAGGAATATTCTGGTGAGGCCATTTGTGTGAATCTCTCACTTATGACATTGAGTGGACTAGGGGCATGGTCCCCTACCCACTCCATATCGTTAAGTGGACTAACTTTGGATGGATCATTGGTTGATGATTCAGTGGATGAATGAATAAGGGGTTGGGAAGGCAAGAATCTTAAAATAAGTCATTTTTTTGTTCAGGCACAATTCCACACCTCAAGTATTCTTCGCGGTCCATTTGGACACATTAGGGTAATCGATTGGCTCGCTTAAGTCCAGTGTCACCTCCATCGTCTCTCCAAGATTGTCTACCACCAAGTGATTACGACCTACTTCACATGGACCCACACAACCCAGAATCACCCGAGCAAGCTTGGGTCCACCCCGTGGAGACTTTGTAGACATAAATGGTCAAGGTCAAGGTTGGGCTAGCTCAAATATTGCACATGCTCCAAAATCCTCTCAGGGCCGAACCAACGCAAGCTACAGGAGAGTTGTATCAAAAGGAACCTACGAGTCATCGTGGGACTTCTTCCCAACTGGACTTAGGAGAGCCAGAGTAAGCCAGACCAACTAGTCAGAGAGGAGTTTCACCTAGTCGTCCAAATAGTCAATGGAGAACCTATTCCAAGTCCCTCCTCCCAGGATAGTGATTGAAGATGAGGAATAGGAGTTTGCAACGCATATCCGAGTGGAACCTCCAGAGATGGAAAGGGAAAGAAGAATTAGGGAATAGTTAGAAAAGTTAGAGAATCTGTTCTGAATAGGGAAGAGTTCGGAAAGCCAAGTGGTGGAGTCCGATGAGATGAGTTTCTTCTCCAGGGCAAGAATTCCTAAGAAATTCAAGTGGTAGACCGACAAGTTTGATGGGTCAGGGGACCCTAAGGCTCATCTCAAAGTCTTTCTCAGCATTGCCAAATCATGACAACTTGCAAACAACCAGATGGGGCAAGCCTTCATGTTAACCCTATCAGGACCAGCACTAAGGTGCTCACATAGTTGGAGTCATCCCAAACCCATAATTAGACAACAGGGGTGAAAGCCTTCACCAAGTAGTACTCATACAACACCGAAGTGGCTGTGAAGCATCAGGAGCTTGAGACATTGAGACAACAGCCCAGAGAAAGATTCACAGCCTTCTTGATGAGGTTTAGAGATAAGTCCACCAAGATGGTAGATCGACCTTCAAAAGCAGGACAAGTAGAAATGTTGATTGAGAACTTGTCAAATCCTTATTATGATGTTCTATACTATCAACATCTATAGCCTTTTGATGCCCTAATAGCCACTGGGACACGTGTTGAGAACAAGATCCTAAGGGATGCACAATATCAAGACATGGGGAAGAATGCCAAGGGTGGGCTAGACAAGAGCCCTGAAACCAATGTGATAGGTACGGTCCAACAATCATCATCATCAGTGAACACCCAATGGTCATAGCCATTCGTGATAAAAGCAGATGCCCCTGCTCAGAAGGCTCCTCACCCAAGAAGATAGTTCATAGAATTGGGAATGCCATTGGCAATAACATATGAGAAATTGAAGAAATAAGGCCTTGTGGGAACTATAGCTCCAAGCGTAATCCGTAATCTTCCCCCACCTTGGTACGAGGACTATACATATTGTGCTTATAATACTCAGAAAGGGCACACCACTAAAAGGTGCTTGTGCCTTCAGCATGCAGTCTAAGATTTGATAGAAAATGAGATCATTGAAGTCGAGGCCAAACATCCTCCTAATGTTATTACTAGCCCTCTCCCTGATCATGCAATAGTCAGTGTATTGGAGGAAGAATCAACAAAAAGTGACCCCACTGAACTCATCAAGCCATGGGCTCGAAGAGATAACTTCAATGTCATGGGATGTAGGACCAAGGTCAAGAAAATCCCTGGAAAAGCAGAGCCATCAGAAGAAGAGGCAAAAGATGATGATCAGATACAGCCTTCCCTCCTTCGTCACCGACCCCAGAAGAAGAACTCACTGCCTCATATCATCAACTATCGCCATTGTCCTCCTTCTCAACGTACCACCAAAAAGTAGGACCCCCTTTATCATCCTATCATCCACTACCTTCATCAGAATACCCTATTTCCTACATCACATCCCTTTCATATCACCCACCCCATATCCCTCATCACTCTTACATCATTCCCATGGGTCAATAGATAAACCATCAAATCCAAAAGAAGGATGGATTGGTGGGTACAGTTGGAAGGATATGCTTGTATTGCCAGAATCTCCAAAGATAGCTTCATCAATAGATTCAGTGAATGTTTTGGGAGAAGATCAAAAGACTAACCCTACACCATTGGTTCAGGCAACCCCACCTCAAGAGGAGGATCCAAAAGAAGTTGGAGGAGTCATAGATGATCTTCTGAGAGCAGTAATGGCATTAGTAGTAGGCGAGCAGATCAAGGGGCATATTTCCATAGGAAGCAATATCGAGGATGATGAGTCTGTTCAAACATTTGATACAGGGGAATTGGATGGCAATGAGGAGAACCCAGTAAGGGAGAGATCGGCCAGTTTATAAGTAAGCAATTAAAAGAATTAAGGGAACAAGTGCAGTATTACAAAGGATATAGTTGTGACCATCCTAGACGAAGAAGGTGGTCCATTACCACATTTGCTTATCCATCAGTCCATTGAGCTGCTTCAGAACTGGACAAGCATTGGAGAGAACTTTAAGTTTACTCATGCTACTTAGTCAATCAGCCTGAATACCATTGATAAAAGCATCAAGTCAGTCGTCGAATTTGTAGTCGAGTCTGTTGTTGAATCTTTCGTTTATGATTTCTTGTCGGCCTCCCTTCTCGAGGAGAGTCTAGAGTCTGTGTATGTTGAATCTGTTACTCCTTCTTTCATGAATGAAATTTTTTATTCCGAGTATGACTTACCTCTTTTCTCTAATGATGATCTTAATAAGTATCAAGAGTTAATAAAATAATGCAATCCAAAGAAATCTCAACCCATCCATGATGATACTCGGGTTATTAACCTAGGAATCGACCAATGCTTTCAAGAGGTAAAAATCAACACTACCCTGGATGATGAAGAAGCAGAGTGGATGACCAGTCTTTTGAAAGAGTTCGCTGAAGTCTTTGCTTGGTCTTATGAAGATATGCCTAGGATAGACCACAACATCGTTTACTGACCTACCCCGTGGAAAAACCTATCAAGCAGAAGCTCAAAAGAATGTGTCCAGAATAAAGTGAAAAGATCAGAGAAGAAGTTATGAAATAGTCGAATGCAGGGTTTCTACAAGTGGTGAAGTACTCCCAATAGTTGGCCAACATAGTACCAGTACCGAAGAAAGATGGAAGAGGATACGCATGTGTGTTGATTTCCATATGATAATACAAGGGGGCATGCCTTGTTATCATATATTATCAGGATACAATCAAATGAATGAGCACCCAAAAGGTCATAAGAAGACAGCCTTCACCACTCAGCAGGGGCTACCAAGTGATGCCCTTCACATTGAAAAATGCCGGGTTAACTTATCAACTACATAAACCAATCTCGGATCAAGGATCCCATTTATGGCGCAAAGCAGTGAGAGGCACTAGTCCGTCACCTACAGGCCACTAACCGAGTGGGGCAGTCAAAGTAGTCAACAAGAATGTCAAAGCCACCCTTAAAAAAAAAAAACAAAAAAAAATGAAGAAAGAAATTGGTTGAAGCAAACAAATTGCCACTTGCTTTGTAGGCATATCAAACTTCTATACGATCCTCGATTGGGGGCAATTCCTTTTTCATTGGTATATGGGGTTGAGGCAGTACTACCAGAAGAGTATCTGGTACCGCCTTTCAAGGTACTTTTGGATAGCCAGTTACCTGAAGAAGAATGGGTAAAGACCAGGCATGACAAGCTCATTTTTTCTGGATAAAAGGAGTATGAAGGCCATGGATAATCTGAAAAAATATCAACTGAGAATGGAAAAGGCCTTGAACAAGAATGTGAAGCATCTCACATAGAAGAGGGTGAGCTTGTTCTTTGAGAGCAAAGAGCCCCAATTCATGACCCAAGGGAAAATTTTAAGCCCAACTGGAGAAACCCATTTATTGTCAAAGAAATTCCACCAGGCAAGGCTATGAAACTCATGGACCTCAATGGTGAAGAAATACCCAGACTAATCAACATGGATCAACTCAAGAGATATTATGTCTGAAAGGATGAATAGCCCGAACTACGCTAGACCTGATTCCTCTTAAGGGATACGTAGGCAACTTGACATGTGCAAGTGTAGTCTCAATAATCTCAAGGCAATAAATTGATTCCTAAATTAATAATCAAGGTATCCAAAAGATCATCATAGCTTGTGTCCCCCAAGAATCGCCATTTGACATGTAAGGCCATTGGGTATCTGTCATCAACCTATGGTCCTTCAAATTCTTATCAAGAATTTCATCCCCTAAAAGTCACTGCTTGGCACTAGTAATCAAGCCAGTTCATTCCTCACCCTTGATTGGTCAAAAACAAAAAGAAAGCTTGATAATAGTGGTAAAATGTTTGGTTGTATTAGTAGTCGATGAGTAACCTAATAAAAAAAAATCATCTCTTGCCTTTGTTTGTTACCCAAAAAAAAAAAATCATGGATTCTTTGGATGTGATCTTGGACATTGAGGCACTAGGACTGTAGGAATCTATGAACATATTGGATACACGAAGCTACATCAACACTTACTCCAACAAGCTTGCATGGTCTCCCCAACCAAAGGTATAGTGGTTCAATCATCTTTGAAGAAGGACCATTAAGAAGAAATCCAAAGCTTATTCACATGGGGGAAAAAGGAAATGAAGCAATTTGTCAGCTACGGGAAAGTTGACAATCTGAGGGTTGCTAGGATCTTCACTGAATACTTGTCATTAGGAGCAATCCATCGGCGGAGATCGCAAGGTGCATATCTATTTTGCATGTTCTTCAAACTCCTGGACTTGGGGCATTATCCGTCCTTATGAAAGTAGTAAAGCAGCTGAAGGAAGAAGGTGGCATCGTCTCTGCAGTTCTTGTAAAAAACACTCAGGGGATTTGGCAACACAACTCTAGTTTGTGGCCCACCTATCCTTCTTTGGTCTCATGGGTAGGAAAGTCATTTCCCATTTTGGTGGATTGCTCAACAAGGTGATATTTGGATTTATGCATTATTCTAGTTTTCTAATGAAGACTTGAGTCGTGGAATTAATAATGCCTTAAAATTCAAACCCATTAACTCAACAAAAAAAAAAAGATTTTCAAAATGCTAAAAGATAATTTTCATTCCAAATAAAATGCCAAGCCTTAAAAAAAAATGAACATGGGGAGGGAAAAATAAAAAGACAAAAAAAAAAAAAAAACAACATCTGTGTTTTGCAGGAACAACTGGGACAGATCTCTACGGATCACCATCCTCATCTGTGCCATACACGGAGCTATCTATGAAAGTCATCAAGTTGCTAAACGTGATAGTATCATGTGCTAACCACAAACTCAGCAGTTGTGTCGTGAGGTCCTCAATTTGGGCAGTCTGGTTGGCATTCTATTCCTTCAGAGAAGCAATCCAACCATCTGAGGAAGCACAAAAGGTGGTCAAAGCAAGGAGTAATAATAAAAGAGAATCAAAGATAAAAAAAAAAAAAAAAAAAAAAAAAAAAAAAAAAAAAAAAAAAAAAAAAAAAAAAAAAAAAAAAAAAAAAAAAAAAAATTCAAGAATCAAAATCCAAAATTCAAATCAAAATGCAAAAATCAAAATCCAAAATCAAACTTCAAAATTCAAAATCAAAATTCAAAATTCAAAATTAAAAAATCAAATTCAAAATTCAAATCAAGATTCAGATCGAATTTCAAAAAACCAAAATAAAAAATCAAAGGTCAAGAATCAAGAGTCAAGAGTCAAGAGTCAAAAGATCAAAAATCCAAAAAAAAATCAAAGAAATAAAGATCAAAAATCCAAAAAAAAAAAAAAGTCAAGAATCAAATCTCAAGATCAAAGACCAAAAATCAAAATTCAAGAATCGCATAAGAAATGATTGCCAAACCAAATCGGCATGAAAAAAATTGCCAAACTAAAATTCAAGAACGGCTTGAGAAAGGATTGCCAAACCAAATCGGCATGAAAAAAGATTGCCAAACTAAAATTCAAGAATGGCATGAGAAAGGATTGCCAAACCGAATTGGCATAAAAAAAATTGCCAAATTAAAATCCAACAATGGCATGAGAAAGGATTGCCAAACCATATACTAACACCTTTTGCAAGATAGAGTTTCTTTCTTACAATTGGTGGCCAGGTAAGATCCTAAACTTTAGAGTAGTTAAGAGATATTACCTATTGCATTTTCAACTCCGTCATTGATGAGCAAGATGATGGCAGTATATGCTTCGGGTGACAAAATGTGGTAGTTCTTTTCTTTGCCTTTCAACTGTTGGCATAGGCCTCAGTAAAAGAAGGGCATTCTACAGACACCCAATTTTGTCACCCTCCCCCAGCTATAATGACATACGGATCTTGGACTCGACCATTCACCTTCAATCAATAGAGATGATAACTAACTGAGGTAACTATTCCCAGGAGCATTCCATACTCACCCAAAACTCCCAGAAAACCCATGAGAGAGAAAAGAAGGGTCCAATTATGACATTTCATATACTAAGGAATCCGATCTTAGGTGACCACACAGATACATAGTACTCAGAATCACGATTCGAATGATATATGGTATGTCAAAATCGAACCATCGGATCTCCAACAATCATTCCCAGAAGTTACTTCATGAACACCCAAACCCCGCCCATGTGAGCTCCCCACGCCTTGCCTTGAGTGCCCAAACCCCACCCATGCGGGCACCCACGCCTTGCCTTGAGTGCCCAAAACGACCATACAAGCACCCACGCCTTGCCTTGCACCCCTACTTGCACCCTGCATACACCCGACCAAGCCCCACGCATACCCGATCAAGCCCCGTGCATACCCAACCAAGCTCGAGCACCCCTGCTGAAGCTCCAGCATCCCTGTTTTAGTCCCAGCCCCTGTTTTAGCCCCAATACCCCCACTGAGGCCCCGACACCCCTGTCAGTGATCAGAATCCACATTCCGGTGACCGATTTGGAGAAGGGATTCCCTCTTCACTCGCCTATGTACCCCATACTGCCTTGCTAGTGTACCCTACACTGTAGCCTACCATTGGTCCAAAAAAGAATCTTTTTACCTTATTGGTCCAAAAAAAAATTACTTTTCCCCCTATTGGCCAAAGAAATTTACCCTCCACCCCATTGGTCCAAAATTTCTTATTTTCACCCCATTGGTTAAGGAATTTTCTCTTTCCTCCCTATTGGTCCAAAAATTCTATAAATACCCCCTCCCTTTGGTTTTACACACCAACACGACACCACAATAACCCAAGTCTCTTAGTGAGCACCCCTTGTCGAGAAGCTCTGCCTTCTCTCCTCCCCTACCCCCTTGAGGTTTTTCAAGTCTTTGGAGAGATTTTCATAAGATCCGAAGTGTTCTTCGGGCCTTTGAAATTCTTCAATCCTTTGCCTTCGAGTGAGACTTCGTGTAGGAAAAGTTTTCCCTTAGTCTCCCACCCACTTTTGAGGTTCTTCAAGTCTTCGAAGAGATCTTCGTAAGATTCCTTCGAATCTACGAAGTGTTCTTTGGGCCTTCGAAGTTCTTCAACCATTTGGGTTTTAGCTTATTCCTAGCGGAAGCTCTGCTCGAATGCCACCTCAGCCTAGCCTTCTCATAGCCTATCCCTAGCGGAAGCTCTGTCGGAGTACTACCTCAGCTAAAATCCAGAAGTAGCCCATCCCTAGCGAAAGCTCTGACAAATTGCCACCTCAGCTTAAGCCCGAAAGTAGCCTTTCCTAGCCGTAGCTCTGTCAGAATTCAAATCCAAAAGTAACCATTTCTAGCTGGAACTCTGTCCGAATATTATTACATTCAACATCTCTCGAGAAAGGAAGTTGGAAGTCAAGACTATCTTTCCTTGAGCCGGGAGAATCCACAAGAAAGTTTGTACCAGCATCAACCAGGTGGTCTACCCCTCTTGACCCAAAATAGGGGTCAATCGCAGGTATAATTTCTCAATAGAATTAGCATAGTGTAGACTTTATATTGACCTTGCTTTAGTGTACATAGTTATTTAAATTCAGTCAATATATATATATATATATGTGTGTGTGTGATAACTTAGCGATGCATGCAAAATAGGAATAATTGTGTAAAATATTCGTTTTTAAGTATCTAGTAGGAAGACCGGTTGAACGGAATAGATTGGGTGCCTAACACCTTCCAAATTCTACAACCTGACACTTACCCTAAATCCCTAGACCATACCAACTTTCGAGCCCTTTTCTCAGGGATTGGCCCCACCCTCGGGGTCCTAGGCCCATAATCCTAGGTGGTGACTCCAAACCCTTTTGCATGATCTCGATCCCTATATTGGACCATCATCAAATCCCTACCTCGAATAATGAACTTTACACTCCTATGAAATAGGCCTCCACGTATCTTCGAGCGGCAATACAGAGGTACAAGGCCTGTAGGGTAAGCACACACGACACACCCCTCCCTCATGAAAGAGAAAGAGAGGAGAGAGGCCCGAATGCAAGTCTTTTTACCCCCAAAAGAGGGGAAGAAGGTCTTTCTCTCATCGCTACCCTCACAACCAGTGATCTCCTTATTGGTCCCTCTCTAGCACCTATTGGCTAGGGGTGCAAGTTTGACCCTGACTACCTGAACCAGCCCTTGGCCCACCCTGATCCTAAACAAGAATGGACCCAAAAATTTTGGCTTTGAGGGTCTGCCCGACCTTAAAATTTATGACCCTGAGTTAGGGTTAGGGCGGGTAAGAGTTGATGACTTTGGCCTGCCCAACTCACCCTGAACCTAGCCCTGATTTTTTTACCCTGACTTTTGGCCCTGGTTTTGGCCTGATCTGGCCCTGGTTTCTGCCCCTGATGTTGACTCTAGTTGTGACCTTGATGTTATCTCTGATATTAACCTAATTTTATATATTATTTGACATTGAGTCATTGACACCTCAAAATCCCTAATATATCTTCTCACCGATCTCTCTTGCTTTTTTTACTCAAAAAAAAAAACTCTTTTTTTTTTTTTTTTAAATAAGGGTATACCTGGCCCTTGATGGAAAATTAGGGTCAGGGTTAATCAAAGTCATCCCAGCCCTTAATGGCAAATTAGACTTAGGGTCAAGGTCACCCCGGCCCGACCCTGAAAAATCAGGGCCAATCAGGGTAGGTAAGGGTTGGGTTGAACCCTGAAGGGTTAGGCCTGGGTTGAAGTTTTGCGGCCCTATGTTAGGGTTAGGGTGGGTTTGGGCTTAGTTAAGGGGACTCAAGGTTGGGCTATGGTTTTAAGAAACCTAGCCCAACCCGGCCCTGTTGCACCCCTACTTTGGGCTAGAGAGGATCCTAATCTCACCTAGGCACAACCCTAGTTTTTAGGGTTAGGGGTGTCTTTTCATAGTCCCTTGAAAATAGGGTCTATGTCGCTAGTCAGACAACATTCTTTCTCCCATATATATATATATATATATATTGGGAAAATGATTTTAGTGGGTGGAGTGTGACCCTATGCCTAGACACATGGGTGGGAATTACCAGACCACCCCCCATGAAAGGAAAAAATGACTCTTTTATGGATGCTTCCTTGTACGCTCCCATTGGTACTCGCGTACGCGCAGGAACCGTACTCCCCTACATAAAACACTTCCCCATGTATATTTTAAGGGAGAAAGAATGCTTCCACTATATGTAGTGTGTGCTAGCACCCCCTGTGTCTATCTCTCTCTTCCCTCCTATGAAATGACATATCTACCCCAATTGTGGAGGATAGATATAGACATTGGGAGATACTAGCGTACACTATGCAGCAAGAAATGGATTGCAATCCCCATATATTTTTATTAAGTTTTTCTTCACATGTGGATTGGTGGTCATATGATTCAATGGTTGAACTCTTATGTTATCATTAGGGGTGTCAATCGGTCGGGCCGGGTTGGTCTTAGTCAGGCCTAGCCATGCCTGTACCCTTATACTGTGACTTGCCTATTTAAGGAATGAGTCAATCTCGTGTTGGGCTTGGTCGGGTTTCGGACTTTAACCAACCTTCTCCTAATCGGGCTAAATCAGGCTGTAATTGGGTCTTAAATGGGCTAATGCACCAATAAATCCTACATGAGCCTTAAATTGTCTTTAATTGTCTTAGATTTAACAAATTTTAATATATTTCATTAAATCATCAAAAATTTAGAAAAAAAAAAATTTACTTTCAATCACATTCAATAATTGATAAGAATATCAAAATATACTCGATTCTAATAAAAAAAAAAAAATCAAAGTATACAAATAAATAGTTGGACTAAACGTGTTGGGTTGAGTTTGGCTTGTAAACAGGCCGAGTCAGGTAATTCGGGCTTACCCTTACACCATGTACTACCTATTTATAAATATATCAAGCCTAAACATTTATTAATCAGACCGATCTAGGTCAAGCCATAAACATGTTAGACTCGATTAGACCTATCGGGTCAAGCTTGAAATTGGTACTCTAATCATCATTAAATCTAACCTTCTATTGTACAAGGTCAAAGAATCCTTCCACACGCTCTAAGGGGTTTTATTTCCATAGTAAAGATATTTCTCTCTTCATCCTAGTAAATCTCCACACGCTCAAAGGTGAAGAGAAGTTGAATTTTTTTTATATTTTTTAATAAAGAAGTATACTCATCCTAGTATTGCACAAAAGTCAAGTTTCTTAGTTTATTATTATTTATTATTTAGTTAAGGTAAAAGTTTTCCCGATCAGTAGGAAACTAAGGATCCATATAGTCTAGACTTGAGACAATTGATTTATATCACATGGAATGAATAGATAACAAGTCCAACCACTGGATACCTAGGAGATTGCTTGAATAGATTACATATCAGATTCAATAATTTACCCCACATGTAATGTCAGACTCTCTCATGTATGTCCATGAATTCCCACATTAGTCCTTGCACGGTTGCACCCAATGTCAAATTCTTAAATTGTTCAATGATCGTTTTACCACATGAACAAATTTTATTGAACTCAAAATTTAACATGAATAGAGGGCTTTGGGGGGATTTACTCATCCACGAAATTGTAGCTCAATCTAAAACATGATTATTTGAACCACTAACCCGAAACCATTCTCCCTTAATTAATAAGGAAAGGGACACCATTTTCTTGTATATATGTATTACCTTTTGTGTATTTTTGGGAAAGGGTCATGGAAAAAAATAAGGAGCTAATATGACTGCAGTGACTAGTGGGCATGGACAAACTGAAATCTCAGCCTAAAATTTGATATGTAGGATGTATTATTGTCAAAGCAGACAATGGTTATGATTTCCAAATCATCCTACCTGCTGGAATATATTTTTTTAATATATTATTATATTAATTATTCATATTTCAGTAATAATTTTTAGACGAGTCATAGCCTCACCTGATCACCCCACGTGTCCAGCTGTCTGGTATACTCAATTTATCGTCAGTGGAGAAAATGGGATCCGAGAAATTGTAATTTTTATGTGGGGTTGGTTTTCGTCTTTCGTGAGTTAGCAGGTCCAGTTGCAACGGTTTGTGGACAACCACCCCACGAGACCGGAGTCTCAGTCCTCAGCCAACGCGGCAGCTTGTACATCAAGATAACGGAGACAAAAAAAAAAAAACCATAATTGGCAAAACTACTAAAGAGGAACCCCACCAAAAATAGAAAAAATAAAGAGGAAAAAACCCAAGTGAAAGAAAAAGCAAAACGGGAACAAAGGATTATCCACCACTCAATATCCGCCAGCAGCGTCAAACCCTTCAAAAACTGCCTCGTATCCGCAACGAAGTGCTGATTATACCATACTTCTAGGAACACCAAATTTGTGTCCCCTTGTTTGCAATCTAAATTGGATAATCAACATCGTCTGATCTGATTTGATCTCGGTCACTAGAATATAATTTCAGGGAAGAATGGTTTCTATCCTCCAGATGCCCTTGCATCCACATATAGGGGCTTGTAGTCCCAAACTAGGGCACGTGGTGATTTACACCCTTGTGTCCGTGATGCAATGGTCTCATGGATAGAAAACTTTATTCCTAATTATCAAATAAGTGTGTCTAAATTTACTTTAAACTTTAGTATTTTGGGTTGAGATTTTTTAAGACGAAATCAATATAAGTTTATTGTTTTGGGTTGAGATTTTTTTAGTCGAAAATCAAATAACCCGCATTAAAACTGATAAGACATTGAATTAAACTTGAAAGTCAAATTGAAATTGATATAACTCAATAAGAAATCGATATCAACTTGAAATTCATAAAATTCATGATTATGTTTTTTGAATATACCTAAAAAATATATATTTATATGATAAATCAAAATTAATGTGTACTAATCAGTAAGAGAAAATTGATAAAAAAATTAAAATCAAATCCGAATCAAAATCCATTCATCCATATTGGCTCTGATGTGTCAAAAATTGACCGGATGATCTTCTCTGCAGTCCTTGTGCTTTGATTGACTTGCATAGAAGAGATGACAGGGGAGAGTTGGGCTGACCCGACGGGGCACTCTCCAATACCTAAATCATATCTTTCCACAACAGATGCTCAAGAGAGCTTTTTCAGTAAAAGAAGTGATTGATCGACTCTCCAATACCTAAATCAGATCTTTCCACAGTAGATACTCAAGAGAGCTTTTCCAGTAAAAGAAGTGATTGATCGACCCCCTATGATGGAGGTTTACCTTAGTATTTATAGGCTGCTGATGGAGAGAAAAGGATGGGCGTTTGTGAAGAGTCCAGTTTAGGCGTAGAGTCCTTGAGGGGAGTGGCACTATGATTCTGGGAATATTTTGGGTTCCAGGGCATATTCTAGGAATATTCTCCATTGATCTCGGAGGTGCAAGTCTGGAGAGGGGTAGATGCCTCTAATGACGTGTAGTGGATAGAGTTCTGCCCTCATGATCAGGGATCACGTCCCTTGAATGTAAGAGTGGATGTGTGCACATTTCCGGGTGCATTACTTGACTGTGCCAAGCCGAGGTGACAGGTTGGTCGAGCCGAGGTGACTGGTAGCACGGCCTGATGGAGGGCCGAGGTAGCAGCACGACCTAATGAAGGACCGAGGTAGTGGGTCAGTCCTGTTCAGGTTTGCATACACGCTTCAGTCGTGTTGAGGAAGGGAACATATTTTGCCTCATCAAGCTCATATTTTGATTTCACTCATTTTCACATCAACTCATGAAACCAAATCAAAATCAGTTCAATTCGATTAATTGATTTTAATTATTATTATTTTTGTTTTGATAGAAATCCTATCTATTGACACACTTACTTTTTTGATTTACCAAAAAAACGGCACTCTTAATTTGGATAACGATAGATGTAAAACCCTACTTCTTAAACCCGGTCTGATTACACGGTTGACCAAGTTTAACCATATAGGACCCGAACCGGAAAGAGTTAAGGCGGGTTCCTTATGGACGGACCATGATGGCAAGGGTGACCTTAAACACAGGTTGGCCAGACAAGTTCGAGCCAGTGTCAGAGGAGACGGGTGTACCCAAGCCGTGTACATGCACATATCATAAGGCCATGTATGGATAAAACAGGTATGTAGCCGTATCTTAAAGCGCATACGTATATTATATCTTATGCCGAGAGTGAGATTCGTGCCGAGAGACGAATTCCATCAAAATCTCACTTGTTGGTCAATTTTCGGTCATCAGGTGGGCGGTCACAGGTGGGCGCATCCGCCCACCTGAGTGACCCACCCATGAGGTTACAAGATGTCTTAAAAGGTATAAATAGCTATCATTATATTTTTTCTTTTTCTCATTTATGACACTCGGATGTTTGGTGAGAAGAGTAAAGAGGAGAGAGAAAAGAAGGGAAAGAAGAGGAAAAGAGAAGGAAGAGGAAGAAGAGATGGATTTCAGCGGTGTCGAAGTTTGATCTTCCCATTCCGACGCCGGAAGAGTGATCTCCAATACGAGATCTACGTTTAGAGGTGAGCAAAGGCTATGTTCTTTAAACTTTCACCATACCCAAATGAAACCCTTGATTTGAGTAGAGTTTCTTGAGGTCTCGTAGATCCCCCTTGAGATGATGAATCTAAGGTTTAATAGATGGTTTATGTGTTGATTTTGAAGGGTTTGAAGGAGTGTTTCCACGGTTGGAGGAGCATTGGTGATTTGAACTAATTTTGGGGTCTTTGAACGAGTTCTTTGGCAAAGAAGGTAAGATGGTTTTCATTCCTTAAATTTAACCTAGATCTAGGTTAGAACCATCTTATGAGACCTTGAATGTGTGAAGAATGGGTTTGGAAAATCCCCATTTGATTCCCCAAAGGTTGGGGGAAGTTTGGGGAAAAATGGTATTTTCCCGCCAAGACCGGTGGGCCAAACTGGTGGGCCAAATGGCCCGCCTGAGGGCACCTGCCTGAGAGGGCAGACCCTCTGGGCCAACCGGCAGGCCAACCAGTGGGCTGACCTGCCCGCCTGTCAGGACCGGTGGGTCTGACTGGTGGGTCATGACAGGTGGGCTGTCCGACCCACCCGAGAGGCTCCCAACGTGATTTTTACATCCGAATGGACCCAAAACGGATGTGCGACTTTCTTTTAGGATTCTAAACATGATTTTGTCATCAAATATTGTTAGTTTGGACCCCAAAGTGGCGAAATGCTAACCCCGCTCACTCATGATAGATTTACCAAATCTTACGCTTCTCGCACCGGATCTCACTCGTACCAGGCGTGAGTCTTTGTACACTACAAGTAAGTGGGGAGAGAACGTTTGGCCTTATGTTAAGGCTTGTTTGACATTCATTTAATTGTATCTAGACTAGTCATGTCATCATGTGAATTATGTGTAACTTAGCCATCCTCATATTATTATAACTTGTGTGTTGTGTTTATTTTCTTAATGTCAAATGATGATGTGAATATGTGATGAATGATAACATCATTGTGCATAATGCATTAGTGGACTAGATGCCGTAGTCGGCTTGGAAACAAGTGCATTGGTGGCCCGTGGAATGGGACACGGAGGTACTATGCAATCGTACTATGTCATATAGGAGCATGCGGTGTAGGATTATCATCTTCCCGTGCTACGACCCTTCCCAACAGGGGTTGAGGTGTTAGGTTAACATTTGGGGGGAAGCAGTGGTCGCGGTTGTCGGGTCACTGTGGCGGTTAAACATACGCCTGACTGGTCATTAGGACAATCGGCAACCCCGATGGTATATTCAAGATGACCAATCGTACTGCTTTTAAATTGTTGGAGTCAGCACCTTTAATTTCTGTTATTTACTTTATGTTGAGAGCCGGTGGTCGGCATGTTTTATTTTTCCAAGTACTCACGGTGGGCCTTCTCCGACAGCCCTATGGGTGTATCGCGGGATGGAGTTCGTGACTCGTACCCGGAGTATACGTGCACTGTGGTTGTAATAGCACTAAACCAAAGACTTAGTAATGTTGTTTAAGTGGATGTGATTAAAAATGAATTGCATAGCATATAGTGCATATGGTTGTGATTTGTTGTATGGACTGCTGTGTGGTCCTTCTTTTCACTTACTGAGCTAGTGAACTCATCCCACGTGTGCACCTCTTTTAGATGATTTTGCAGGTCATCAACCTGAAGAGCACAGGTCGGGCCCCACAGTTAAATTCCCTGAAGAGGATTGGTGGGTCCCCGAGGAATTAGAGCATGGCACAGATTGCTCGTGCGAGGGTTGTGCTGTGGGACCGTAGCTTTGATACCGAGCTGAGCTTTACTCTTGATACCGAGCTGAGCTCTTCTTCTGATACCGAGCTGAGCTCTACCTTTTGATACCGAGCTGAGCTTTACCTTTGATGCCGAGCTGAGCTTTACTTTTGATACCGAGCTGAGTTGTACCTTTAGTGTTTTTGATGATCCCTTCTGTGTATTTGATATGTAAATTGTATTCTTTTGAGTAAATATCATGCCTACGGACCCACATGTACTTAACTATGTATTACAATTTGGGTATCAAGTATAATGAGAATATTTACAGGTAAATTAAGCCTTCCGTTGAACTGATGAACACTTTCTTAGTTGTGTGTATGCTGTGGTTGGATACTGTATCAGATGATCCTGGTAGGTTTGGATTAACCGGTGTTAACCCGGTCACCAGTCTGGTTCTGTGTGAACGGGGTGTGACAATAGAGGCCATAAATCTCATGTACATTACAATCTCAGGATTGGGTTTGATAGTGATAATGATGAACGGTGGAGATTCGTTAATCAAGGGTCCCAAGGCTTCAGGGAGCACAATCTTCAGTTGTTCTAGTGTTGCATTAAATCAGACAAGTGTGAAAATTATGCCGGCTGGACTTGGTTGTCCCTCTATTTCTTCCTGTGGCTGGTGTCTTCATTTATATATAAACCCACATAGAGAGTGAGAGCAAACGTGCAAACCCTTAGTGGTTTCTGCTTCTTTCGTCTTTCTCTCCGGCCGATTTCGGACGGGGAATTGCGGTTTTGTTGAGGCATTTTCGGTAGTATAATCGACGATGGGACCGGCGATTCTTTCAGATCTCGCGACGGTGATCATAATACCTGTTTGTGCAGTCATCGGGATTGCGTTCTCTCTGGTTCAATGGTTTTTCGTCTCTCAAGTAAAGCTTACACCTGAAAGACAGACTTCATCGAACAACAGTAAGAATGGTTACAACGATTACCTTATCGAGGAAGAGGAAGGTCTCAATGATCACAACATTGTTCTTAAATGCGCCGAAATACAGAATGCCATTTCTGAAGGTGAGGTTTTTAGCCTTAGATGTCGAGTATCTCTTACTGGTTTTTATGCTTCTCTTTGGGTAGATCTTCTGTTGTTCTCTTTATTATTCGTTATATTATCCCTCGTTATGTATATACTTATTGTTTATATCTCTTTTTCTTCTTCTTTTTTGAGGTGCTTTTACTGTTGAAAACTTCGATGCATCTTGTCATCCCTCACTCGTTCTATCTGTTGTACCCTATTTTCTTCTTGTTTCAGAATGTAGTTTTTGTTTAGGAGCTTATTATATTAGGGTGCGAACTACGGTTTAGGGCTTGTATACAAAAAATACATTGAAGAATTTTGTTGCTGCTGCTGAAGATTTAAATTTAAGGGTTTATATATATATATATATATATAATCTTTTATTTTTATTTTTAATGTATATGTAAGATCTGTGGAAAAATGGCTTTTCTTTTGGTCCCCTTTTTATTTTCATGAGAAATGACGAGAGTACATGTAGTTTAGCTTCTTATGAATCCAATATTGTCGTGTTTCAATTCTTATGTCTGGACTCTAGGTTGGAAGTTGTTATTGGGCTTGTTTGACAAGTTAAGTTAGTGTGTCACTGTCTTATATATGCTAGTGGTTTTTCTCTTTTGTCACAGTGATTCTCTCTTAGCTTATGGAGTTGTTTCTTGTTCAATTGCTAGTCTAGAGGACTTTTAAGCACCATTTTGAAAATATTTTTCTTTTTGACTCATTGAAGACCATGGATATGGTTTTGCTAGTAGAAGATAGTGGTCAGTTTTATTAAAAGATTTGCTCTTCATTCTGTTTCGTGCTTGTTTTGGTGAGACTAAAGAGAGCACTTATTTTGTTTTGCCATTACTGATTTAGCTGTAGAATATTTCACCCTTTGGGCTTATTTATTTTATGGAGGAAAGAACCCTGCATGCTTGGGTGTGTCTACGCCTAGACACAGCGGGTGCTGATGACCGTGCTGCCCCATGCTGAAGATGCTTGTACGCACCCTCCCATTGGGCATGCTGACGTGTACCTGCGCCAGTGGGGGCAGTGTTTTCTTGCCCTTATTTTATTTATTGATTTATTTTTTGGGTGGGGGTCTTGTGAACTGATAAGGTATGTTGCACTTACAGTCAATTATCATGGTACCTCTGATAACTGAATAGGCCTTGGTTTGTTGCTAACCTGTGAGTTATCCTCCAGGTTGGTTTCCCAGGGATCATACCCTGAGGTAAAATAAGGTATGGTGCCGTGCCATGCAGAGCAATTTTTATTTTTGGATCCTGAGAACTCATGTGATGGCATGTATTTTCTCTGAATAAATTGTTCTAATTTGGGGCATCTCTCTCCCTGGTTTTTATGTTGGGTTCTTAATCATTTTGGATTTTCTATGTTAATTTTTGTTTAGTATATAAATCCGTTTTTTGACATTATCCAAATCTATGCTGAAATTTAGATTTCTCTAATGTCAAACATGTTCATGAAATGTTACAGGGGCTACTTCTTTCCTTTTCACTGAATATCAGTATGTTGGTGTATTCATGGTTGCCTTTGCAATTCTTATCTTCCTCTTCCTCGGTTCTGTGGATGGATTCAGTACCAAAAGTCGACCTTGCACATACAGTACTGAAAATCTCTGCAAGCCTGCTCTTGCCACTGCTATCTCTAGTACTGTATCCTTTATCCTTGGTGCTATCACTTCGGTTGTGTCTGGCTTCCTTGGAATGAAAATTGCTACCTATGCAAATGCCAGAACAACCCTAGAAGCAAGGAAGGGTGTTGGGAAGGCTTTCATCACTGCATTCAGATCTGGTGCAGTCATGGGTTTTCTCCTGGCTGCCAATGGTCTTTTGGTACTCTACATTGCAATGAACCTCTTCAAGCTGTACTATGGAGATGACTGGGAAGGACTTTTTGAGGCTATCACTGGCTATGGTCTTGGTGGGTCTTCCATGGCCCTCTTTGGAAGAGTTGGTGGAGGAATCTACACAAAGGCAGCTGATGTTGGTGCTGATCTTGTTGGCAAGGTTGAGAGGAACATTCCTGAGGATGACCCAAGAAACCCAGCTGTAAGTCATCTCCCAATTTTTGTTAATCATTTTTGCTTACTTGATACTCTGCTTCTCTGGTATGTCTCTCATTTGTTATTTCTATATGCTTTCAGGTCATTGCTGACAATGTTGGTGATAATGTTGGTGATATTGCTGGGATGGGATCTGATCTTTTTGGCTCATATGCTGAGTCCTCTTGTGCTGCACTTGTTGTTGCTTCGATCTCCTCTTTTGGGATCAACCATGACTGGACCGCTATGTGTTATCCATTGCTCGTTAGTTCCATTGGTATTGTAGTGTGCTTGACCACCACCCTCTTTGCAACTGATTTCTTTGAAATCAAGGCTGTCAAAGAAATTGAGCCTGCATTGAAGAAGCAACTCATTATCTCGACTATTCTGATGACTATTGGAGTTGCACTTGTTAGTTGGCTCGCGCTTCCATCATCCTTCACTATCTTTAATTTTGGAACTCAGAAGGTTGTGAAGAACTGGTATGCATCATAACTTATCCTGCTCATTTGTTTGTTGTGTGATTAAATGAGGTGTTCGTAGTACTGCTTGAAATGGTTTACTATTGGAGATAATGACATTGATTTGTGTTCAGGCAATTATTCCTGTGTGTTGCTGTTGGTCTATGGGCTGGACTCATTATTGGGTTTGTAACGGAGTATTACACCAGCAATGCATATAGGTCTGTAGTTATATGGATTTCCATCTCTCCAATACTATTTTAAGTAGTTTCTGTTGTTACACTAATGTCTAATAATGTTTTTGCAGCCCTGTTCAAGATGTGGCAGATGCCTGCAAAACTGGAGCTGCTACTAATGTATCTTTGGGCTTGCTTTGGGATACAAATCTGTCATCATTCCCATTTTTGCCATTTCAATCTGTATATATGTAGGTTTCAGCTTTGCTGCCATGTATGGTATTGCAGTGGCTGCTCTAGGAATGCTGGGCACCATTGCCACTGGATTGGCCATTGATGCTTATGGCCCAATCAGTGACAATGCTGGAGGTATTGCTGAGATGGCCGGCATGAGTCACAGGATCCGAGAGAGAACTGATGCTCTTGATGCTGCTGGGAACACCACTGCTGCTATTGGGAAGGTAGTATAATTTGATTCTGCCTTTATCCATATCACTGTCTGCTGTTATTTAATTTTAGCCTCTTTTTTTTTTTCATTTTTTGGGGTGGGGGTGGGGGTTTAATTGTATTTCATTATTGGTGTTTCATTTTCAATCTGTTCTCAGGGCTTTGCTATTGGGTCAGCTGCCCTGGTGTCCCTGGCACTCTTTGGTGCATTTGTGAGCCGTGCATCTATCACAACCGTAGATGTGCTATCCCCAAAGGTCTTCATTGGGTTGATTGTTGGAGCAATGCTCCCGTACTGGTTCTCAGCCATGACTATGAAGAGTGTGGGAAGTGCAGCCTTGAAGATGGTTGAGGAGGTGCGCAGACAGTTCAACACCATCCCAGGTTTGATGGAGGGCCTTGCCAAGCCTGATTATGCTACCTGTGTGAAGATCTCTACAGATGCCTCCATCAAAGAAATGATCCCACCGGGTGCCTTGGTCATGTTGACACCCCTCATTGTTGGCACAATATTCGGTGTGGAGACTCTTTCAGGTATCTTGGCCGGTTCTCTTGTTTCCGGTGTGCAGGTAATCCTTCAAGTACTTGTTTTTGTTTCCTGCACTTTTTTCATTTGATACAATCTGTGGTCTGTTATGGTGTCGAAAAAAAAAAAAAAAAAAGGGGTCTGTAATGGTGTTTCATTTTTTGTCCTTTTGTAAATTAGATTGCAATCTCTGCATCCAACACCGGAGGTGCATGGGACAACGCCAAGAAATACATAGAGGTAAAAATATCTTAGATGATACTCCCTCTACTCGAACTTTTGTGAGATAAGCATGTTATTTCTTGTTAATTTATTATCTCTTTTATTCATGGGGTTGCTGGTGTTGGCAGGCTGGTGCTTCGAAGCATGCTAGGACCCTTGGTCCTAAGGGATCTGATCCACACAAGGCAGCTGTTATTGGTGACACCATTGGTGACCCACTTAAGGACACATCTGGCCCATCACTAAACATACTTATCAAGCTCATGGCTGTGGAGTCGCTTGTGTTTGCTCCATTCTTCGCCAAGCATGGTGGCATCATTTTCAAAATCTTTTAAGAGATGACATGAGTAACTTCTGAATGGGGGTTTTCTGAGTTTTACTGGTCACCACTAATCATCCTTCCGTTCTCCTTTTCCCACCCTCCGTTTCCCTCCCCTCACCCCCCCTTAACCCCGCTTTTTTCTTCTTTCAAATATACGAGTGCCTTCGATCCTTGTCTTTTTTTATCCTCTTCACTGTTCTTAGGAGGAACTTATATGTTGATTCTGTAGTTGGTAGTGGTTACTATTTTTTTTTTAGCACCATACCGGCTAAGCGGCTTTGAGTAGGGGGATGCGTTCCTCTGTTTTTGGCTGATGGTGATGATGATGATGATGATGATGATGATGATGATTCTCTTTATGAAGAGGGTAGTGCGGTTCAATTATACTTATGTTTCATATTTTTATCAGGCGTCGAAAATTCCATGTAACATCGTTGTTTCCTTTGTGAAAATAGAGAGCAATTTGCAAAATTGTATTCTTGGCTTTCCAGTTGCAAAAAATGTGTTTGGTGCCTTTTTCTATGATTCTATTTTTCTAAGCTGTGCTTTTTTCTATTCTCCTCTGGTGTCAGATTCTGTCGCGATAAAAGAAATAATCTGTTGCAGGATGTTCGTCTGCGTGGGGTGCTATGGACTTTTTATTTATATTTTTAATTGATTGATAGAATGGGGTGCTATTGACTGCATGATTCTGTTGATGGGTCAGCCGACCAGTGTTGTGTCCCTCAAGCTTCGTTGCAGACCCTGTACTTTGTATTTGTTTCTATGGGAGCTAAACTTTTGAGACCTTAGGGGTGCCATGCTTGGATTCACATGCTCTCCAGCCCGGGGTTGCGGGGGATGTCACAGTGAGGCCTCTCGGGCCAGGTGGTCCATGCGTAGAAAGTACGCTTATGTTTCCACTCCCTAATCAAAGCTTATGGTCTGCGTCAAAGTCCATAAAGAGATGGGCATAACGGCGGCCTACTTTGTCCATGGCGCTGCTCAAGAATAATGGCCCACCAGATAGAGCTGAAAAGAGCGGGCCTGGACACTTGGGCTGGAGAGGATCAAAGGCTGATTTATATGTTTTATGGTGAAAAGTGAAAACCATGACTTCTTTATAGCAATAAAATGATTAATCTCCGTTTGGTTGGAATGAGACCTCAAAAAAACGAGAAGTGAAATTTTCATACTTTAAAAAGAAATGTTTATAATCATTACTTCATATGATTGTATAAATTATTAATTTTTTAACCATATTTAGTAAATATATATTTTACATGTAATTTTTATTACATATTATAGTAAAGGGTTTTGAATGCAAATAAAGTGAAATTTTATAACCAAATATAGAATGATTTGAAATTACTCTAATGTCACATGGGTAATGATTACATATATTTTATTTTTAAGTATGAGAATTTCATTTTACTTCCCTTTAATTCCCTTTGCAATCAAACATAGCCTAAATGAAAGTATATTTTCTTCTCCTCGAAACAATTTTCCTCTCGTAGGGTTGGAGATTTCATTGCCCTTATGCCCACACACAAGGGTGTGTACCCTTGGATAGGGCACGGTGGTTATTACACACGTGACATGGGTTTTTCATTGACAGAAATTTTTGTCTCACATTAAACATAAGGGAGAAAGAACCTGACCAGTCTAGTGTTGTCTACGCTCAGCCATCGGTGGACATGAAAAGACCATGTTGCGTCCCTCACTTCATGCGTAGAAGATACTCTCACGTGCCCTCCCTTTGGCCCTTGTCAACACCAAACTTGCATGTTTTTTTCTCCCTAATTATAAATAACTTGACTAATAGAAGGACTGTTTAGCATAAGCAAAGTTGAAGGTTGCCTTTCAACCCCGTAAGAAAAGTGATAGAATATTTTATAGGATCGATATAATGGATCAATGAACATATATAACAATATAATACTGAATCTAATTAACAATTATCCGGATCCATTTCGTATTGTAGAAGATTCCACAAGCTTTAGTTTTTTTTTCTTGTTCGATCTTCTTCTCTAAAACTTCCTCCCCTTGTTAGTCTTGTTTGTTCTCTTTTCTATGTAAGTTATCAATTAGTTGTAACTAATAGGTGTTGTTTCCCTTATATAGCTGGGTAGTAAGGACCAATCCTGAAATAGAGTAGAAGTGGGACCCTCCCATAATAGGACTCAATTGTAGATTGGCCCACTGGACTTTACAAATCAAGGTGGTCAATTGAAAAATTGATTTCCCAATTATAAATGAGTAATGCTAGGTTTCCTATCAATCCAAAACTCATGTGGAGTCTTTGATTAGAACTGTTTACTTGGTACTTTATTCAAGATATATACTGTCATCTGTAATGCATCTCCCCACAGAAAATATGGTAAAATAGAGTTACTTACCATACTTCTCACCATGTCCATAAGTGTACAATTTCAGGCAACGTTGGAGGTGCGAAAGCTGATGATTTGAGCCAAGGCTTGCTTACTAAGAGAGGCGACCAACAGGGGATAATCTGATCTTAATATCTTCATGAAGTATAAGCAAGGTTAATAGTAGAGGTGGCGGTGGTAGAAGAGGTAGAGGATGGAAGTGACTGGGGTGGGCAAGGAAAAGACCCATCTACAAATCATAGAGTTCATGTGCATGAAGGAGGGGGCTAGGAACTGGGATTTCTAGAGACTATAGTTTGAACGATCAAGTTTGATAGGTAAGATTTGGACAATATTGGTGGAAGGGGTAATGATAGCAGAAGAGGATGTGATTATGGTTTGGACATAGGATTTGAATGATTCCATCCTTATCCAATAATTTAGTTCGAACAGAGTCAATAGCTATTACATATAGGACTACCATCTATGACCTAATCAATAACTTATCGTAGAAGTAGTTGATAGGTGTGCTTGATGGAGTTCGGTAGAAGTTATATTATTAGCGGGTAATAGGAGTTATAAAAGTTACTGTTAGTGGGTGAAAGCAGAAGTTGTAAGAGGAGTTATAGGGTGGAGTAGTGGGGGTGAGGATATAAAGAAAACACAAGGAAGGGGGTTGTAAGTCATAAGCATTATCACATCCTATGTAACAAGAATGAGTATGTAATACAAAGGGGAAATTGGAAAAATATTAACAACGCTCAATAATTGAGTAGAGCGGGCAACCTCCTAATTAGGCTAGACACAATGGCTTCATCTGTAAAGTCAAATATATCTTATATTTATCTCTTGTATTTTCTTAATTTTTGTTATTAATAGTAATTATCTCTATGTCACTTATTTAGTCTCTTGTACCTCCTTATTATCTTTCATCTATATTGTGTGTACATTACATCTGGTAAAGTCAAACCAAGGAGTTCCTTAATGTGCTTCACCTTCTATGAAGAGAATATATATGATATTCGGTTGATGGATTTCTTCTTCATGATGGCTTGGACACATTGCTGGATTTCTTATCATGATGGCATGGACACATTGGCTTTTGATTGTCCTTGAGGACAAGGACAAATTTAAGGAAGATGGAATGATAGGTGTGCTTGATGGAGTTAGGGAGAAGTTGTATTATAAGTAGGTAATAGACGTTACAAAAGTTATTATTAGTAGGTTAAAGAGAAGTTGTAGGAGTTTTTATAGAGTGGAGTAGTAGAGTGAGGATACAAGGAAAACATGGGGAAGGGGGTTGTAAATTATAACCATTATCATATCCAAAATAGTAGGAATTAATATGTAATAGAAAAGAGAACTTGGAAAAGGATTAACACGTTAGCGGTTGAGTAGAGGCATGGCTTCGTCCCTAAAGCCACACCTATCATATCTTTATCCTATTTTATCTATTTTATTTTATTTTTGGTAGCAATTATTTCTGTCACTTATTTGATCTCTTATACCTCCCACTTATCTCTCCCCTACATTGTGTATATGTAAAGTAGCTTTGAAGAATATCTCATACCTTTTTTCTTAGATGGATACACTATAGAAGGGGGAAGGGAGAAGATAACAGTCAAGAGAATCCAACTCGAGACCTCCTGATGAATGTGGGCTTTGTGCACCCCATACTCACCAACTGCAATATGCATTTGTTTTTATAGAATTAAAAATGGTAGATTTGGGATAAATATCTCACATTATTCTTCACCATTACATTTTTAGCTTATATGGCTAACTGTTGATTGTCAGTGCTTGAACTGGTTATCGTTTCCTTGATCACTGAACATGGATGCTAGACTTGCCAACTTATTTTTATTTTGTAACAGTGAGCATTTGATCCTTTTAAACCTGATACAGGATAAAGGAAATTAAGTTGACAACGAGCACTGAAATTAAAAACATAGAAGAACCGGAATGAGGTTTATGAAATTAAGCTTTGTCCCAATCAAATCCTCTCTTTCCTTGCCAGTAGCACCAATGGAATTCTTCATAGTCTTTCACCTTCACCCTTCTGAATAACCTGGGCATAACCTCATCGATCAACGCATCTGCTGGTTCGATCTCTGTCACATTTTCTGATGCGTAGAACATAGCCAAAGAGATTCTCTCTTTCAGAAATTGTTAACACCCTATGAATTGGGCTCTTAAATATCCCATTACTCATTATCTGCAAGAATCAGTTCCAAATTTTCCATAAATATCTCGAGCACATGCATGAAGTTTGTAAGAGAAACAAAAGGCAAGTGATCTTGTTGATGTATCAACCTGGAAATTTCCTTGCTGAAATAATAAATGAAGGCTGCCTCCCAAGCTGAATGCGGACAATATTTACAGGAAAGAAAAGGGACAGGAAAATATACCTCTGTTTGATCTCCTACATTGATGAGCAGAGCATAAGGGACGATGGGAACTTTGACCCATTGGCCATCTTTTAGGACTTGCAGTCCTTCCACTTCTGGGTCTTGCAAGACTATGGTGATTAAGCCTCCATCAGTATGGGGTTTGATCCCATAAACCAGATCGGGCCTCGAACAAGGAGTGTAGTAGTGAAACCTAGCATAAGTCCTATCCTGATCTCCAAGCTGGTTCACAAAGTAATTCTCTTCTAGTCCCAACACCCTTGCCATCGCCTTGATAATGTCCTGGACTAGCAAACTTCTCTTCATGCTATATTCATGCAAGATTTCTCTGCAACCCTCATAATTTAAGAATGGTGTTAGTACGAGGCTTATAAGCTGTATCCTTTCTTCAATCATTAACTTCTCATTGTATCTATTAATATGAGATGAGCTAGAAAAAGCACCTGAAGTGAACAGGATTGTCAGGCCAAAATTGGAGATTCCTCTGGTTTTCTAGTCGGACTTGTCACACCCTGCCCTCTATATGGCACAGGTATGAGGCACTGGAGTTTCCAATCCAGTCAGCCAACCAACACCCAGGATCCGGATGCAGGTAATAACCAAACCTACAACTAACTCACTATAAAATCAGAGTATATGTAAAATTTCATAAAGATCATAATTTACATGTGGTGATCAGCTATAATGATAACTTTATAATATTACAGGCCCATTAATAATTCTCCCACAGGTTACAATAAATTACATAATACTACTTACATTTTAATTTACACTATAATACACAAAGTATCAAAAGTCCTTGTCTATAATCACTCCTTGATATTTTATTCATCTCCGATGAATCACCTGTTCACTTTTGCTTCAACTTCAATACCTAAGGAGTAAGGGTGGAGGGTGAGCACGGGTATGCTCAGTGAGAGGTGGGGGCATACAAGCACACAAGCATAAAGAAATTATAAATAATAAATAATTCAAGCATTTCATTTCATGTCTACAACCACATAAGCATACAAGAATCATAATCATAAATAATCTCAACATACTATATCACATGTCTACATCACCAACCAATTCAACATTCAGCATCTCAAATTACATATCATCAACTCACTTATCACACCACATTTTCAATTCTTAACAATCAACTCATAATGTAGCATCCACATGGTTCTTTTAATAATATAATTCCATCCTAATTACTAAGTCTCATCCTATGGGTTAAGTGCTATAAGCAATGTAGGTGGCATTCTCTACCCTATATGTTGGACTTCAAGAATACAAGCTCGTTGTAAGCAGGAGCTAGTCAGTCCCGGTCAGAGCCTTGGTCTCCTGGCTAACCCCTAAATATTAATCCCGACACCATGGTCTCGGTCAGCGCCTCGGTCCCCCATGTGTCCGATAGCCATGCATATGCTACACCATACCATGCTGTGCCCTCTCAGGATACAGTACATCATATCTGGGCGTAGTAGTCCTACACGACATACCACCGAGTAGGATTAACCAATACCTGACCCCCTATTGGCAAGGGGTTATAGCACTGGGGTTGTGTGCCTAATTATATGCAAACTACATGCAAGAGTCATCCAATATGTATTTGTGACCATAGCTGTAAGACTGACCTCTGAGCTTAAGGTACCGGAAACGCACCTTGGCCACACTGTGTCATAGACCGTCAATATTACATCCACTTTCACAAACACACAGACAAGTGATTCTAGTAGTAAGACTGACCTCTAAGCCCATGGTACCGAAAACACACCTTGGCCAAACTATGCCACAGACCATCAATATTACAACCATCACCACACACAACACACATCTGTGATCCCAGATGTAAGATTGACTCTAAGCCCACGGTACTAGAAATGCACGTCGGCCACACCGTGCCACAGACCGTCAATATTACACCCAACACCACACATCAAATCATACTATGCATCCACAAATAACAATTTCATTCATTTTAATAGAACATGCATCAAACCAAATTTCATATACTTCCATTCAAAGCACTAAACACTGCCACAATGTACTCAACAAAGAGATAAGGAATTATAAGCAAACATATCAAGCATAACTGTATACAACAACATCAAATTCCACAAGGAGTAAGAATTACAACAACATAACATGCATAGCAAAGCATACGAATTACAACAAAACACACAAAACACACAAAACACAGAAAACCCCTCACCTGAGATTTCATGTCTGAAATCCTTCACCAATGTCCTAGCCTTGCATATCCTCAACAAATTTGATTATAAGATTCCTAATCAACATGGTTGACCCTACAAATTCCTAACTTTTGTCCAACCCCTTGGATATGCTAAGATGGATTTTACCCCCCAAAATTACTTGCATTAGTATAATAGGGGTAATTTGTTCATTTCCCTCTTATACTTTCTCACCCTTCTTTGCTACCCGTTTCTTCACTTTGACCAAGTCAAAATTCGTGTTTATAACTTGTTCTTAGTATTTAAATTATTTGGAACACTTCTGGTTAGGTTTGACCCAATTACAAATCAAAGAACTCAAGAATTCCATTCTGTCAGGCTTTTACAGGCAGACCAGTCGACCTGGAACTCTCCAGCCAGTCAGACTGGTAGAATAGATTTTTCTGCAGTTCTGCAGGCCAATCTTGATGACAAAATTAGGTTAGCCAATTCTACTTCTAAAAACATGTTTACACTACTTAATTGCATCAATAAAACTATTCTCCCTAATCAATTAAGTTTCCATGCTTCCTATCAACTTCAAAAACCCTATCTAATTCCATATTTTGCTTCTGAGAGAAGAAAATTGGGCATTTTCTATTCCAAGTGAAATTAACACTATGCAAACCAATTTCCCACCTTGCATGAGTGTTTCCCACCTTCGATTTCATGTTAATTTATTTAAATTGGAAAAAGCCCCATGAGTTTGGGTCACTTGAGACAATCCTTAGCCAAATCGATTTCCAATTGGATCCAAAATTTGGAGATTCAAATGTGAATAGCTATTTTAACCTTCACAGACAATTTCCCACTTTGAATTTAACCTTTACCTTGTTCCTATACTAGCCGATTGTTACCCTAACTACATTTACAAGTATGAGTTCAGATTTCTCACCTTAAATTACATCTTCTTGGTACATGCATGCAGTTGATCAACAGTCTTTTACACAAATCTTCAGCTGGATCAAGACCAAGGCAGCTTTTACTTCTTGTAGAGAGTACTAGATGCTTGCATGCATCATCAGCAGCATCCATGGCTGCAAGGCAGCAACCGTTGGAGCAGCAGGCAGCAAGAAGGACTACTGCACTCTTCACTTTCTTCGTCTTTCTCTTCTTTCTCCTTCCTTTCCTTCTTCTTCTCTTTCTTTCCCTTCCTTTTTCGTTTCGGTTCACAGCAATGAGAGGATAGAAATAACTCTCTTTCTCCTCCTATTTATAGGCTAAATGTGTTAGGGTCTGTTTGGCTGTTCAATTTTACAAAAATCTTATTTTCCTTCCTAATTATTTAAAATTTAATAACTTACAACAGAAAATGTATTGTGATATGATCCCATCTGCATAATTACTTCCAAACACTTCCCTACTCATGGTAAAAAGTGGGTGGAAAACCCCTTTCAATTGGTGGGGCCCACAGAGAAAAATCCCCAATTCTGGGCATTCTGTCCCTAGGGCAGGTAGGCATGTCCGACATAACCTTCTCTAGCTAGTTCTGTCCAATTTACCCCTTTGCTGTCCAACTTTTGCCCAAGTTTTACCCACCATGTGGGACCCTTTTTACCATTATGGACACTCCCCAGCCCCTTCAAAACCTTCATTTAGATCCCCAATTCATTTTCTCTCACCTACTACATTAATTTATAATATCTTTCCACCAAATACCCTTCTTCATAAAGTTCCATCTCTAGATTTGGGGGTTATGAAATCAGGGTGTTACAGTTTCCCCCCCTCCTTACAAAAATTTTGTCCTCGAAATTCGCAAGGTAACTAGTCTCCAAATACAATTGATATTTTCTAACTCATTTTCATTGTCAACATTCGTTCATATCTGTATAACCCTATCAAAATCAAATTACCTTTATTAAATTTTATGATTTGTCATATTCCATCTCATATTTTCTATCGACTTCTGCAATTATCCTTATACTTTTCTTCTCTCTCTAGATCATTTCTCAAAATGATAAATCTTGTATTTTTCACAATTTCTCAGTTCCAAAGTCCCCAGTGACCTCAATGAGTGGATGATTTACTTTTTCTATCATTTCTGATTTTTGTATATGTATATGTTTATAAGTTGACCCATTAACCCTTATCCTTCAATATCTGCTAATTCAAGTTATAGTTGTAATAAATTTGACCACCATTATTTATATCATCATCTATCAATTCCTTCAAAAGAAATTTATTATATTTTATTCCCAGTCATTTCTCCAATTTTGACATTGGGTGATATGTGATGAGCACATTTATGTGTGAAATCTAGGGTAGTAAAACATGCATTTTACATATTTAGAATGGAGCTACCTTGGGTTTTACTCTCTTTTTGCAGGTTTTATATTTTCAAGGCATTAAGGACTATCGGGCGCTATATCTTCAATTTTACACGTAAAGATGTTCTATTTCTTTTCATGGTTACGAAGAGGACGAAATTCTGAGCAAGATGGACGTGTTCAATTAAAAGTACACATTCGTTTGGTCACCCGTACAAATGATTATTCTTTTCGGGCCAGAAAAAAAATAATGGATCAGAACTGAACTGAGATGCAGAATCAGCCGTTTGCAATTGTCCCAGAGGTACAAGGAATACTCCAAATTCCAACAAGGATCGATGGACCACATCCTTAAGTGATTAAAGATTTGTTTTTGGTAACAACAACTACCTAACGTAGTTGGTGAGCTATGGTGTACAGAATTCCCTTGCTCACCAAGAGGTCTCAAGTTCGAATCTTATGGTTGTTTTTTTTTAGAGAATTTTGTTGAAGATTTTCTGCTTTTCATTCACTTAAAGCACTAAGGGCATGGAGGGGATTTCCACATCAAATTAGAAGCAAGCAAAATCATGGAAGGGTTCCTGCGCAAGAAGAGAAGAAAAAAAAAGGAAAAAAAAAAGAAGAGGAGAAATAAAGATTGTCCAAATCTTCTCTCTCCTCCACATCATCACCCACCAAAAGATTGTCCAAATCACATAAAGCAAGAAGAAAATCGTCCCTTGGAGGGAGAAAAAGAAGAAAAATAAATTAGAAAAAAAAAAGGAAAGAAAATAAGCAAACAAATTATAGGAAATTTCTCAAAGTTTATTTCTCTCTTCTCTCTCCTCCACGTTAGCACTTTTGGTCTCAAAAGATCTCACAATCAATTGTGGGTTTCTCTCTTTTAGAAAAGAGAAAATTGTTACCCTACCTCCCCATTTCCTATAAATACAACTCATGTAAGAGGAGGGAGACAATTCATTCTTCTTCTAGTTTTTTTTAGTTGCTCTCTCTTTCTCTTGCTCTCTCTTTAGTTTTAGTTCTTCTTTATCTTTTCTTCAATCACTTTTGTAATAGTTTTTTTTTATTTCAATTAATGCAAGCACTCTTTTATTTTTATTCAGCCCTTTTATGTTTATGATTTATGCAATTGAGTTGTAATTTTTTAAGTTATAGTTCTAGGCTTAGATCTAGGTGACAAGATCACGAGCCGTGGAGCAATTTATTTTCAAGTTCAAGCATTGATTCAAGTAAGTAGGCTCCTTCAGTAGTCTTCTCTCCCCCCTCTCATTCCCTCTTCTGACTACCCTTTCTTTCTTAATTTAGGATTTTTATTTTCAGTCGTTACATTATTGCTATCCCTCTCCCCCAAGGTTCATGGCTAGTGTATGTGTTGGATTTGCCCCTCCTAGCCATAGAACCATCAATTTATTGCTTTTATTTTAATTGTCTCCCTTTCGCTAAAGCCAAGTAGAGTAACCCTTGTAAGAGTGACTTTCTGGTCAAGTAGGGAAGCTCATATTATGATGCATCCCTCGGGCTAAGTAGAGAAACCTACTTGTGAGTCTCTCTTTAGCTTTATCCCCTTTCTTTTACTTTATTTTTATTTCAGCATTTTTTTCCTTTATTTATTTATTTATTTATTTTTAATTGTGTGGGTTGTTTATTTTCAGTTATTTATTTATTTAATTTTAATTGCGTGGCTTACGTCTTTAAATTCTTAGATGATGAATGGTTAGGACGTTATTTTAGATACATATGTTTAGGACGGTAATTAGAATTAGATCACAACTATTAATCGGTTCACTTTCACATTATTAAAAGAGATAAAAAAATAAAGTGGCTGCTCTCCCTGTGTTCGACCCTTAGCTACACTGATCCGTACGCTTGCGGTTACATTTTAAATCAAAAACAAGTTTTTGGCACCATTGCCGGGGAGACAGTTCCATGTTATTTTTCGCTTTCTTTTGGTAAATCGGAGTGTTTTTTTTGCTTTGTTTTATTTTTCCTTTTCTTTTATTGAATTCTTGAGAAGAACAACTTACAATTTTAGTTGTATCGGTGGAGGTCGCCATGCCTCACAGTATGATAAAGACAGGTTTCGCCCTGTAGCAGTACCTCAGGAATTGACCTGAGCAACCCCGGATCCTTGCCGGTAAGCTCCCGAAAAGCTAAAAAAAAAAGGTTTTTGCTATTAATTCTTTTGTGCTTGTCTTACTTTAGTTGTGGATAGTTTTTTGTTGCATGAGTGTTAAGTGGGTACGTAATACTAAGAATCAGTTAGAAAGAAGAGATCCAACAAGTAGTGACCCAATACGTTTGCTCTCTTTAAAACCCTACGTTTGCTCTCTTTAAAACCCTTCAATATGGGAGACCAACAACAAAACCCTTCACCTAAATCTCTGAAAGATAGGTTCTACCCTGCTAGAATAGCCCAACCTTCCTGCATAGTTCTACCACAAGCCCAGGGCGATAATTTTGAACTCAAATCTCAATACATCACTATGTTGCCCCACTTTCATGGGTTGACCTCTGAAGATGCATACCTATTTCTAAGGGAATTTGAAGAGGTATGTGTTCTAATTAAGATCCAACAGCTTTCTGATGATGCTTTTAAGCTTAGGTTTATCACTTTTGCATTGAAAGACCAAGCTAAGAAGTGGTTGTATGGGTTACCCACAAATTCTATAACCTCATGGGAACAGTTCACAGTTGTCTTCCTTAAGAAGTTTTTCCCAACTCC
>NC_056558.1:23653607-23877372 GCF_013358625.1 Macadamia integrifolia
ACTGTCTGTGTTTGCATTAGAAAAGTTTCGGTCTTACTTAGTTGGTTCACATGTGGTGGTGTAGCTGATCATTCTGCTCTCAGATACCTAGTTCAGAAGAAGGATGCCAAAGCCCGTTTCATTAGGTGGGTTTTACTTTTGCAAGAGTTTGATTTAGAAATTAGGGATAAGAAAGTAGTTGAAAACCTAGTTGTAAACCATTTATCCCGGCTTCCCAATTCCTTGACTATTGATTCTCCAGTCAACGAGAACTTTCCAGATGAACAATTATTTGCAATGTCCAGTGAACCATGGTTTGCTGACATTGTCAACTTCTTAGTTTCAGGTGTGACTCCGGATCACTGGTCCACCCAAGATAAGTATAGGTTTCATTCCCAAGTTAAGCACTTTTTCTGGGATGATCCTTATTTGTTTAAGATATGTCCAGATCAGATTATCCGACGATGTGTTCCTGATCATGAGCAACATCCCATTCTCTCTTTTTGTCATGATCATGCATGTGGTGGACACTTTGGACCTAATAAGACTACCGCAAAGGTTCTCCAATGCGGATTTTATTGGCCAACTCTTTTTAGAGATGCTTTTGATTTTTGCAAGGCTTGCCCGGCCTGCCAGTCTTTTGGCCGTATCAATAAAAGGAACATGATGCCTCTCAACCCCATTTTAGTAGTTGAGATCTTTGATGTTTGGGGCATCGATTTTATGGGACCATTCCCTAATTCTTTTGGAAATTTGTACATACTTTTGGCCATTGATTATGTTTCTAAATGGATAGAGGCCATACCTTGTAAATATATTGACCACAAAGTGGTGGTCCAGTTTCTCAAAGAGAACATTTTTTCCCGCTTTGGTGCACCACGTGCAATAATTAGTGATAGGGGTACTCATTTTTGTAATCGGCCTTTTGAGGGCTTAATGAAAAAGTATGGGGTCACTCATAAGTTATCTAGCCCTTATCACCCCCAAATTAGTGGCCAAGTGGAGGTGTCTAATAGGCAGATCAAACAAATCTTGGAGAAAACTGTTAATCCCAACTGTAAGGATTGGTCCCTTAGGCTCATTGATGCCTTATGGGCCCATCATACTGCATTCAAGACTGACCTTGGCCAGTCACCCTACCGTTTGGTGTATGAAAAAGCTTGTCACTTACTAGTTGAGTTGGAGCATAAGGCCTTTTGGGCTATTAAGAAGCTTAACTTTGATTTGTCTGATGCGGGAATTCATCGTAGGCTCCAACTATCTGAGTTGGAGGAACTTAGGAATGATGCATATGAAAGTTCTAGGATTTACAAGGAAAAGACCAAAGCTTTCCATGATAAGCACATTCTACGCAAATCTTTTACAATTGGTGATAAGGTCTTATTGTACAACTCTCGATTGCATCTTTTCCCTGGTAAGCTTAGATCCCGATGGGATGGCCCGTTTATTGTCCATAATGTATATCCCCATGGGGCTGTGGAGATTTTGAAACTAGGAACAGGGGTAATTTCGAAGGTTAATGGTCAGCGTTTGAAACTGTTCCTCGAGTTTCCTACTACTAGTAGTGAAAAGGTCATGGATCTCCATGAACCTTTTTACACTGATGACTAACTTTTAATCAGGTATGACCCCCTTGCATTATCTTTGCTTTTAATTCTTTCCATGCATTGAGGACATTGCATGACTTAAGTGTGGGGGAGGGAAACCAGTTTTTGTTTTTTTTTTTCACTTTGTTTTGTTTGTTTTTCTTTTTATTTTTGAGCTCGCTAAGGATGAAGTCCTACTTTGGCTTTTGGGTAATGATCAGACCATTCGGTTGCTTGATGCATGAAAATAAAAGTTTTGATTAAGGTACCCATTTTGAACGTATAAAAACCCTGTTGAGAAGAAAGAAACAAGCCTGTGTCTTAAGATGAGACTTTCTTTTGAAAAATAAGAGACCCCTGTTTTATGGTGATGGACCATATGTAAGTCTGTGGGTTTCTTGTACTTTTGATTTGGAGTTGAGACCTTCTTTTTAATTTGGCATGGGTTGATAAATGCACAATTTTAAATGAAATGAGAAATGTGGTATAAAGAAGAATATGAGTTTATTCCTTTGGAACTAGACAGGGCATTGCGCCTCAGGTAGCGTGGTGTCTTGATCGAAATTCCTTAGGAGGAAACTTCTGAAGTAACTCTAGCATCACTGCCTTTGTGGGCATATGCAAAAAGCGAAGCTAAATAGTAACTTGGGTGTCTGGTGTTTGCTCCACCATGTCATTCAGGCCAAAAGTAGTGGAGTAGAATAGAGTTTATTAGTGAAAAAAAAAGAGAAAAAATGTGCAAATGTCATTAATGCTTGGTAACATGTTTGGTCAAAAATACTTCAACGCCTTAGTCATTGGTTCCCTATTTCTTCACAAGTGGTTTTGTCCTAAGATAAGGATGTTTTGGAAGAGACGAGGTGAGTTCCAAATCAAGAAATATGCTAGTGCCTGGAATTGATAAAGGGTAATAAAAGTTCAAGTGTGGGGGTCCCTTGTAAGAGAAATTATCTTTGCTCCGAATTGGTATGGGCCTTACCTTTAGCCAAAGTTGGGATTTGTTTATTCTGAATTTTGGGTGTATATTCACTGCAAACACCCACGAGACACAACTCGTCCACTAGGGGTGACCTAGGGGTTTAAAGGTTTGTTGCACATGCTAAGTGCAACCGTGATTCCTACGAAAGTGAGTTAGGTTTTTTTTGTTTTTATTCTTTTCTTTTTGTTTTGCTTGAGGACTAGCAAAGTCTAAGTGTGGGGGAATTCTGATGAGCACATTTATGTGTGAAATCTAGGGTAGTAAAACATGCATTTTACATATTTAGAATGGAGCTACCTTGGGTTTTACTCTCTTTTTGCAAGTTTTATATTTTCAAGGCATTAAGGACTATCGGGCGCTATATCTTCAATTTTACACGTAAAGATGTCCTATTTCTTTTCATGGTTACGAAGAGGACGAAATTCTGAGCAAGATGGATGTGTTCAATTAAAAGTACACATTCGTTTAGTCACCCGTACAAATGATTATTCTTTTCGGGCTAGAAAAAGAGTAATGGATCAGAACTGAACTGAGATGCAGAACCAGCCCGTTTGTAATTGTCCCAGAGGTACAAGAAATACTCCAAATGCCAACAAGGATCGATGGACCACATCCTTAAGTAATTAAAGATTTATTTTTGATAACAACAACTACCTAGCGTAGTTGGTGAGCTATGGTGTACAAAATTCCCTTGCTCACCAAGAGGTCTCAAGTTCGAATCTTATGGTTGTTTTTTTTTAGAGAATTTTGTTGAAGATTTTCTGCTTTTCATTCACTTAAAGCACTAAGGGCATGGAGGGAATTTTCACATCAAATTAGAAGCAAGCAAAATCGTGGAAGGGTTCCTGCGCAAGAAGAGAAGAAAGAAAAAGGAAAGAAAAAAAAAAGAGGAGAAATAAAGATTGTCCAAATCTTCTCTCTCCTCCACATCATCACCCACCAAAAGACTGTCCAAATCACATAAAGCAAGAAGAAAATCGTCCCTTGGAGGGAGAAAAAGAAGAAAAATAAATTAGAAAAAAAAAAAGGAAAGAAAATAAGCAAACAAATTATAGGAAATTTCTCAAAGTTTATTTCTCTCTTCTCTCTCCTCCACCTTAGCACTTTTGGTCTCAAAAGATATCACAACCAATTGTGGGTTTCTCCCTTTTAGAAAAGAGAAATTTGTTACCCTACCTTTCCCTATAAATACAACTCATGTAAGAGGAGGGGAGACAATTCATTCTTCTTCTAGTTTTTTTTAGTTGCTCTCTCTTTCTCTTGCTCTCTCTTTAGTTTTAGTTCTTCTTTATCTTTTCTTTAATCACTTTTGTAATAGTTTTTTTTTTATTTCAATTAATGCAAGCACTCTTTTATTTTTATTTAGCCCTTTTATGTTTATGATTTATGCAATTGAGTTGTAATTTTTTTAAGTTATAGTTCTAGGCTTAGATCTAGGTGACAAGATCACGAGCCGTGGAGCAATTTTTTTTTTTCAAGTTCAAGCATTGATTCAAGTAAGTAGGCTCCTTCAGTAGTCTTCTCTCCCCCCTCTCATTCCCTCTTCTGACTACCCTTTCTTTCTTAATTTAGGATTTTATTTTCAGTCATTACATTATTGCTATCCCTCTCCCCCAAGGTTCATGGCTAGTGTATGTGTTGGCTTTGCCCCTCCTAGCCATAGAACCATCAATTTATTGCTTTTATTTTAATTGTCTCCCTTTCCCTAAAGCCAAGTAGAGTAACCCTTGTAAGAGTGACTCTCTGGTCAAGTAAGGAAGCTCATATTATGATGCATCCCTCGGGCTAAGTAGAGAAACCTACTTGTGAGTCTCTCTCTAGCTTTATCCCCTTTCTTTTACTTTATTTTTATTTCAGCATTTTTTTCCTTTATTATTTTTTTTAATTGCGTGGGTTGTTTATTTTCAGTTATTTATTTATTTAATTTTAATTGCGTGGCTTGCGTCTTTAAATTCTTAGATGACGAATGGTTAGGACGTTATTTTAGATACATATGTTTAGGACGGTAATTAGAATTAGATCACAACTATTAATCGGTTCACTTTCGCATTATTAAAAGAGATAAAAAAATAAAGTGGCTGCTCTCCCTGTGTTCGACCTGTAGCTACACTGATCCATACGCTTGCGGTTACATTTTAATTCAAAAAAATATGCTTCCAAACTTATAAAAATTCTTCTCAAAATTAAAGATTTCTCTCTCTAAAGTACTCTAATATTCCAATACAGCTTATTGCCTCAACTAACCTCGAATACTACACCCATGTCAGCTCTTGTATATTCATCCACCTATTCTTGTATGAATCTAACTCTACTCATCTATATGGTCACCCCAGTCATATTCTTCTTTTTATTCCCTCTTAAGAATTCCAAATTTTCATATATCTTATATGCATCCTTAACTAACCTCAATACATCAAATTTGATTAATTCTGATTTGAGTAGCCCAAGTCTTCACATTTATTCTTGGAACATTTCCTCTAATTAGATTCTTCAATTTGTTCTGTCAATTTACTTTTTCTTTAATAATGCTTAGTACTCTGGTCCTTCATCATACTCATATACATCCTCTCTCTTGATTCACAAAACCTTGACTTGTAATAGCATATTCTGAGCATTAAACACCCCTTTAAACCTTATATAACAATTCTAGAAAAATCAGAGTTCATCAGACCATTTTGGCCAAACCGGTAGGAGAAATTTCCCGACAGGCGGTCGATTTAACAGTTTTCTTAGGTTTCTTAAGTTGTACCCGAGAGCGATTTTTTTCACTCTTTTTTCTTCATTTCTTATTCAAAAAGCTCTGGTCTGCCTCCAAACTCAAGTCTAAGCTCTTTCCCACCGATTCCTTCCATTTCTTGGCATCAAATCACTTCAGGTATGTTGATTTCTCCTCTATTCTACTGATTTCATTTGCAGAGATAAAATTCTAACCTAGGTATTCTATTCTCAATTTCTTTTCTTTTCTCTGGTAATATTTCTTTTCTTCTTCTTTGATACCTTCTTTTACTTGTCTATATGTTCCTTTATATGGCAATTATTAATCATTTGTTGTCTCATGTTCCTAATGTGGTAATCAATTCTACCTTTCTAAATCTATTTTTGAGATTTTTTTTTTGCAAACCTAGAACTATTCTACAGAAATTCTTGCTATTCATGAGTTCTCTGTTGTACATAAGGCATATTTACTTGTTGCATGGTATTTTCTATTCTCTATTTTCTAATGTTGCAATGGATTCTACCTTTTCCTACATTTTCCCTATTAGAAGAATTTTTATTAACCTAGAATTGTTCCTTTTGAAATCTTCTTGCTGTTCTTGAATGCTTTGCTTCTACCTAGAGTTTCATTTACTTATTACTTTCCCTTTCTTACTAGAAATTACATTTCTCAAGTTGTAAGGGTTCTTCTTGTGGTTTCTCTACCGCACTTGGAAGTAGAATCAGTCACTCTCCATCTCAATTTCATATGGCAGAAGAGGAGAACTTCAACCCCTATTGGTTTAGAACTGCTATGGATCAAAACAATTGGGGAGTATTTAAGTCTAAAGTGATAATTGTAGAACATCCAATAAGAGTATATGACCTTCGAGCTTTTCGGGTGCAAGAGAGATTTAAGCCATGTTAAATGTGGAGGAGGAAGTTTACCCACGGCTGGTACGCACTTTCTTTTGCAACCTTACCGGCAAGCAACTCCATACTAGGGAGTTTAGGGTAAAAAACCGGGTATGTGGTCGCGACATTGCTCTCACCTCAACAGAGTTTGGGCAAATAATTGGTGTTTCATCCGAAGGTACCAAGATCTTTTGCCCACCTCGGACTTCCAAGGGTTTTTTCAAGAGTACGGAGCTGGCATTTTTGGGGGCTAATATCACTGAAGGTGTTAGGGCAAATTGGGCTGAATTTGCAAATTGGAGGCCCACTCCTAAGGTATTGTGCAGGATTGTAGAATACAATCATCTCCCTATTCATGGCCATTTCAGCCAAGTCTCTCTGATGCAAATATACTGCTTTTTGCTTGTACATTGGGGAGAGGATCAGCTTGCCCTACATAATGATGATGCAGATGATAACTTGTGCCCATCGTCCAACAGATGGTTATCTTTTCTATGGTAAGGTACTTACCAAGGTCTTTAGGCACATGGGTATTAACTTAGAGGGTGAGGAAAAGATGAATACCCATGCATCCCTTTTGACCGTGCCATCATGGAGAAAATAAGTCTCCACGAGTATACGGGTAGTGATCTGAAAGCACCCACGGCAAAGGAAAACTTGGATGGACGTGATGAGAATGCGCCTTGAGATGGGGATGAGCATGAGGAGCATGTACGCAAGGATGAGGAGGAGCTTTAGTAGGGTGATGGAGTTACATAGAGATATGAGCATTTACATGAGGAGGGAGTACAGACTAGGGAAGAGGAGGAGGTAGAGCTTGAGGATCCTTTTTGTGAGTTCCATACTAGTGGCATGGATGCCACTCTCGGATTCATAAAAGAGGACCTCGTAAACTTGGAAATCCCATCCATACCCAATCCTAAGGGTAGTACTCATGGCACCATTCCTACCACAAAGGAGGCTCATCAGGCTGGTCACACTTCCTTCCTTACTCAGACTGCTCCTGATCCATCTCAACCCACTACTTCATCTGGAGGTAACTTTTCCACATTATCTATTTCCTTTCTGTAGTATTACTTTCATTTCTTCTTATGCCTTTTACTTTCTTCAGACTAATTTCCTATTTGTCTTCATTCCAGATTCCTTGATCCTTCAAGTAGTGCTAGAGCATGTGGATAAAGGCTTGGCTTAGATTGCTACTTGGTTGGATGATCTGGAGTCTCATGTTGGCTCAATGTCTACTAGAGTTAGATTTATGGAATCAGCTTTTAAGGGTTTGACAGAGTGCTTTGATCTTCCACCAAACTTTCGACCTCCTCACTATCAAGCTTGATCTCAGGGGGCTTCATCTTCTTCTGGTCGCCAATGCAATCCCGACGCTAGAGCTCACCTGTCTTAATTGGCTCTCCTTCACTATCTTACTTGTCTTTGTTTTCTTAGTTTGTGTATAGGACTGGCCTAGTTTAGCTCTTTTAGATTTCTAGGCTGTACTCATGTTTCTATGGAACTTCAGATGTTTCACCCCATTTTGTACTTTGGGGTTTCTCTCTCTTTTCTTTCTTCTATCTCTACTACAAGGGTTGTATCTAACATAGTTCTCGGGCGTATGTAATTTCTTAAATACTATCCTTTTTATGTAATGAAGTTTTATTAAACTTTAAGTACTTCTATCTCTTTTATCTCTCCCACCCGTGCATTTTATTTACTGGTCTTACTCTCCCACCTATGCAGTCTATGTACTAGCTTTTATTAATTTACCTATTGATCACCACATACCTAAATCTCTTAGTTGGGTTAGGTTACCATGTAGCATCTCGCTCTGATACCACCAAAACATGTCATACCCTGCCCTCCATATGGCATAGGCATGAGGCACTGGAGTTTCCAATCCAGTCAGCCAACTAACACCTAGGATCCAGATGTAGGTAATAACCAAACACTCACTATAAAATCAGAGTATATGTAAAATTTCATAAAGATCATAATGTACATATGGTGATCAGCTACAATAATAACTTTATAATATTACAGGCCCATTAATAATTCTCCCACAGGTTACAACAAATTACATAATACCACTTACATTTTAATTTACACTATAATACCCAAAGTATCAAAAGTCCTTGTCTATAATCAGTCCCTGATCTTTTCTTCATCTCTGATGAATCACCTATTCACTTCTGCTTCAGCTTCAATACCTAAGGAGTAAGAGTGGAGTGTCACAACTGAATTCCAGTAAACCTAATTTACTATTAGGAATACTAGTGGTGTGAGTAAGACACGTACCTGTCTTATAAACCTTCTAGGATCTCTGATAGTAGTACCTTAACATAAACAATCTCACAACACAAGCCAGACAATAGTAGCAGAATCAGAGCATAAAAGTGAAATCATAATTAAAATGGGGAACATCTAGTGATATCATATATATACATAACCAAGTTATTCCATTACAATCATCCATGACTTGTAAATAATAAGTCTAAAAGTATACCATCCACAATTCTATATCAGAATAACAAAAATATGCCAAGCACCTCATGGTGTCGTGTATGCATAGAAGTCACAAGCACAATCCTGGTTATTATCCCCTGCTTCCGGCATCCACTAGTCACTCACTCCATACTCAGGTCTGGAGGAAAAAGAGTCACAAATCATAGGCACAATCGTACCTACATCATCATCTAAAAGGGGGCATATACGTGGGGTGAGCTTCCAACTTGCTCAGTGAGGGGTGGGGTTCATGCACAATTAAGTACAAGCATTCAAATATATAATATTTCATGATGACATTAATACAAAAATTAAACACATAGTCCATGATGCAAATAATGCAATCCATTTGATTATTAATCCACCTAACATTACAACTAAGTCGGGTAATGTAGAGCTCTGCTCTTTAAACCTGGTTTATTGATCGGTTGGTTCGGTTTGGTCTTGTAGGGTCCAAACAAGAGAAGGCCAATGTTGGTGCCCTATAGGACATGATCGTAAGGGTGACATCAGATGTGGGGTGGTCGGATGAGATTGAGCTAGTACCCGAAGTGATTCGTATGCCTAAGCAGTGCCCTTACACATATCACAAGGCCATGTACGAATAAGAAAGGTACATTATCATATTTGAATGATAAGAACTTAGTCCAAAACACGAGGTGAGGGTGAGAAATGCATAGGATTACACTTTCCCAAGAATATAGCAGGGTTGGCTTTGTTTTGGCCAAATAGTGGGTGTCACTGGTAAGTGCAAGACCCACCATTGTGACGCACCTGTTGGGGTAATGTGGGTCCCAGTAAGCCTAACTTGGGTGAGCATGTGTATCTTGGACTCCTTGTCGAGATGAAGTCTCGTATACCTAATAATGTTGGCTATTTTGATCGGTATCACGAATTAATGTGTTTTGGTCCAAAAGGGCCAAAACCAAATGGGCCTTAGAAGATATTTATTGGCCATGGTATAAATGGAATTTATGCCTTTCTCTCTTTCCCATTTATGATTTTCAACAAAGGTTGGTGAGAGGGGTAAAGAGGAGGGAGTAGAAGAGGGCTTTCCCCTTGATTCCCGAAGGTGCATTTTACCTTTTTGTTGTCGGATTAGTGACTGGTGTCTTCAGATCTGTGTTTTGAGGTGAGTAACACCCTAATCCATTGGAATGTGATAAAACCCTCTTGTGTATGGTCAAATCAAAGTAATAATAGAACCCTTGTGTGATTTCCTTGAAGGATTTAAGAAGGGAAACAAAGAAATTGAAGTTATTGGGGTGACATTTTGAGTTGGAAAGAGGATCCCAAATCTTGGGGTTTTTCAAGCTAAGGTATGATTTTTTTTCCTCAAATCTTGATGATGACTTAGATCCATGGGATAATCAAGTGGATGAGGCTTAGAATGTGTGGGAAATGAAGTGGGAACCACCTTATTGTGTTATTAAGAGGTGGAATGAAGAAAGGAAGGAAAATGGCAAAACCCACAGAATCCCAGCGGGTAGCACTGGTGGGTCGTCAGACCTACCAGTGTGACCCCCAGTCTTGCCTGGGCTTCTGGCCCAACCGACGGTAGGACTAATGGGTGCCACACCCACTAGTGCCACCCATCGGTCTTCTCTAGGTCAACCGATGAGTAAAATTGGCGGGTGCCTGACCCACCGTGTGAGCCCACCAGTCTTGCCAGTGCCTCTGGTCCTACTGGTGGGTAGTACCCACCAGTATGACCCACTTATTACCTCTGGACCTATCGATGGGTAGGACCGACGGGTGGCAGACCCACCAGTATGACCCATTGGTCTGTGTTTGTGTGTTGTCTGTCTGGGTAGTTTGCATCGGTGGCTTCTTCCGACCAACAGAGATGCTGATGGAAACATTCTCCTACCCAAAGCTCTAAAAATCCCCGCTTGGGAGAGAGGGAAAGGTCTAATTTTGACATTTTATATATGAAGGAATTTGGTCAAGATGACCATACAGATTGATAGTGCTCAAAAACATGATTTCAACAATATATGACACATCAAAATTGGACCAGTAGATCTCCCACGATTATCCCTGGAAAATCACACTTTCCCACACATATGTCGTGCACACGGATAGTCTCGTTGGAAACCTAGAAAAGTCACCTACCTATCAGAAACACCCTAAAATTCTTCCCATACCTACCCAAATAACATAGAAACACTCCCGGACCTGAAACCCTGGAAATCCCCGTGTGGGAGAGAAGGGGTCCAATTTTGGATTTTTATATACGAAGAAATCCGATCAAGATGACCGTATAGATGAAAAGTGCTAAAAAATAAGATTCCAACGATATATGATACGTTAAAATTGGACTGATGGATCTCTCGTAATCGTTACTAAAAAAACCCATAATCGCGCACGTTGGCCAACAGGCCAGCTCGTGCTCGTTGCCTATAGTAGCGGTGCATGGCTGCTGCCCATGGGCTACAGCACATGCACACATCTAGCCCCTGCCCTTGGCCTGCTGGCCTGGTCCCTCGCAGGCACAAACTAGCGCCCCTGCGAGCATAGGCCCACAGTCGTACCAACACAGCCACAATCCTCCTTTGTGCCTACTGGCTTGCAACCCTGCGGGCATAGGCCCGGCCTTACCACCCCTTCTTGCACTAGCCCATGTGCATGTGCATGCTGGCCAGCAGGCTAGCCCACGAGCATGGGCACACTGGCCAGTAGGCCAGCCCGTACACCTGCACGCACTGGCTGTTGCCCATGCATGCACATACTGCTACCCATGCCCGCACCCCTTGGCTATTACCCTCGCGCCATCTTTCGTGCACCCGTGATGTCACCCGCATTACTTACCTGAACTGACCATACATCGAGCACTTCGACTGGGTCCTATGTGCCACCGTCAAAGGCCGGGATTGGTATTCCCCTAACCCAGTGGGTGAAGAAATCCCCCCTTCATGCACTTAAAGCCAAAAAACCCATTTTTTTGCTAGTATCTCTCTCTCCCAAACAACACCCCTCTTTACCCAATGGACAAAAGCCCTCCCCACCCATTTTGCCTTTAAAACCCTCTTTTACCCATTGGACAAAAGCCCTACCCCCTCACTTTAGGCAAGACCCCCCCTTTCGTCCATTGGATAAAGAGGTTCCCCCTCTCCTATTGGCCGGAAAAAAACTATTAATACCCCCTCCTTTAGATTGGAGAGAACAGAATCCCACTTCACTCCTTGTAGTGAAATTTTCCTCTCCTCCCCTCCCCCTCTTGATTTTATTTTGATCTTCGGAGCAATCTTCATCAAGATCCAAAATCTCATTCAGATCTTCGAAATGTTCTTCGGGATCTTGAAGATCTTTAATCCAAGTTCTTAGTTAGATCCAATATTTAGAGAAAAATAGTATGTTCTTGAGCCCCCTCCCTTGAGTGTTCTTGAGTTTTCTTGAGTGTTCTTGAGATAGAAACCCCCCTTTGAGGTTCTTCGGGTCTACGAAGAGATCTTTGTCAAGATCTGAAATTCTGTTTAGATCTTCAAAGTGTTCTTCGGGACTTTGGAGTTTTTTAATCCATTTTTAGGTCAGCCTATTTCTTTTCAGAAAGTCATTCCTAGTGGAAGCGCTATTCGAATGCCTCTGGAATCCTTCAAGAAATAGCCATTCCCAGTAGAATCTCTGTTGAAGTGCCACCTCATCCCAAACCCAAAAATAGCCTTCCTTAGCCGAAGCTCTGTCCGAATCCAAATCCAAAAATAGCCTTCCCTAGCTGAAGCCCTGTCTGAACCCAAATCCAAAAGCGTCCGTTCCTAGCCGGAACTCTATCTAAATACCATCACAATCAGCTCAAGAAAGGAAGTTCGAGGTCAAGACCATCTTCCCCTGAGCCAAGAGAATCTGAAAGACAGTCCAAGCCGGTACTTATCAGGGGCCCATCCCTCTTGACCCAAAACAGGGGTTAAGTTCAAGTACAATTTCTCAACCAACTTGTCATAATGTAGACTTTATATATACCTTGTTTTAGTGTCTATAGTAGCTTGAATTCAATCAATGTATATATGTATGATAACTTACCCCTGCATGTGGAATAATAACAATTGTGGAAAATGTTCATTCTTAAGCATTTATTAGGAAGATCGGTTGAACTGGGCAGATTGGGTGCCTAACACCTTCCCAATTCTGTAATCTGGCACTTACCCTAAATCTCTGGACCAGACCGAATTTTAGGCCCTTTTCTCAAGAATCGGGCATACCCTTGGGTCCTAGGCCCATAACCCTAAGTGGTGACTCCAAATCCCATTTGTATGATCCCGATCCCTATATTGGACTATCATCAAACCCCCGTCTCAAACGAAGAATTTTACACTCTTGATAAATAGGCCTCCACGTATCTCCAAGCGACGATACGACTGTGTGGGGCCTGCAAGCAAAGCACATATAACACGAACCCTTGCCCTCACATGAAAAAGAAAGAGAGATATCTTAGTCTATCTCTGACCGCTATCCTTATAATGGTGATCCCATTAGGGAAAAATGTCAAGCTTCCGATACTAGATGCTACCTTTAAATGCAAGAACATTTTTCACCACATTTGTTTGAAAAAGTGTTTGGATAACCCCATGTTTGTAATTGTATTCGCTAACCGCATCATGCATCATGCTCAAAGTGAAATAATTTGACGAGGGACTCCCTGTCTTGCCCGCACCCTCAGGGAGGTCAGCGCATGTCATGAAGAGTACTCTAAGAGCACATGATACCCGCTTCCTCTACAAGAATGAAAGGTATTGTTAAACGGTGAGGATATTGTATTTGTGCCAGAACCCTCGGGGAGGTTCGTGGACTTTATGGTATTTTGAGATCGAATGATGGTTATCCTACATTACACTTTTGCACACAATCACTCACGGTTCCACCACCTTATGGCCAATTGCTTAACCTCGTGTGTAGTCACGAGTAATGGGCAAGGAAGTCACCCCCTTGATCTTGTACCCATGGGTATATCAAAAGAATCACGTACCTTGCATATATAGATCCTGTCAAGGAAGCCTTGTCGGTCCTATTACATCCACCACATGCTCGCATCATGTAGAAAATAGATGAAGAAGCTAGGAGTGCCACAAGCTAATTGTAGAACTTATTTACGGTCTTAAAAAGGAATTTTCCTACACTATATTCCTGTTATAAAGAATTGCTTTCCTAAAGTGGGTTTTGGATAGAAGGTGTCCCTCTTCCTTAAGGAAAAAGTCCAGATATGTGATTCAGGGGCAATCCTGTTAGAGTCACGTCAAGTCCCAAGAAGTCCCAAGAAAAATCAAGAGGAAGGACATCTAGTGGGAAAAGACTAAGGAAAACATGACTTTATTACATGGAATGTATTATGGGAATATTCTCAACAAGTCATTTGTATGAACTTCCCGCTTATGACATTGGGTGGACCAGGGCCATTAAACCCTATCCACTCCTTATCATTAAGCAGACTAACTTTGGATGAATCAATGGTTGTTAATTTAGTGAATGTGTGAATAAGAGGTTGGGAATTCAAGAATCCTAAAATAAATCAGTTTTGGTTTAGGCACAATTTCACACCTCAAGTATTCTCTGCGGTCCCTTTGGATGCATTAGGGTAATCGGTTGACTCGCCTAAGTGCAGTGTCACCTCCATCGTCTCCACGAGACTATCTACCACTAAGTGATTACAACCCAGTAAGCATGGATCCACCCAACATGAAAAACTTGAATATGCTTGGGTCCATCCCATGGAGACCTTGCAGACTGAAATGGCTGAAGTCAAAAGAGGGATAGCTCAAATACTGCACACACTTCAAAATCCTCTCAAAATTGATCCTAGGAATGAGATGGCACCGGCTACAGGAGATGTAGACCAGAATGGTGCTATAGGTCACCGTGAGAATTCTTCCCGATTTAACTTAGGAAAACCAAAGCATATCTGGCTAACCAGCCAAAGAGGATCTTCACTTGCCTATCCCAATGGTCAACGAGGGGCCTATTCCAGGGTCCCTCCTCCTAGGGTAGTATTGGAAGACTAGGAAGAGGAGTTTGTAGCACATGTCCTGATAGAGCCTTTGAAAACAGACAGAGAAAAGAAAGTCAAGGAACAACTAGAAAAGTTATAGAATATGTTCTGAGTAGGGAAGGGTTCAGAAAACCATCCAGTAGTGTCAGACGAAATGAGTTTCTTTTATGGGGTAAGGATTCCCGAGAAATCAAGTGGCAGACTGACAGGTTTGATGGGTCCAGAGACCCCAAGGCTCATCTCAAAGTCTTCCTCAGCATCGCCAAGTCATGGAAACTTACGGATAACCAGATGGGGCAAGCCTTTATGTTAACCCTATCGGGCTAACACTAAGGTGGCTCACACAGTTGGAGTCATCACAAACTCAGAATTGGGTAACAGTAGTGAAACCCTTCACCAAGCAGTACTCCTACAATACTGAGGTGGATGTGAAATGTCAGGAGCTGGAGACATTGAGGCAGCAACCTAAAGAAGGATTCACAGCCTTCTTGATGAGATTCAGAGACAAGGCTGCCAAGATGGTAGATAGACCTTCAAAAGTAGAGCAGGTAGAAAACCTATCAAAGCCCTATTATGATGTTCTTTACTATCAGCATTTGTAAACTTTTGATGCCTTGATAGCCACCGGCACATGGGTAGAGAATAGAATTCTAAGAGAGGCCCAGTATCATCAAGGATCCTCCCGAAATGCAAGTAAGAACACTAGAGTCGGACGTGGAAAGAGTTCAGAGACTAATATGATGAGTGTAGTTCAATAGTCAGGCTTACTAGCCACTTCTTCACAACCCTTCATAATACAAGCAGATGCACCCTCCCAGAAGGCCCCTCGTCTGAGAAGGCAGTTTTCTGACTTGGGAATGCCTGTGACTACAACATATGAGAAGTTAAAGAAACAGGGATTGCTAGGGATAGTGGCTTCAAGAGTGATCAACAACCCTCCTCCAGCTTGGTATAGGGATCATGAATATTGTGCTTACCACACTCAGAAGGGACACAACACTAAAAGATGTTTGGGTTCACAGCATGCAATTTAGGACTTGGTAGACAGCAGGACCATTGAAGTCAAGATCAAGCAATCTCCCAATGTCAACACCAATCCACTCCCTGATCATATGAACAATCTGGAGGAAGAAGACACAGAAAGTGACCCTACTCAACTCATCGTACCTAGAGCTTAGAAGAATCATATGAATGCCCGTGCTTATAGGAGAGTCATGAGCTAAAGGGCTGGAGTCATAAGAACCCCCAGAAGAAGAGGATCATCAGAGGAAGAGTCAGAAGATCGGATGCCCCCTGTTTATCCTTCTTTATTAGAAGAATCCACCGCACCACATTACCAACCCCCACTATATTATCAACCTCCACCATATTATCAGCCTCCATAAGATCATCAGCTTTCCCCCCACCATCAAAGTGAAGGAACCTCCTCATCTTATCACCCCCAATCTTCATATCCTATTTCTCATATTACATCATCTTCATACCATCCTGCTTCTTATCCCTCATCTCCCTCATACCAATCCCATTCTCAAGGTTTAGTGTACAACCCAAGAGAAGGATGGATGGATGGGTACGAATGGAAGGATATACTACCAGATTCTCCGAAGATGACCTCATCAACAAGATCTGTGAATGCTTTAGGAGAAGAACAGGAAAGTGATCCTACTTCTTTAATTCAACCTGCTATATCTTCAGAAGACAATCCTGAAGTAATTGAAGAGATTACAACTAATCTTCTCAAAGCGGTAACCACATTGGCCATAGGGGAGTAGATCAAAGAGTACACTTCCAATGGAAATTACCTTTGAGCCAGTAATGATAAGACCAACCCTATAGAAATCTTCTGGTCCGTATGCTCTAAATACTATGAGTGTTTGGATGCCAAAAAATTTGATGGTCCTGAGGAATCTGATGAAGAATCAAGTGGGAGTGAAATCATTGAAGAAGAGGATGATGACGACATCTATGAGGACGAGGATGAGAATGATGGAGATGACTTCAAGTCTCAGGAAGATGATGAGTATCCAGACTGGGATGACTACCTAGGGCCTAGATACATTGATAATGATGATGATTCAGAATACTATTCGCCAGAACATCCGACATGTTTCCCAGTTTATGCTGTTAGTGGTGATGATTTAATACCTGATCCAACAGGTGGCATTTACCCTTCCCTTTGCATGGAAGGAGATGATTCCACTTTAGACTCAGATAATGATGAAGTATCTAGAGAGCCATTGTCAGTTTATTTAAATGAACCAGATTCCCTAGTCAAGCCAGAACAAAAGCTATGTGAAGTATACTCCACTGCATTAAAGATACAGGAAAGGATAGAAGAAATTGAAAATATTTTGGGGGAAGTAACACTCAGTGATCTTTACTACGGGAAGCATTTGGATGATCAGGAGAAAATAGGACCAGATGACACAATCGCAAAGGCAGTAGACACTGTATTCCAATAGCTTTCTAATGTAGTCACAAAACTGGGAGCCCGGGCTGTGGATATTTGTGGAGGGCCTCGACTTCCCACCCCAAGTAGGGAGGGGAATCAGAAGAAGAGGATGACACCATGGTAGGGATAATCACCCTAACCAATAGTGATGATGAAAATAGTTATCCCATGGAGATTATTATGAAGAAACTAATCAACGTGATGGAAACTAGGAGTGGGAAAGACTACAAGGGTAAGGCTCTAGCAGTAGAACAACCAAAGGCTAATGAGGCCAGAACTAGCAGCGTGAAGAAAGAGCCAGAGAACGCAGTCTTGGCTCAACTCAAGAAGTCCCAGGCAAATTTCTCCATTTGGAGATTGTTGATGGCGTCCCCTTCGCACCATGAAGCAGTCTTGAAGTCTCTCGCTAATGTGCAAGTGTCGACCGAGATAAATCTGACAAACCTCGTATATATAGTAGGAGCAACATATGCAGTGCAATCCTTGATGTTTTTGGATTCTGAGCTTCCTAAGGAAACCTAACACAATTGGGCTCTCCACATTACAGTTGAATGCCTTGACAAAGTGGTTCCCCAGGTTCTTGTTGACAATGGGTCCACTTTGAATGTGCTACCATTGAGATCATCAAAGAGTATTGACATCAACTTGGAGGAAATGAGGCCGACCACCCAAACCATAAGGGCATATGATAATACCAAGAGGAAGATTCTTGGCATCATCACCCTTACTATAAAGATTGGCCCGGTGAAGTTTGATGTTGATTTCCAAGTCATTGATATATCAGTAGCTTTAACATGCTCTTGGGAAGGCCTACCTGCATCCCACAAAGGCAGTATCCTCTAGGCTTCACCAAAAAATTGAAGTTCATTCATGAGGGAAAGGTGGTCATAGTGGCCGGAGATCTTGAAGTGGTTAACACTTTGGCCAACATTGAAAATGGGGAAGAGTAAGACCAGGAGGTGCAACTGAGTGGTTTTGAATTAGACACCACTTGTGTAGCCATTGCAAAGAAGCTCCAACAGAGAAAATCCTGGCTAACTATAAAGCCATCTAGAGTCCACCAGTAAATCAAATGATGAAGAACATACAGTATTCTCCCGGCGTAGGACTGGGGAAATATCATCAAGGAGTTCCAAAGTAGCCTAGTTTGGCGGTGAACAAAGGAAAGAATGGTCTCAGGTACACTCCTCTGACCACCAAGGGGCAAAAAGTGCTGAGGATGACTAGGAAGATCTTTATCTCTTACTACCCTACTCTCAATGGGTATTTTGTAAAAGAAGGAGTGGATTTCCCCTTTTGCAGAAATTTGGAGCAGTGGTTTGATGAAACCGCTACCAAGATGCAACCAGGACTTGAAGTGTTCTTCCAAGATAAGTTTGATTGGGTGACTCATAAAGTGGAACAATAGCAAAATCTGGTTAAGGAAAGTGAACAAGACAACTGCATTACTAGGATAGCGAAAGTTACAATGATTGAAGATGGGTTCACCTCTAGAAAACCCACAACACTAATCCAATCTAAAGAATTACCAAGTCCTCGAGTCCTCCTAAAAAGGGAGTGGGAAAAGAAGATAAGACTCACCTGGAGTCTACCACTTTCCCTTGATGTGAAAGGCTTCATTTGCTCCCTCTTACAAGAGCCAAGAGCCAAGAGCCCGAGAGCTGCATGAGCTCAAGCCCCATCCTTTTGGAGGAAGAAGCACTTATGCAAAATAGAGGAGAGCACAGAGGATGATGGTTTGTATGTATTGTGCCCAAACCAATTACAATGGGAAGGCTCCTGAAGGTGGTCAAAGATGTGACCAAGGCAATAAGATGGCTTCCCTCAACAGGCTCAAAAAGATGGACTTCATAGAAAAGGGATTGAGCAGTCTCCACCAATCTTCACCCCTCAGAAAGTTCAGCTTTCAAGAGCATGAAATTGATCAGCTGGTATTCATGAAGAAGCAGGCAGCTACCCAGGGGAACTACTGCCCCACTAAAGAAGAGGGCTCTTTGCCACATCTCCCCATCCATTAAGCCACTAAACCACTAAACCACTCCTGAACAGGACAAGCATTGGAGAAAACTTTAAGTTTTCTCATGCTTTTGTCAACCAGCCTGAATACCCTTGAAAAAAGCATCAAGCCAGTTATTGAGTCTGTTGTTTATGATTCTGTGTCAACCTTCCCTCTTGAGGAGAGTCTAGAGTCCTTGTATGTCAAGTCTGTTACTCCTTTCATGAGTGAAATTTCTGATTCCGAGTATGACTTGCCTCCCCTTTCTGATGATGATCTTAATAAATACCAAGAACTAATAAAATAATGCAAACTAAAGAAAGCCCAACCGATTCGTGAGGATATTCGGGTTATTAATCTAGAAACCAACCAATGCCTTTGAGAGGTAAAAATTGGCACTACCCTTGACTACAAAGAAGTAGAATAGATGATTAGTCTTCTGAAAGAATTCACTAAGGTCTTTGCTTGGTTTTATGAAGATATGCCTTGTATCGACCCCAATATCGTGCAGCATCGATTGCCGACTTACCCTGGGGTAAAGTTGCTAAAGTAGAAGCTCTGAAGAATATGGCTAGAATGGAGTGAGAAGATCAAAGAACAAGTTATGAAGTAATGGAATGCGGGGTTTCTATAGGTGGTGAAGTACCCCCAATGGTTGGCCAACATTATACTGGTACCAAAGAAAGATGGCAAGGTACAGATGTATGTGGACTTTCAAGATCATAACAAAGTAAGCCCTATAGATGATTTCCCATTACCTCACATTGATGTATTGGTGAATAATACGACAGGGCATACTTTGTTATCATTCATGGATGGATTCTTGGGATGTCACACCCCATTCCCAGTAGACCCAACTTACCATTAGGAATACCAGATGTATGAGTAAGACACCTACCTATCTTACAAACCTACCAGGATCTCTGATAGTAGTATCTTAACATTTTCACAATCTCACATCACAAACCAACATAGGCAGCAAAATCAGAGTATATTAGCGGAATCATAAATAAAATGGGGAAAACATCTAATGGTAATATAACAGTGATAACCGAGTTATTCTGTTACATTCATCCATAATGTATAATATAATCTCAAAAAAAAAAAAAATTCCACAGTTATACCCAAAAGTATCAAAATATGATGTACAATCTAACGGTGCGGTATAAGCATAGTGGTCATAAGCACAGTCCTAATCGTGCTCCTCCGCTTCTGGCATCCACTAGTCGCTCACACCATCTCCAACCCAGAAGATACTAGGTCACCCACCATTGGCACCACGGTACCTGCATCATCATCTAAAAAGGGCGTATGCATGGGGTGAGCTTTCCAACTCACTGAGTGAGGGGTGGGGTCAAGCACATCCATCTAAGACAATAACAGTAATAATTTATGATGCATGTTTGCGAAAATTAAACACATAGTCCATGATGCTTGTGATGCAGCTCATTTATTTATTATCCACCTAACAATTCAAACTAAGTTTGGTAAATGCTACTACGGCGCATTAGGCTATATCTCCCGTCTAAAAAATGACATCGACTACGTAGCGATACAAACCCTAGCTATGAATAAAAGCCTGTCGGTCCTTGTATGCATCCATGGGTCACCCAGCAAACCCCTGATAACCCCCTCCTGGCAGTCACGACACCAGTAACACATCAACCATGTTAGATAGGTTCCTACCTCTGACAACAATCACATCGTACCACGGGAGTAGCACTTCGGAAAGGCACATCAAACATACCACAATAGGTTATCCAACACCTCAACCCCTGTTGGAAAGGGTGCGTAGAATAGGGAGTGATACCTAACCATATACATACTACATGCCTTCATAATGATACAATTAGTATGGATTACATGATACCTGAGAGACCTCGGCCACAAAGTGTAATCCATCTCCAAATACAGTCCCGGGGTACACGATACTAGTGAGACCTTAGCCACAAGATGTAACCCATGACCATTTATCTAATCTAGCATGAAAATAGTAGTTGAGTATGGACTACGCAACACCGGCAAGTCCTCGGCCACAAAGCGTATCCATTTCCAAATGCAGTCCCGGGGTACACGATACTAGTGAGACCTTGGCCACAAAGTGTAACCCATGACTACAACTAACTCTAATGCACATAATCAATGCATGAATGCAACATATATATATAGAAATCACGGCATCGGTATCACCTCAGTCATGCCGGATTCTATCTCACACACCCATCCAAACACACAGTGATCACAGTACCAGTACCACCACGACCACATCGAATCCCGTCATACATTTCCATACAATTCATAACAAAATCGTAAAATAACAATGTCGCATATTATAATCATATTTGAACAATTATAATTAAACATATAATTCTAAATATATGGGAAATTTAATGATAATAAACATTTTAGAAATAAACACAGTCCATCCCTTAGCTGTTTCATGTTCGGGTGTGTTCGGGTTCAAATACGGCTGATGATCGATCAATTCAATTCTGGCTTTGGGGCAAGTGCATGTCAGTGTCCTAGACATAAGAGAATTCTACATCAATACATATCGAAAACATTGGGAGGGACCCACACAGGTCACCCCCAAAGGGTACAAACACTATTCCTAAGTGACAGTATTGTTAGCGGAAACAGCCACCGGAAACAGGGTATTTCCACTGAAATATCAATCCTGTTTCTGGTGGAGGTGATAGAGAGCACATAAGGCTCCATGTCCACTGGAAATATGTCACTGAAAACAGACTCAGTGGATCTGGTGGGTTGTTTTTGATGGTGGTTCAGGGTAGCCCAACTATTTTGGGGCTTTTCGGCTCTGGCCCAATTGCCGGGATTTGTTCCATGGAGTTTATAGGGGATGTTCCTAGCATCATTCTAAGCCAAGAAAATTCCAATTCCTTTAAGCCATTTGGGAGATACGTCGATCGAATGATCAAAACCTTAGTTGGTCTTTTGGCATTACATGTTATCGGAGCTCACCGGGCTTGGTTCGAGCTCGACAACAACATCGGGAGGGTAGAACACTCATACTACAACCTTAACATGGTTTATACATCAAGATTACATCCATAACTGGCCCTACTTAGTTCAAAATGAAAAGAGAGAGTGGTATGGGAGGTTATACTTACCTCCGACAGTGATTCCGGCAACAAGGTGGCAGCCGACATGAAGGTAGGCCTCCAACCTTCTTCTTCTTCCTTCCTCTCCTCTTTCTCTCCTCTCCTATGTTGGGCACAAGGGAAATAAGGAAATGAATCATCATTTTCTAACTTATAAATTAAGTGGGTCTTATGGTCTATTTGGTTTGGACCTCTTTTGAACCAATCGGGTTAAAATGAATTTTGGGGCACGAGGACCCACACATTTAGGTCCATAAAGTGCCCACATTATGAGGAAGGTGTGAAGGATGATTTGGGATCATCCAGAGTCATTTACGATGCGAGTGGTAGGAACCACGGGCATCGAAACCTTGACAATAGCTTGTCAACCCACCGAAAACAGGCACCTGACAAAGCCCAGGCTACTTCCGGTGGCTTGTTTTTGGTGGTCAAGATAGCTTGCTGTCCCAGGGTTGGTCTCGCATAGGTGGTTGCCCTCGGACATGCTCAAGGCTTTTTGGTAATTTTGATGCGTATCGGAATCAAGTGTGGGGAGTCGGGTCACTTATCGTTTGGGATCGGAAGGTATGAATCTCCTCCAGTTAGATAGGCACATCATGCATGAACATGTGGGGTCATCCCTACCCCTTTGGCAATACACAATCATGAGCCAAAACCCGATCGTATTTTTGATCTTTGATCTGAGGCCTGTCATAAAAATTTTAAATTAGATCGGATTAGGGCACAAGTGTAACACGGGATACAACCAAATAAGCATGCACCCAGAGGATCGTGAGAAAATAGCCTTCATCACTCCATGGGGAATCTATTGTTACAAGGTGATGCCTTTTGGACTAAAGAATGCCGGGGCAACTTATCAAAGAGCAACCACGACTATATTGCATGACATGATGAACAAAGTTGTGGAAGTCTATGTGGATGAGATGATAGTAAAGTCAAAACATCGACAGGGGCATATTCCCGCACTAATGCAATTCTTTGAAAGAATCAAGAAGTATTAGCTGAAGTTGAACCCTTAGAAGTGTGTATTCGGGGCAACGACAGAAAAGTTGTTAGGCTTCTTGGTAAGTGAAAGAGGCATTGAAGTTGACCCTATCAAGATCAAGGCAATTAGGGAATGCCCACGCCTTGAACTGAGAAGAAAATATGAGGATTTCTGGGTCATATCCAATATATTAGCAAACTCATAGCTCAGTTGACTATAATCTATGAACCAATTTTCAAGCTGTTGAAGAAGGATCAACTAACAGAATGGAATGACTAATGCCAACAAACTTTTAACAAGATCAAGGGATACCACATGAACCCACCAGTATTGACACCTCCGGTGGAAGGAGAGTCATTTTTGTTATATCTGTCCGTGGGAGAATACTCTATGGGATCTTTGTTAACACAGAAGGAGACAGAAAAGGGGGCAGAGCATGCCATATATTACCTCAGCAAGAAGTTTCTGGAATATGAGACCAGGTACACATCTTTGGAAAGAACTTGTGCTGCGTTGATTTGGGTAACTAAAAGGTTGTGATACTACATGGTTTTCTATCCGGTGCACTTGATCTCAAAGATGGATCCCATCAAATATCTCTTCGAGAAACCAGCCTTAACAGGAAGGATGGCCCATTGGTTACTTTTACTATCAGAGTTTGACATCACCTATATTACTTAGAAATCTATCAAGGGGCAGGCCATAGCTGATCATTTGGCTGCTCACCCCACAAAAGATGGAAGATCCTTGGATGATGCCTTTCCTAATGAAGGAATCGCAGCGGTAGAGGAAGAAGATATAGTTAATGAATGGCAGTTGTTCTTTGATGGAGCGGCCAATTAGAAGGGATGTGGCATGGGAATATTGCTTGTCACTCCTAACGGCCTTTATTTGCCTTCATCATTTTGCCTCGACTTCCCCTGTACCAATAATATTGCCGACTATGAAGCTTGTGCTTTGGGGCTCGAAACTGCTTTAACCATTGGGGTGAAAAGAATCAAGGTTTATGGTGATTCATCCATTTTCATCTATCAGACATAGGGAAAGTGAAAAACTAGAGATGAGAAGCTAAAGCCATATCAAGGACATCTGGAAGAGGTGATTGAACACTTTAAAAAGATTTTGTTCGAATACTTCCAGAGGGATAACAATAGGTTTGCTGATGCCCTTGCAACCTTGGCTTCTATGGTAGAGTGCAACCCTATAGCTAGAGTCCGACCATTCTTAGTAGAACAAAGAAGTAGGTCCATTTATCAAAATTCTGTAAATTCTCTCACTGTGGATGGTCGGTCTTGGTTTGCTCACATAGTGGATTTGATCAGGGAAAGAAAGTACCCAGTTGAAGCAACTGAAAGAGAGAAGAAGTTTATGAGAAGATATGCCACCCAGTTTATTCTCCAAGAGGATTTATCATACAAGAGATCCTTTGACAGAATACAGTTGTTGTGTGTAGATGAGGAACAAGCTACAACTATCATGGAAGAAATTCATCAAGGTCTCTGTGGACTCCATATGAATGCCAAGATGTTATCTATGAAGATCCTCAGGCTAGGATATTATTGGAACACAATGAAAGCAGATTGCATAGACTTTGTTAGAAAATGCCACAAGTGTCAGATATTTGCTAATATCATACATATCCCACCAACAGAGTTGCATTCGCTCAATTCACCTTGGCCATTCTCCACTTAAGGCATTGATATCATTGGAAAGGTCAACCCTAAAGCATCCAATGGCCACGAGTGCATCTTGTTAGCCATTGATTATTTCACCAAGTGGGTAGAACCTCAATCCTATGTGGTCCTCACATCTGCTAAGATAGCCAAATTCATCCAAGAAAATATCATTGCGTGATATGGAGTACCTCAAGAATTAATATCAGATAAGGGATCCCACTTCTGGGGCAAGACTGAAAAAATCTGCACAGAGTTCGATATTAGAAGGAATTGCTCTATCACTTACAGGCCACAGACCAATTGGGTAGTAGAAGAAGCTAACAAAAACATCAAAGTTATTCTACAGAAAATGGCAGAAACACACAAGGATTGGGCTGATAAGCTACCCCTTACCTTATGGGCATACCGAACTTCTGTACGATCCTCGACAGGGGCAACACCTTTCTCTTTGGTATATGGAGTTGAGGCGGTTCTACCCATGGAAATCCTGGTACCATCCTTAAGGGTACTCCTTGATAGTTAGCTACCTGAAGGAGAATGGGTGAAGTCCAGACATAATGAGCTCAATTTTCTCGATGAAAGGTGCATGAAAGCTATGGATAATCTGAAGAAATATCAATTAAGAATGGTCAGGGCCTTTAACAAGAATGTGAAGCCTCGTCACATAGAGGTGGGTGAACTTGTTCTTCGAGAACAAAGAGGCCCAATTCATGATCCTAGGGGAAAGTTTAGGCCCAACTGGAGATGCCCATTCATTGTCAAAGGAAGTCTACTAGGAAAATTTATGAAATTCGTAGACCATAACGATGAAGAAATACCCAGACTGGTCAATATGGATCAACTCAAGAAATATTATGTCTAAAAGGGTGAATAACCTGAACTACGTCAGACTTGATTCCTTTCGAGGGATACGTAGGCAACTTGATATGTGTAAGTGCGGTCTTAACACTCTAAAGGCAATAAGTTGGTTCCTCGATTAATAACCAAAGTATCTTAAAAGATCATCATATTTTATGTCCCCCAAGAATTGTCATTTGGCATGAAATGCCATTAGGTATTTGTCATGCTCCCATTGGTCTGTCACTTCTTATCCAGGATTCTATCCCCCAAGAATCTATCATTCACTTCTGGCCCGTCCACCCCTATACAGGATTCTATCCTCGAAAAAGAAAATCGCCACCCAGCACCAATTTATCAAGGCTAGTTTATTCTCCACCCTTGATTAGATAAAGTAAAAAAAAAAAAAAAGAGCTTGATGCAACAGTGGTAAAGTCTGGTTTGAGTCATTAGCTAATGAGTAATGCTCTGATAAATCATCATATCTCTTTGCTTGTATTGGTTTTAGGAAAACTCATGGGCTCGTTGGATGAGACGTTGAGGAAATGGACTTTAGACATAAATATATGGGCACAAGATTGATGGAATCATGAATGTGTCAATTTTTTACCGGATTGGATGTGTGAAGCTACATCACCAATTACTCCAGCAGGTGCCTCAACACTGGGATGCCAACTTGCATGTATTTTGGTTTGGATTAGTAGAGATTTGCCAAACTCTCGCAGAATTCAGGGTTTGTATGTTATCTCCACCCAAAGGCAGTTTGCTCCAACCATCTTTAAAGAAAAATTACTCAGAGGAAATTCAAGACTTCTTCGGATGGAAAGAAGAGGAAGTGAAGCAATTTGTCAGGTATGGGAAGATCGACATTCTAAAGGTGGCCTAGATCTTCATCCAGTATCTACCAATGGGAGGAATCCATCAACAGAGATCACATGATGCTTATTTACTTTGCATGGTAGCTCGTTATGTTCTCCACATTCCCAGGCATGGTACACCGTTTGTTATGATTGAGGTAGTAAAAGAGTTGAAGAAGGGAGGTGACATCATCCCCATGGTGCTTGTAGAAACATTCAAGGGATTCAATGACATGAGCCATAGCCACAGATTCAGATTAGATCATTATTAGGGGAGTCCTGCTATTTTTTACATTTGGCGCCTTAAAAAATTGAAGTTAACCAAACCATCAAAAGGAGGCCCACTCAAAGCCCTTCGCTACCAGGACAAGAGGGAAGTTTCAGAACTTGACTTCATCACTGATTGGGAAAAGTACCTGCAGGAAAGAACCGTGTAAGATATCGCATGGAGGGACCCAGGGAGGCCACAAGAAGATTTTTTGATGAAGACTCCTGGTTACAATTATGTCAGGTTGATGGGATTGACTCAGACATCCTTTTATTTGCCTATGTACATCAGCCGACAGTACGAGCTCGAGGAGACAGACCCAGAAGAGTTAGTGAACTTTGACCCACCTCAAGAATTGTCTCCCCACCTTATTACTCACCTATCCCATCTGTGGTAGGAAAATGGTCTCCCTTTTCATGTCTTTGTAATGGAATGAGGAAGTATTTGGATTTTCGTGTCATCCCAATTATTCTAATTATGACTTGAGTTATGGACTGATTGTGCCTAAACATTGCGGACAAACAAAAAACAAAAAAAAAAAAGAAAGATTTTCTTTGTGCCAAAAGTAAGTTTTCATAAGATGTTGAAATAAAATGATGAACAAACATGGGGAGGGAAAATAAAAAAAGAAAGAAAATATCCATGTGTTTGTGTTTTCAGTAAATGCAGGAACAAATCCCTAAAAGTCAAAAGCCATCATCTGAGCTGTACTCTAAACCATCTCATGAAGCACCGAGGAATTCGTAGATGCTAGTCCAACTTGCCCCAGCCTCTGGGTCAAGTCTTGAGTCAGTGCACCTTGCCGTGTAATATCTCGATCCTTGGCAAGTATCACCTCTCATAGGCCATAGTGCATCCTCCTAATCTCAGCATAGACCTCTGAGGGACACCTGAGAAAGAGCATATCAGCTAGAGGAAATCAAGAGTTAATTGGAGGATGATCAGATACTTACATAATCATAAGAAATAGGTAACCCAAGGGAAGCGTTTAAATCTGTGTTCGGCTCCAGAAGATGAGGGACACTGGGGTTGGCTACATTGGGATAGGTCTGGGTAAGGAAGCCATGAAAGGGGATGTTAACGATCCTGAGTGACCCATCGGCACTGGTAGAGGGTCAGGCTTGTGAAGGATCGGTAGCACTGGCATGCGACCAAGTAGTCGAAGGATTTACGTGCCACACTCTCCCCTGAAAGAGTATCAATCAAGACTAAAATAAGAAAGAACCTACAGGAAATACTCAAGAAAGGGCAACATACCACTGACCATCGGGACCGAGAGGGGTGCACACTATCTCCTCCTCCAAGAAGGCTCTGTAGTCTCTATCTGGATCAAGAAATGAGTCCTCCCATACTCCGTTAGCCAAGTGTCTCATCTCGTCCTTTGGGATGATCTCTGGAAAGTGCATGGTAGGTGGAGGCAGACCAAAAGAGGGGCATGGATCGATGTCCGACCACTGAGGTACTACTCTCTCTCCCAAGTACCAGGCGTGGCCCCACTTACCCTGGAAGAGGACTCGGTTCTCGAATAATTGTTGACCCAAGGCGGCTCTTTCAGGATCCAAAAATATGATGTCATGGAATGGGCTCCAAGTAACCGACAAAACCAAGGAAAAGTAAAGTACAAGCATAAGGAAAAAAGAGTTTTAGTGTCAGACATGGCATACCTCAGAGAGACCGTTCAAAAGAGAATGAGCAGTGGTCCCCGGAGGGTGGCGTCGAGCCTTGACCACCTGGTTATCTCCCCACTTTGTGGCCAGGGGAAAGAAGAATGTCTTAGGATCCCTCAGTTTAGGGGCTATGGTCCCAGGTGGTCAAAACACCAGGGCTATTTTAAAAAATCAAAGTAAGAAAGTGCAGAACAAATGACTGAAAGGAAATAAATATGAGAAGGAAAGTTACTTGGATAATGTAGCTTATCCCCTTGAGGCCCCTATCTCCATAGGATAGTAGGTCCAGGGACCGTAAGAGATATGCATAGGCGGCCCCAACCCAGTCCCAAGAATCTACTGTGCGAAGATCTCAGAGGAAGTACACTAGGCGGATATCTACTCCCCCTCAGAGGTCACTGAAGAGGCACTGACCCATAAAAAATAGTAAGAAATGTGCTATCTGAGACATGTTGCCTAGATTCTCCCCCAGGTCGACTTTCCACCATCAGGCACTAATCTCCCCCAGGCAGATGCGTGTCTGGCTGACCTTAATGGCGATACCGGTCAGATCTGTAAACTCCCTGGCAGTTGAAAATCCTGTGGGTAGGGTCATGGATCTACCCCTTAATGGAAGGCCTGTCAAGGCATAGAAGCATAGGGGCATGATGGTCATCTTGCTAATAGGAAGATGGAAAGAATGAGTACTCGGCCACCACTGATCTATCAGGGCCCCCACTAGTGCCGGATTGAACTTCTGGGTCCCTACAACAGCTAGCCGACACAAGTAGGATGCATCAATCATCTCCTTCAGTTTACGAGGGAGCATCCTATGCCATGATTGAACCATGTTCAGGTGGCCATATGAGGCCAAGGTAGGTGGTTCCTTCCCCTTATGATAATAGAAGTAAAGGATGCATAAAAAAATAAAAAAAAGAATGCATAAAAGAAAAAAAACAACAAAAAGTAAAAGCAATAAAAAAGAAAAACAAGACAAAAATAAAAAATAATCAAAAAATGAACACAATGTAAAGACTTACCTATGAACCCCATATGGAGTTGTAGATGTGATTCCAACTGTTGTGAAGAGTTTGCTCGGAATACCAGTCGGCCAGGCCCTCGTCCCTATGGGAAGGACTGCTGCAACTCTCGACCTAGACCTCTCCTAGAGTCTTCCTCTTCCTCCTATCAACCATATTTTCAAAAACTGCAAAAAGCCCCAAAATTTTTCTAAAATTGTAAGGATCCCCATAAACTTTCCAAAATTGTAGGAAGCCCTAGAAAGCTTCCTAAATTGCACAAAAGCCCACAAGAATATCAAATTCTCCAAATGAACCCTCCTTCAAGAACAAGATGAAGAATCCTCAAGAGCTTCAAGAACAAAAAAGGAAAATTTCAAGAGAAACCAGAGGGCTCCAGGAAGTCACTTCACTCAGAAAAGCTAGAATGAAGAGTGAAGAGGGGAGGGGGCTCATTTTATATAAAAAATATTTTCCAAAAAATAAAAAAATAAAAATTTGGGATTCCAATTCAAAAGTCCAAATTCAATTCAAAGAAGAACCAAAGAATCAAAAGATTCCAAATCAAGCATTCAAAGTCCAAATCAAGTTTCACATCAAAAGCAAGAATCAAAAGATTCCAAGTCAAGCATTCAAAATTCAAATCAAATCCAAATCAATGAACAAAATTCCAGATCAAATGTCAAAAATCAAGAATCAATTGTTAATGTCTTTTACAGGGTAGAAAGAGCAGCAAATTTATTTCCTGTAATTGACACGACCAGATAGCCTAGCCTGTTCGAAAGAACTTGCCTGGAAAACCAAATAGCCCAGCTTGGTTTGAAAAAACCCGCCTGGAAGACCATATGGTCTAGATTGGTTCGAAAGAACTAGCTTAGAGACCAAAATTCCTTGAACTGGCGCATGTGAGGCCCAGCTAGGGAAAATCAAAGAATCAATTGTTTTACCTATTACAAGATTGGAAGAATAGAGAATTTCTCTCTTGTAACCATTGGTTCCAGATAGTCTAGATTGGGTCAAAGGACCCAGCATGGAGACCATATTCCCTGAACTGGAACATGTGAAGCCCAACTAAGGAAAATCAAAGCTCAAAGTACTAACCTTTTTTGCAGGATTGGAAGAGCATCAAATTCCTTTCCACAATTGGTAGTCCCAGATAAATCCTTAACTTCAAAGTAGTTAGGAGATATTATCTATTGCATCTTTCAACTCCATCATAAGTGAACAAGATGACGGCAGTACATGCTTCGGGTGATAAAATGTGGTCGTTCTTTTGTTTGCCCTTCGACCATTGGCATAGGCCTCGGCCAAAGAGGGGCATTCTGTAGACACTCAATTTTTTCACCCTCCTTCAGCTATGATAAAATATTGATCTTGGACACGACTTCCAGCTTTTGACCAACAGAGATGCTGATGGAAACATTCCCTTACCCAAAACCCTGGAAATACCCATGAGGGAGAAAGGGGAAGGTCTAATTTTGACTTTTTATATATGAACAAATCTGGTCAAGATGACTGTATAGATGGATAGTGCTAAAAAAGACGATTTTGACAATATATGACACATAAAAATTGGACCAGCAGATCTCCCGCGATTTTCCCTGAAAAATCACACTTTCCCACATATATGACGCGCACCTCAACAGTCCCGCTACAAACCTAGAAAAGTCCCCTACCTATCTCAAACACCCTAAAATTCATCCCGTACCTACCCAGATAACCCAAAAACACTCCCAGACCTAAAACCCTGGAAATCCCCGAGAGGGAAAGAAGGGGTCCAATTTTGGCTTTTTATCTACAAAGGAATCCAATCAAGATGACCATACAGATGAATAGTGCTTAGAAATACGATTCTAAAAATATATGATACACAAAAATTAGGCTGACAGATCTCCCATAATCGTTACCGAAAAAGCCCATAATCGTGCGCGGGCCAATGGGCCAGCCGGCACCAGTGCTTGCTGCCTTTGGCTACAGCGCAAGCTCACTGCCCATAGCAGTAGCACATAGCTACTGCCCATGGGCTGCAGCACACGCACACAACCAGCCCCTGTCCTTGGTTTTCTGGCCTGCACCCCTACAGGCACAGGCCCGCGGCCTTGCCAACATAGCCACATCCCCCCTTTGTGCCTACTGGCTTGCACCCCCACGGGCACAGGTCTGTACCTTGTGCCCGTGACCTTGCCACCCCTGTCCGCGCCAGCCCATGCACGTATGTATGCTGGCCAGCAGGTCAGCCCACGTAGGTGTGCGCGTTGGATAGCAGGCCAGTCTACACACCTGCATGCATTGGCTACTGTCCATGCATGCACACACTACTGCCCATCCCGCACCCCTTGGCTACTACCCACATGCCATCCGTCGCACACCTGTGATGTCACCCGCATTACTTAACTAAACTGACCATACCTCAGGCACTTCAACTGGGTCCCGTGCGTCGTCATCAAAGGCTTGGATTGGTATTCCCCTAATCCAATGGGTGAAGAAATCCCCCCTTCACCCACTTAAAGCTAAAAAACCATTTTTTTTTGCTAGTATCTCTCTCTCCCAAACAACACCTCTCTTTACCCAATAAACAAAAGCCCTCCCCACCCATTTTCCCTTTAAACCCCCATTTTACCCATTAGACAAAAGCCCTACCCCCTCACTTTAGACAAGACCCCCCTTTCATCCGTTGGCTAGAAAAAACTATAAATACTCCCTCCTTTAGATTGGAGAGACCAGAATCCCACTTCACTATTTGTAGTGAAATTTTCTTCCCCTCTCCCTCTTGATTTTCTTCTGATCTTCAGAGCGATCTTCGTCAAGATCCGAAATCTCATTCAAATCTTTGAAGTGTTCTTCAGGATCTTGAAGATCTTCAATCCAAGTTCTTAGTTAGATCCATTTTTTAGCCAAAAATAGTATGTTCTTGAGCCCCCATCTTGAGTGTTCTTGATATAAAAACCCCCCTTGAGGTTCTTGGGGCCTACAAAGAGATCTTTGTGAAGATCTAAAATTCTGTTTGGATCTTCAAAGTGTTCTTTGGGACTTTGGAGTTCTTCAATCCATTTTTAGGTTAACCCATTTATTTTCAGAAATAGCTGTTCCTAGCGGAAGCCTTGTCTGAATGCCTCTGGAATCTTTCCAGAAATAGCCATTCCCAGCGGAAGCTTTGTCGGAGTGCCACCTCATCCCCAACCCAAAAATAGCCTTCCCTAGTTGAAGCTCTATCCGAATCCAAATCCAAAAATAACCTTCCCTAGACGAAGCTCTATCCGAACCCAAATCCAAAAGTGACTGTTCCTAGCCGGAACTCTATCTGAATATCATCATAATCAACATCTCTCAAGAAATGAAGTTGGAGGTTAAGACCATCTTCCCTTAAGCCAAGAGAATTCAAGGTACTAATCAGGGGCCCACCCCTCTTGACCCGAAACAGGGGTTAAGTTCAGATACAATTTCTCAACCAACTTGTCATAATGTAGACTTTATATAGACCTTATTTTAGTGTATATAGTAGCTTGAATTCAATCAATGTTTATATGTGTGATAACTTAGCCATGCTTGTGGAATAATAATAATTGTGGAAAATGTTAATTCTTAAGCATCTAGTAGGAAGATTGATTGAACCGGGTAGATTGGGTGCCTAACACCTTCCCAATTCTGTAACCTGACACTTACCCTAAGTCTCTAGACTAGACCAAATTTTGGGCCCTTTTCTCAGGAATCTGGCCCACCCCAGGGTCCTAGGCCCATAACCCTAGGTGGTGACTCCAAACCCCATTTGTATGATCTTGATCCCTATATTGGACCATCATCAAACCCCAGTCTCAAATAATGAATTTTACACTCTTGCAAAATAGGCCTCCACGTATCTCCAAGTGACGATACGACAGTGTTGGGCCCCTAAGCAAAGCACACACGACATGAACCCCTCCCCTCACATGAAAGAGAAAGAGAGAGGAGAGAGGTCAGGATGTAAGTCCTTTTCCCCCCAAGGGAAGAGAGACATCTCAGTACATCTTCGACCACTGCCCTCACAGGTTCTCTTACCCACCTGTATGACCCACCTGTTGCCCAAATCAGGTCCAATAGAACTTAAACTCGACGACAACCTTCTACATAATGTTAAATACGTCGAGGCCATATCTTGCCTCATTTTATAGTCCTGAATTGGATGCATTCTAAACTCCTTATCTGTGCTAGGTTTCGAGACACTCTTCTTCACTCCGGATCTTACCCATATCGCGAGTGTAGATTCTTCTACAAAAATAAGTAAGTGGGGTGAGGACTTTGATCTTATTCTAGGAGTGTTTTTGGAATCCTATGCATCCATATATTATCTAGACATTACGAATGCCATTCTCATGCACATTCGTGATTGATGTTGATGCATTTAGAACTGAACACGTTGCATTCTTAAATTTTCTAAATGCTTGTTACATGCTTAAAATCTTGAGAATGGAATTATCATATGTTGGTACACCATGGAATGGGGCATGGAATTGTACTATCTTATATAGGAGCATGTGGTTAGAATTTTACACTCTCTCGTGATATGACCCTTCCCAATAGCGGTTTACGTGTTAGATTATCATTGGGGGGTAGCATCGATCATGGACCACCGTCGTGGTTAGAAGTACGTCTGGCTGATCATTAGGATAGTTGGAAACCTTGGTGATATATTCAGAAGGCCAATCATATTGCTTTTAATTTCTATTGTGGTTCGGCCATGATTTACTTTTTTAATGTGGTTCGGCCATGATTTACATTTCTGCGGTGGTTAGGCCACGATTTACTTTTTTGAGTGCTCATGGCTAGTCTTCTCCGACAACCTTATGGGCATATCACGGGATGGAAAATGAATCTCGTACCCAGGGCATACGCGCACTATGGTTGTGAGTACCATGATAATCTATGACTTAGGAGAAATAGATTTAAAATGAATCTCATGCATATAGTATCATTTGAATTACAATTGCTTGTGTGAGTCTTTCTTTCCATTTAATGAGCTAGTGAGCTCATCCCTCGTGTACACACCTTTTTAGATGATTATACAGGTTATTCGGTAGAGGAACCCGGGTTGGGTCCCATCGACGAAACCCCAGTGGGGGATTTGATCACTGTGATAGTTGCCCGTGTGAGGTTTATGTTACAGGGCAACAACATCTAATTCTACTTGCTATATTCTTTTGATTCTTGGTATATTTCTCCTTTTGTGCTCTCGATAGTTAAATTGCTATTTCTTGTGTAAACATCATGCCTACGAGCCCACTTGTAAATATTTTATGTATAACAATTTGGGCATCAAGAGTATATGGGGAATTATAGGTATTCATATACGACAAGACTTCTACTGTATTATATTATTATATTCCATGATTACTTGTGCTTGCTGTGCTATGGTTACTATGTTAGATGATCGTGGTGGTTTTGGGTTACCCAGAGGGAACCTGATTACTAGTCTGGTTCTATATGAACGGGGCATGACAATATTGGTATCAGAGCGTGATGCTTTAATCACACATAACATTCAAGATTAAATTCTTAGAAACCATAATAGGATAAGGGGTTTAGGAAAACATAAAAGACTTCATATAAAATTTGAAAATACGTAAAACTTGAAAATTTTGCATCATGCATTCATAAGTGAGAGTATCCAAAAATTTTCACAAAGAAAAGAGAGTACATAATCACAAAGAAATCCCATTTACCAAGGAAAGAAATTACATAAATACAGTAGAAATTTTCACATGTTTGGGATAATTCCCAAAAGTGCAATCAAGAAGAGAAGAATTAAAGTAAAGGAAAAGAAGATAGAGTTCCAAAGTCACATTCCAAAAAGAAAGAAAATAAAATCATCCCAAACCAATAGTCCCATCAGTTGTCATCCAAGTTGACGACCTCCTCCACTCGAGATCTTGAGTTGATACCCAAGTGATGTTCATAGTAGTCGAACCGGCGGTTCACCAAATCCACCTCCCCCTGAAGGTGTCTTAGGCTTGCCGCCATATCCCTAGAAGTGGAGTCCATGGTATTGTCCAAATCATTTATATCCATAATTATGCTTTCCTGAGTCTCTTGAATGGTTGCTTGCCCTATTAGGAGTTTCTCCTGACCTTCCTAAAGTACCTTCAACCTTTCCAATATGCCCTGAAAATCAAAAGGGCCACTTGGAGATGGTGGGGCCACATTAATGGGGACCTCCTCCACCTCTGCATCATCACCCTCCTCCTCAACCTTGGGCATATAGTCCTCGTCATCTTCCTCGTCATCACCCTCCTCTTGGGCTGCCTCCCCCACTGTCGGCTCCATCAGATGAAATAATTTCATTTTATGTAAATGCCCTAGGAAAATCGATCTGAGGGGGCACTACCCTCCTCATCCTCACGATCTACCTGAAAGTGCTCATAGATCTTGGTCAGTGACCAAGCATAAGGGTAGTTACTGTCAGAAGGGTGGGCAGCGTGGTACTCCATAGTCTTCATAATGATGCATGGGAGGCACAGGCCAATGGGATTCTCCAAAGTAGTGTAAAGGCCATATGCTATATAGGCAGTCATAAAGTTCACCTGATTCCAATGCCTGGCTCAGGGAAGTAGGTTGAATTGCACCAAAAGGTTGAAAACTCGGACCTCAGCAAGGAAGGTTGTCTTAGACTTGGGACGGATGGCACTGCAACAAATAGTCTGGTAGATATGCTTTTGGAGGGTCTTGCTCCAAAGGGGGACCTAAGGCCTTACCCCTGGGAGGTAGTAGTACCAGGTACCCTCCAAGGAGATGCCCAAAATCCCCGCTAACAAGTCAATCAGAAGCCTGATGTCGCGACCCTTCACCCGGCTAGTGAGGGTATACATCTTGTTGTCATACACCACCTCAAGGTTGCAATAAAACATTCAAATGAGGTTGGGGTAGTAGTGACAGTCGATAGATAACATGGCCTCCCAACCTAAGGCTGTGAACCTCTCGAGCATTTGAACTCGAGTGAAGTCTTTTGTCACCACAATCTTCTCCATCAAGATGAATCTTTTGGAGAAGGTGTCCCAAAAGAGTGCAGCCTTATGGCTGCGAAAGGTGTCATCATCATATTCCTCTAGGTCCTCGGATAGGTTTCTGCTAGGTCGGGCTCGAGGGGTAGAAGGACTGGTGGCAGCACCCCTCCTCTTCCTACCAGAGGCATGTCCACTTCTAGAAGATGAAGTAGCCCCTTTTCCTTTGTGGGAAGACATCTTGTAAAAGTTGGAAGGGAAGATATAAGAAAACTGATAAGATATTTTTGGGAAACTATAAAAACAAGGAAAGAAAATGGCCAAGTAAGAACGTTCACAAGGAAGTGATTAGCGAAAATGACACACCCTTACTAAGTACATTAAGTGGGCAAAGTATATAGAATGACAAATGAGAGAAGAAAGGCCCTACAGTGCAATGCATGAACACAATATGATGGCATATGAGTGGGAGTTGATAAAACCATGTTATGGCAATAAGAATGTCAAAGAGACATGAGGTGATAGCATTACTTAGAATAAAAGGACATGGAATTGCCCAAGTTAGTAATAACACAATGCAATTGATAGATTTTCCAAAAGAAGAAGGAAATGGAAAATTTCACAGAGAGGAGCATAAACCTAGGATATCCAAGGCATTGAGGAAAGTTTTGGCAATAACATATGAAGGGAGGTTCAATTTCATGTAAATGTATATATCTTGGCATGTTGAGGTCAAAACAAGTGAAAGCCCCAAATTTCATATGAACCCTAACCTTGACATGGCAAAAACTTTATGCCTAACCAAGGAAAGTGATGCATATGTACAATGTGGCACTCCTACAACTATTATGCAACCAAATGGCAGTGGATGGACTCATTGCATCATACATTGTGCAAGAAAGAAGCGAGAAAATGGTAAAACCCTAAAACAACAAGAATTTTGGGAAAATAGGGTTATCAATCCATGGAAATGACATAAGTGATGATTAGAAATGAGATACATTAAAGAGATGACAAATCCACATATTACATTTAATTTAGTTAGAGGAAATCAAAAGAAAATGGATTTTAGAGATTATGGAACAAGGACAACCAAAATCCCAAAGTGAAGAAGAGAAAAACCACTTACTTGAGATTGAGAATGGAGTTGAGAAGCTTTGAATCCCAATGTGAGGCATGGATAAGGCTGTGAAGGACACCTAGACCTTCTTTTGTTCTCTGAGGCGATTTGGAGAAGAGAGGGAAAAGAGAGGAAATGAGTGGTTTGAAAAATGAGGGCTTTTGCCCTTCATAATAGAACCGCATGGGCGACTGGCGGGTCTTGAAATCAGCCCACCTGTCGGTACAACCCGCTGATGTGGGTTTTTGGGCGAAAAATTTTCAAATTTTGGGGAATTGTTATTCAAGAATTGTAGAACCTATTTTTGCGTAAATTATAAGCTAATGTGCAATTAATTTTCATGCATGCTTATGAGGGATAATTATGCTACCATATGGAACACAATGTTTGGAATGCATGCTATGATGATGAAATGCACTATGACTACAAAATGAGAGGCATGCTGTGCATTGATTTTCTGCTTACAAAAAATAAATGTGGCACTTAATTGTACCTAATCTTGATGCAATCCAGGTACAAAGCATCATGGTATACAGTAGATCTAGTAGTAGTGCAAGAGGGGCCCCATGTGGTTCCGTCCTATTAGACGACCACCTAACCCTCGGGGACCTTGACCCCAGGTAAGTCTTAGACTAGAAGATATAGTTGAGAACTCACCTACATCTAAAAATCTGGATCCTCCTCCTGTTGTTACCCCCAATGACATTGTGGTTTTTATTCAACAGTCGCAACAAGCATTCCAGCAACAGCTACTCCAATAATAGTAGACTTTCATGAATGCTATGCACCAACAGTTGCACCCTATGCAAATGGGTCAACACCCTCATGGGGTACCTTTCCCACAAGATCCTCTGTGGTGTCAGGTGTCAGAATTCAATCGGGTGGTGCTTCTCCTCGAGCACCACCTATTGAAACATAAGGCAATGCACTACCTGTTGTACCACCCCAGGACCAACCTGGGGGTACTCCACCTGTGGCCACTCCACGGTTCCCTCTTTGTGGCACCCCTCCATATATGGTGCCATCCTCATCCTAGTATTACCTAGCTTATCCTCCATACTATCCACTAGCAACCACTACTACAAAGGTGGTGGAGTCATTTAAGAGATACTTGCCACCTATCTTCACCAAGGTGGGGAGTGACCCTTTAAAGCCGGATCGGTGGATCCAAGAAATGGAAAAGATATTTGAGGTGGTAGAATGTACAGAACCTTAAAAGCTCATTTCTACTAGGTTACAGTTAAGGAATAAAGCTGATTCATGGTGGAAGGCCTCTAAGCCTACTTTGGTGGCAACCCATCCAGAACCAACATGTGAACAGTTTAAGGAATTGTTCATATCGAATTATTAACCCACCAGCTTCAGAGATCGAAAAGAAGTTGAGTTCTCAGCTTTGGCTCAGGGAAATAAGTCTGTCCTTGAGTACCAGTAATAGTTTTAGGATTTGTTTTACTTTTCCCCTCCAAACATGAAAAAGACAGAGGAAACGGTAAAGAAATTTCTAAATGGGCTAAAAGTATCTATTGGCACAATTTTGGGTGGCCATGGACTTGACTGATTTTGCTCAAATTGTCCAGAAGGCTAAGATTATAAAAGAAAAGCAGAAGGGAGAGTCTACCCCCACACATGGACTTTAGAAGAGGTCCAATCCCTATGCAGATTCAGGTAACCTTGACCATATAATTATGGTCCATCATATCAGCAGCTCTATAGGTAATCGGGATACATGCCCCAACCAGCTAGTAGATTGGGTGCTACTGCTTGCTGCCCGAACACTAGCATAGTGCCTATGGCCCTGTAACCACCTCATCCTTCTACTGCACAGGGCCAAATACATAGGGCACCAGTACGAATGCAAGCCTCTTAGAACAGATGCTATGTTTGCTATTCACTTGGGCATTTTGCCAAGGATTGGCCATACAAACCAGCTATTGTACAGAGTTAGCCTCCCATTCATAGACCTGCTTTGACTCAAGGTGGACAACCTCAAGGAAGATTATATGCATTATCAACTAAAGAGGTTGAAGCAAGCCTCGATGTCGTAGCAGGTACCCTACCTATCTCGGGTATACCAGCTTATGTATTATTTGACTTTGGTGCATCATATTCTTTTATATCTAAAAGATTTGCTAGAAAGATTGACATGACACCCAGGGCTCTAGAAAGTAAATTGATTGTTAGTACACCCACGGGTAAGGTGGCACAATTAAATGAAGTGAATGGGCCCTGTCTCGTTGATATAGGTGGAACGAAGCTGGATGCCCAGCTTATCAAATTTAACATGTAGAATTTTGATGTTATAATGGGCATGGATTGGTTATCTACTCACTAGGAAAATGTCATGTGTGTCGAGAAGCAAATTAAGGTAGTGAGTGATGATGGTGAAGAAGTTGTGTATCGAGCAGATAAGATAAAATGACCTAGAGGGGTTCTCATCTCTGCCTTACCGGTGATAAATTTATTGGAAGATGGATGTCAGGGCTACCTAGCTTTAGTACAAGATGTAGAAGCAAAGGTCATACCATTAGAAGAATTAAATGCAGTTAGAGAGTTCCCTGATGTCTTTCTAGATGATCTAACCCAGCTTCTTCTTGATAGGGAGTTAGAATTTACTATTGATTTAGTTCCTGGAGCTACACCAGTGTCTAAATCTCTGTACAGAATGGCACAAACCGAATTAAAAGAGTTACAGACTCAGTTGCAGGATTTGTTAGAGAAAGGATTTTTATATCCAAGTGTTTCTCTTTGGGGTGCCCCAGTTCTATTTTTCAAGAAGAAGGATGGTAGTTTGCGTATGTGCATCGATTATCAGGTATTGAACCAATTGACCATCAAGAACCGGTATCCATTGCCATTCATAGATGACCTTTCCGATCAATTGTAAGGTGATAAAGTAATCTCAAAGATTGATCTCATGTTTGGTTATTATCAGCTCAAGATAAAGAGTAGTGATATACCCAAGACGTCCTTTAGAACTCGGTACAACCATTATGAATTCCTAGTGCTGTCTTTTAGGTTGACTAATGCTTCAGTAGCTTTTATGGATTTGATGAATCGAGTATTTTATGATGTTCTTGATAAGTAGGTCATCGTTTTCATTGATGACATCTTGACATACTCAAAACTGAAGAAGAATATGCATAATACTTGCGAATGGTACTTCAAAGATTAAGAGAGCAATAGTTATATGCAAAATTCAGCAAGTATGAATTTTGGTTGAAGCAAGTTGGATTCCTAGGGCACATAGTGTCTAAGAATGGGATCAAAGTTGACCCAGGAAAAGTAAAGGCAGTAGTAGAGTGGGAAGCTCCCAAGAATGCCATAGAGATCAGAAGTTTCTTGGGATTAGCAAGCTACTACCGGCGGTTCATTGAGAATTTTTCCCAAATCGCCGCCCCAATGACCAGTTTCACCAGAAAGGGGTGAAGTTTGAATGGATTAAGGAGCGTGAAAGAAAATTTTAGGAGCTAAAGAAATGATTGGTGTCAGCCCCAGCACTGATGATACCAGAAGGCATAGGTGGTATGACAATCTACACTGATGCCTCTAGAGTTGGGCTGGGTTGCATTCTTATGTAACACGACAAGGTAGTGGCATATGCATTTAGACAGTTGACGGAGTATGAGAAGAACTATCCCACTCATGATCTAGAGCTGACAACAATTATCTTTGCCTTGAAGATCTAGCGCCATTACTTGTATGAGGAAAAGTGCGAGATATTCAGTGATCACAAAAGTCTCAAGTATTTCTTCACCCAGAGAGGTCTAAACATGAGATAGAGGAGATGGCTAGAACTCATGAAAGATTATGATTGTGATATATAGTACCATCCAGGTAAGGCCAATGTGGTTGTGGATACATTGAGTCAGAAAGCTCAAACCATATCACTTGTTTATTTGGCCACCAGCCCACAACTTAAGTAAGAAGCCATGTTGATGGATGAAATCATTTTGAATGAAGGATCAACTTTAGAGCTTGATCAGCAACCTGTGAGGGTAGCGGATGGAAATGAAATCTCTCTTCCCCTTTGGTGGGAGAAAGGACTTGTATTAATTTCATCCTCTCTCCTCTCTTTCTCTTTCATGAGGGAGGGGTGTGTCATTGTGTGCTTACCTTACAGGCCCTGTGTTGCTGTATCATCGCTTAGAGATACGTGGAGGCCTATTTCATAAGAGTGTAAAGTTTGTCATTTTAGATAGGGATTTGATGATGGTCCAATACAGGGATCGTGATCATGCAAAAGGGTTTGGAGTCACCACCTAGGGTTATGGGCCTAGGACCAGGGGGTGGGCCTAAATCCCAAGAAAAGGGCCTGAAAGTTGGTCTGGTCCAGAGATTTAGAGTAAGTGTCAAGTTATAGAATTGGAAAGGTGTTAGGCACCCAATCTACCCGGTTCAACCGGTCTTCCTACTAGATGCTTAAGAACGAACATTTTTCATAATTATTCCTATTTCGCATGCATAGCTAAGTTATCACACATATTTATATTGACTGAATTTAAATGACTATATACATTAAAACAAGGTCTATATAAAGTCTACATTGTGCTAATTCTATTGAGAAATTATACCTATGCTTGACCCCTGTTTCGAGTGAAGGGGGGTGGAACCCTTGGTTGATGCTAGTACGAACTTTCTTGTGGATTCTCCTGGCTCAGGGGAAGATGGTATTGACCTTCAACTTCCTTTCTCTAGAGATGCTAATTGTAATGATATTCAGACAGAGTTTCGGCTAGGAATGGTTACTTTTGGATTTTGGTTGAGGTGGCACTCCTATAGAGCTTATGCTAGGGATAGGCTATGGGAGGGCTAGGCTGAGATGGCACTCTGGCAGAGCTTCTGCTAGGGATAGGCTAGGAGAGGGCTAGGTTGAGGTGACACTCGGATAGGGCTTTCGCTAGGGATAGGCTATGGGAGGGTTAGGCTGACATGACACTTCGACAGAGCTTCCGCTGGGGATAGGCTATTGGAGGGCTAGGAGGGAACTTTTCCTAAAAATCTCACTCAAAGAAAGCAAAGGATTAAAGAGTCCCGAAGGCCCAAAGAACACATCAAAGATCCAAAGTTTTGAAGATCCCTCTGAAGACTTGGAAAACCTCAAAGGGGGAGGGGAGGAGAGAGGGGAGAGCTTCTCTACTTTGGGTTGCTCACTAAGAGACTTAGGTTGTTGTGATGTGTGTTGGTGTGTAAAATCAAAGGGAGGGTGGTATTTATAGAATTTTTTGACCAATAGGGAGGAAAGAGAAATTTCCTTAACCAATGGTTTTAAAAGGTAATTTTTCTAAACCAATAGGGTGGAGAGTAATTCTTTTGGACCAATAAGGTAAAAAGATTCCTTTTTGGACCAATGGGAGGTCACGGTGTAGGGTACACTAGCGGGATAGTGTAGGGTACATAAGCAGGTGAAGAGGGAATTCCTTCTCTGAATCGATCATCGAAAGAGGGATTTCGATCACTGACGAGGGTGTCAGAGGTTTTGACAGGGGTACGAGAGATTCAACAGAGGTGTTGGAGGTCCAGTAGTGGCACTGGAACTCCAACAGGGGTGCTAGGGCTCTGACATGGATGCTAGGGCTCCAGCATGGGTGCCGGGGCTTTGGCATGGGTGTTGGGGCTCTAATATGGGTGTTGGGACTCTGACATGGGTGTTGGGGCTCCAACATGGGTGTTGGGACTCCGACATAGGTGCTGGGACTCTGACAGGGGTGCTGGGACTTGAACGGGTATGCATGGCGCTTGGTCGATTATGCATAGCGCTTGGTGGTCAGGTACACGCGGGGTTTGGTTGAGTGCACGTGGGGCTTGGTTGGGTGCATATGGGGCTTGGATGAGTGCATGCAGGGCTTGGTTGGGTACATGCGGGGCTTGGTCGGGTATGCGCAGGGCTCACATGGGCTGGGTTTGGGCACTTAAGGGAAGGCACGGGTGCTCGCATGGGCGGGGTTTAGGCACTCAAGGGAAGGCATGGGTGCTAGCATGGGCGGGGTTTGGGCACTTGATGAACACATTTATATATGAAATCTATCGTAGTAAAACATGCATTTTACATATTTAGAATGGAGCTAGCTTGGGTTTTACTATCTTTTTACAGGTTTTATATTTTCAACGCCTTAAGGACTATCGGGCGCTATATCTCCAATTTTACATTAAAGAGGTCCTATTTCTTTTCATGGTTGTGAAGAAGACAAAATTCTGAGCAAGATGGATGTGTTCAATTAAAAGTACACATCCGTTTGGTCACCCGTACAAGTGATTATCCTTTTCGGGCCAGAAAAAGAATAATGGATCAGAATTGAACCGAGATGCAGAATCAACCAGTTTGCAGTTGTCCTAAATGTACAAGGAATATTCCAAATGCCAATAAGGATTGATGAACAACACCCTTAAGTGATTGAAGATTTGTTTTTGGTAACAACAACTACCTAGCGTAGTTGGTGAGTTGTGGTGTAAAAAACCCCTTCCTTATTAGGAGGTCGCAAGTTCAAACCTCTTGGCTACCATTTTTGGAGATTTTTTTTTTAAGATTTTCTCTCTCCTACTTATCACTTAAAGCAAGAGGGTCGGCCAAGAAGTTTCTTACGCAAGAAGAGAGAGAAATCAGGAAATTATAGAGAAAAATAAAAAAAAAGGGAGAAAAATGTAGGAAAGAAAAAAAAAAGGAAAAAAATAAAGAAGGAAAAATCATTCAAGAGGCTGCCCACATTTTGAAGAAGAGAGAGAGAAAAAAATAGGAAAGAAAATAAAAAAAAAAGGGAAAAAGGAAGGAAAATCGTTGGAGGTTTCCCTACTTCTAACTTGGACATCCTTCTCTACTCCCTTCCTATTCCCTATAAAAGAGAGTCCACAAAACCCTCAAGGGTTGTCCATCTCTTCCTCTCTACTTCTCTCTTCTTAGGTTTTTTTTTTTAGTTCCTTTTTCTCTCTTTCTCTAGCTATAGTTATAGGTTTTTGCTTTAAACACTTTTATAAGTTCTTTTATTCAATTAATGCAAGCACTTTTGTTTTTGATTCAGTCTCTTATTTTTATTGTTTAAGCAATTGAAGTTGTAATTTTTAAGTTTTAGTTCTAGGCTTAGTTCTAAGTGACAAGAACAAGCTATGGACCGTGTTTTTCAAGTTCAATTTTTTTCTTCAGATTTGTTTTTTCTAGTACTAGAAATTTCAGATTTGGTTTATTCCAGATCTGGTTTTTAGTACTAGTAGTATCTCAAATAGATCAAATTTTCAGTTCATGGGTTGAAGTTCAAGTAAGTAGGCTCCTTCAGTAGTCTTCTCTCCCCCCTCTCATTCCCTCTTCTGACTACCCTTTCTTTCTTAATTTAGGATTTTAATTTCAGTTATTACATTATTGTTATCCCTTTCCCCCAAGGTTCATAGCTAGTGTATGTGTTGGCTTTGCCCCTTTTAGCCATAGAACCATCATTTTATTGTTTTTATTTTAATTGTCTCCCTTTCCCTAAAGCCAAGTAGAGTAACCCTTGTAAGAGTGACTCTCTGGTCAAGTAGGGAAGCTCATATTATGATGCATCTCTCGGGCTAAGTAAAAAAACCTACTTATGAGCCTCTCTCTACTTTATCCCCTTTCTTTTAATTTATTTTTATTTCAGTATTTTTTTCCTTCATTACTTTTTAATTACATGGGTTGTTTATTTTCAGTTATTAATTTATTTAATTTTAGTTACGTGGCTTGCATATTTAAATTCTTAGATGATGAATGGTTAGGACGTTATTTTAGATACATATGTTTAGGGTGGTAGTTAGATATAGATCACAATCATTAATCGGTTCACTTTCACATTATTAAAAGAAGCCAAAAATAAAATGGCTACTCTCCTTGTGTTCGACCTATAGCTACATTGATCCGTACGTCTGCGGTTACACTTTTAAAAATCTCTAACAAATTTTTGGCACCATTGCCGGGGAGACTATTCCATGTTATTTTTTGCTTTCTTTTGGTAAATCGGAGTGCTTTGTTTTGTTTTTATTTTATTTTTATTGAATTCCTGAGAAGAACAACTTGCAATAATAGTTGTATCGGTGGAGGTCGCCAAGCCTCACAGTATTATAAAGATAGGTTTTGCCCTGTAGCAGTACCTCAGGAATTGACTTGAGCAACCCCGGATCCCTGCCGATAAGCTAAAAAAAAAAGCTAAAAAAAAAGTTTTTCTTTCCATTCTTTTGTGCTTGGCTTACTCTATGTGTGGGTAGTTTTCTATTGCATGAGTGTTAGGTGGGTATGTAATACTAAGAATTGGTTAGAAAGAAGAGATCCTACAAGTAGTGATCCTATATGTTTGCTCTCTTTAAAACCTTTCAATATGGGAGACCAACAACAAAACCCTCCACCTAAATCTCTGAAAGATAGGTTCTACCCTGCTAGAACAGTCCAACCTTCCTACATAGTTCTACCGCAAGCCCAGGGCAATAATTTTCAGCTCAAATCTCAATATATCACTATGTTGCCCCATTTTCATGGGCTGACCTATGAGGATGCATACCTATTTCTAAGGGAATTTGAAGAGGTATGTGTTCTAATTAAGATCCAATAGCTTACTGATGATGTTGTTAAGCTTAGGTTTATCACTTTTGCATTGAAAGACTAAGGTAAGAAGTGGTTATATGGGTTACCCACAAATTTCATAACCTCATGGGAATAGTTCACAGTTGTCTTCCTTAAGAAGTTTTTCCCAACTCACAAGACCAATAAGCTTAGAAGTGATATCCTTCAGTTTAGGCAAAAGCCTAGTGAGTCCTTTTCCAAACTTATGGAGAGATTCAAGGATCTACTCCAAGAATGCCCTCACCCAAATTGTCTCAATTATGCGTCAGAGGGAGAAGGAAACTTTGCCCAGTCAACCAGAGCCTAACCCTAGGCATCATCAGTCGATTAGTTCACAAGCACCTCCTAATGCATCATTGAATGTAGTATAAGCTTAGACCCAACAAGGGACTTCCAACCAATGTAATGTTGTTTATGCCCTTAGGAGTGGTAGAGAGTACCAACAGAGTGTTCTTAAATCTTCCCCATCTATTACTCTTGTTAACTCTCCTCCTGTTGAAGACACAAGTGTGCCTCTTGTTCTAGATTTATCTGATGAACCTAAAGATACTAAAGCTGATTTGGTTGAGGAACTAAACATGATTCTTCTGAAAAAGAGTAAATACCTAACAGTCCTTATGTTCCCTCTGTCCCCTTTCCTAATTGCTTGGTAAACAAAAAGAAGACTGCTTCCATGGATAAAATTTTAGAACTCTTCAAAAAGGTAAAAGTGAACATCCCTCTTTTGGATGCCATATCCCAGATCCCAGCCTATGCAAAGGTCCTGAAAGATTTGTGTACTTACAAATGTATCACTAGTGTGCCCAAAAAGGCGTTCTTGGCAGGTAACATTAGTTCTATAATTACTTATCCTATAGCAGCCAAGTATAAGGATCCAGGGAGCCCTACCGTAGCTTGTGTCATAAGCAACACCTACATTGAGCATGCCTTACTTGGCCTTGGTGCAAGTGTGAATCTTTTTCCTTACCATGTGTAAAAATAACTAGGATTGGGAGAATTGAAAGCCACTGGAACTACTCTTTAGTTGGCAGATAGGTCTGTTAAGATTTCTAAAGGCATGGTTGAGGATGTCTTACTAAAGGTGAGAGAATTTATTTTCCCTATTGATTTCATTGTATTAGATACCAAGCCCTTCTCAACCAAGGATGAGATCCCAATAATTCTAGGAAGACCATTCTTGGCTACTAGTAATGCATTAATCAATTGCCAGAATGGTTTTCTAAGATTATCTTTTGGTAACCAAACTGTTGAAATTAACATGTTTAGGATAGACAAGCAACCATATATGGAAGAAGTGATCAATATGCTTGAGGATTTTTTGGATTTTTATGATGATTTAATTACCAACTTTAATATTGATTTTGATTTAGAATTCCAAGAGTGTATGGATGAGTTGGATGATGATAGTGAAAATTTCTTTTCTAAAGTCTTGAGTCTTCACACACCTGTAGAGCCCTTAGGACCCATTTCTAATTCCATTCCCAAACCTTCCATAGTTGAGCCCCCTAAGCTAGATCTTAAGGAATTGCCATCTAATTTGAGGTATGCTTTCCTAAAGCCTGACCAAACTCTTCCTATAATAATTTCTTCAGATTTGACTTCTAGCCAGGAAGAGGAATTACTTAAGGTGTTGAAAGACAATAAGGAAGCCCTAGGTTAGATCATGGAATAATTTATCCTATTTCTAATAGCCAATGGGTAAGCCCAGTTCATGTAGTGCCCAAGAAGTCTGGTGTTACTGTAGTTCCTAATGCCATTGACGAACTGATTTCAACCCGTGTCCAATCAGGGTGGAGAGTGTGCATAGACTATAGGAAACTTAATGTAGCAACCTAGAAGGACCACTTCTCATTGCCATGCATTGACCAGATGTTAGAGAGGTTTGTGGGACATGAATTTTATTGTTTTCTTGATGGATATTCCGGCTATAATCTGATCCTAATTGCTTTAGAGGACCAACATAAAACTATTTTTACATACCCATATGGAACATTTGCTTATAGGTGTATGCCCTTTGGGCTTTGCAATGTCCCTGCTATGTTCCAATGATCCATAATGAGCATATTTTTTGGTATGGTCAAAAAATTCTTAGAAGTATTTATGGATGACTTTTTAATTCATGAGAATTCTTATTCTGAGTGTCGTTATCATCTTTCCCTAGTTTTTAAAAGGTGCATATCTAAGAATTTAGTTTTAAATTGGGAGAAATACCATTTTATGGTTAAATCTGGTATTGTTTTAGGCCATGTAATATCTAAGGAGGGAATTAAGGTAGATAGAGCCAAAGTGGATTTAATTGATAATTTACCACCTCCTCAATCTATTAAGGACGTCCGGTCTTTTCTAGGGCATGTGGGCTTCTATAAAAGGTTTATTAAGAACTTTAGTCAGGTAGCCTGAACTCTCACTTCACTACTCGTCAAAGATCAAACTTTTGAGTTTTCTAAAGAGTGCCTAGAATCCTTCAAGCAACTTAAGAAGGAGTTGACCAATGCACCCATTGTTTAACCACTTGTTTGGATTGAACCTTTTGAACTGATGTGTGATGCTTTAGATTTTACCATAGGAGCAGTTTTGGGTCGAAGGATTAATAAGTTACCCACTATCATTTACTATACTAGTAGGACCCTAAATGATGCACAACTCAATTATACAACCACTGAAAAAGATTTTTTAGCTATTATGTTTGCATTAGAAAAGTTTCGATCTTACTTAGTTGGTTCACATATGCTAGTGTATACTGATCATTCTACTCTTCGATACTTAGTTCAAAAGAAGGATGCCAAAGCCCGTCTCATTAGGTGAGTTTTACTTTTGTAAGAGTTTGATTTAGAAATTAGGAATAAGAAAGGAGTTGAAAACCTAGTTGCAGACCATTTATCTTGGCTTCCCAATTCCTTGACTGTCGATTCTCTAGTCAACGAGAACTTTCTAGTTGAATAGTTATTTACAGTGTCCAGTGAACCATGGTTTGCTGACATTGTCAACTTGTTAGTTTCAGGTGTGACTCTGAATCATTGGTCCACCCAAGATAAGTATAGATTTCATTCCCAAGTTAAGTACTTTTTCTGGGATGATCTTTATTTGTGTAAGATATGTCCGGATCAGATTATCCAATCATGAGTAGCATTCCATTCTCTCTTTTTGCCATGATCATACATATGGTAGACACTTTGGACCTAAGAAGACTGCCATAAAGGTTCTCCAATACGGATTTTATTGGCCCACTCTTTTTAGAGATGCTTTTGATTTTTGTAAGGCTTGTCCTGCCTGCCAATCTTTTGGCCGTATCAATAAGAGGAACATGATGTCCCTCAACCTGATTTTGGTAATTGAGATCTTTGATGTATGGGGCATCGATTTCATAGGACCATTCCCTAATTCCTTTGGGAATTTGTATATATTTTTGGTCGTTGATTAAGTTTCTACATGGATAGAGGCCATACCTTGTAAATCTAATGACCACAAAGTGGTGGTCAAGTTTCTTAAAGAAAACATCTTTTCTCACTTTGGTACACCATGTGCTATAATTAGTGATAGGGGTACTCATTTTTGTAATCGGCCTTTTGAGGTCTTGATGAAAAAGTATGGAATCACCCATAAGTTATCTACCCCTTATCACCCTCAAACTAGTGGCCAAGCGGAGGTGTCTAATAGGAAGATCAAACAAATCTTGAAGAAAATTGTTAATCCCAACTGTAAGGATTGATCCCTTAGGCTCATTGATGCCTTGTGGGCCCATCGGGCTATATTCAAAACCGACCTTGGTCAGTCTCCCTACCATTTGGTGTATAAGAAAGCCTATCACTTACCAGTTGAGTTGGAGCATAAGGCCATTTTGGGCCATGAAGAAGCTCAACTTGGTTTTGTCTGATGTTGGTTTTCATCGTAGGCTCCAACTATTTGAGTTGGAGGAACTTAGGAATGATGCCTATGAAAGTTCTAGGATTTATAAGGAAATGACCAAAGCCTTCCATGACAAGCACATTCTGCATAAATCTTTTGCAATTGGTGATAATGTCTTATTGTACAACTCTCAATTGCATCTTTTTCCTGGTAAGCTTAGATCCCGATAGCGTAGCCCATTTATTGTCCATAATATATATCCCCTAGGGCGGCCCGTTTATTGTCCATAACATATATCCCCATGGAGCTATGGAGATTCTGAATCCAGGACTAGGGATAATTTTGAAGGTAAATGGTCAGTGTTTGAAACCGTTCATCGTGTTTCCTACTATTGGTAGTGAAGAGGTCATGGATTTCCATGAACGTCTTTACACAAATGACTGACTTTTACCTAGGTATGACCTCCTTGCATTGTCTTTGCTTTTAATTATTTCCATGCATTGAAGACATTGCAAGACTTAAGTGTGGGGGAGGAAAATCAAATTTTTCTTTTTTTTTTTTGTTTTTATTTTTATTTTTTTCCTTTGCTTGTTTTTATTTTGTTTTTGAGCTGGCTAAGGATGAAATCCTACTTTGACTTTTGGTTAATGATCATACCATTCGGTTGCTTGATATATGAATGTAAGTATTTTTGATTAAGGTACCCATCCTGAACAGATAAAAACCCTATTGACAAAAAAAGAAACAAGCATATGTCTTGAGATCAGACTCTCTTTTGAAAAATAAGAAACCCTTGTTTTATGGTGTTGGACCATATGTAAGTTTGTGGGTTCCTTGTACTTATGATTTGGAGTTGAGATCTTTTTTTTTTTTTTTTTTTTTTTTTTTTTTAATTTGGCATGAGTTGACAAATACACAATTTTAAATGAAGTGTGGAAAGTGATATAAATGAAAATTAAGAGTTGATTTCCTTAGACCTAGATAGGGGCATTACGCCTCAAGAAGCGTGGTGTCTTGATCGAAACTCTTAGGGAAGAAATTTCTGAAAGAACTCTAGCATCACTATCTATGTGGGCATATGCAAAAAGCGAAGCTACATAGTAACTTGGGTTTTGGTGCTTTCTCCACATGTCATTCAGGCCAATAGTAGTGGAGTAGGATAGAGTAATTATGAAAGAAAAAAAAAAGGAAAAGAAAATCACATAGTAGAAAAGTATGTGTAAATGTCATCAATGCCTTGGTAACATGTTCGGTCATAAATACTCCAATACCTTAGTCCTTGGTTCCTTTCACAAATGGTCTTGCCTTAAGATAAGGACGTTTTGGAAAAGACAATGTGAGTTCCAAATTAAAAAAAAATATGTTTTTGCCTGAAATTGATATGGGGTAATAAAAATTCAAGTGTGGGGGTCCCTAGATCAAGAGTAAGAGAAATTATCTTTGATTTGGATCGGTATGGCCCTTACCTTTAGCCAAGGTTGGGATTTCTCCTTTTTTTTCTTCTGAATTTTGGGTGTATATTCATTACAAATACCCACGAGACACAACTTGTCCACTAGGGGTGACCTAGGGGTTTAAAGGCTTGTTGCACATGCTAAGTGCAACCGTGATTCCTACGAAAGTGAATTAGATTTTTTGTTTTTATTCTTGTTCTTTTTGTTTTGCTCGTGGACTAGAAAAGTCTAAGTGTGGGGGAATTCTGATGAGCACATTTATGCGTGAAATCTATGGTAGTAAAATATGCATTTTACATATTTAGAATGGAGCTACCTTGGGTTTTACTCTCTTTTTGCAGGTTTTATATTTTCAATGCCTTAAAGACTATCGGACGCTATATCTCCAATTATACATCTAAATAGGATGAAATTATGAGCAAGATGGATGTGTTCAATTAAAAGTACACATGCATTTGGTCACCTGTACAAGTGATTATTCTTTTCGAGCTAGAAAAAAAAATAATGGATCAAAACTAAACCAAGATGCAGAATCAACCCATTTGTAGTTGTCCCAGAGGTACAAGGAATATTTAAAATGCCAACAAGGATCGATGAACCACACCCTTAAGTGATTGAAGATTCATCTTTTGTAACAACAACTATCTAGCATAGTTGGTGAGTTGTGGTGTGTAAAATCCATTCTTTATTAGGAGGTCTCAAGTTTGAACCTCTTGCTACCATTTTTTAGTATTTTTTTTAAAAGATTTTCTCTCTCCTACTCATCACTTAAAGCAAGGAGGTTGGCCAAGAGGTTTCTTGCGCAAGAAGAGAGAGAAATAAGGAAATAAAAGAGAAAAATAGAAAAAAAGGGAGAAAAAAATAGGAAAGAAAAAAAAAGGAAAATATAGAAGAAGGAAAAATCGTTCAAGAGGCTGACCACATTGAAAAATCGTTGGAGATTCCCCACTTCTAACTTGGACGTCCTCTACTCCCTTCCTATTCCCTATAAAAGGGAGTCCACAAAACCCTAAAGGGTTCTCCCTCTCTTCCTCTCTACTTCTCTCTTCTTAGGTTTTTTTTTTTTTTAGTTGCTCTTTCTCTCTTTCTCTAGTTTTCTCTTTCTTTAGCTATAGTTCTAGGTTTTTGCTTTAAACACTTTTGTAAGTTCTTTTTATTCAATTAATTCAAGCACTTGTGTTTTTGATTCAGTCTCTTATTTTTATTGTTTAAGCAATTGAAGTTGTAATTTTCAATTGCTAGTTCTAGGCTTAGTTCTATGTGATAAGAACAAGCTATAGAGCAAGTCTTTCAAGTTCAATTTTTTTTTTTTAGATTTGTTTTCTCTAGTACTAGAAATTTCAGATTTGGTTTATTCCAAATCTGGTTTTTAGTACTGGTAGTATCTCAAATCGATCAAGTTTTTAGTTCAAAGGTTGAAGTTCAAGTAAGTAGGCTCCTTCAATAGTCTTCTCTCCCCCTTCTCATTTTCTCTTCTGACTACCATTTCTTTCTTAATTTAAGACTTTAATTTCAGTCGTTACATTATTGCTTTCCCCTTCCCCCAAGGTTCATGGCTAGTGTATATGTCGACTTTACCCCTCCTAGCCATAGAACCATCATTTTATTGTTTTTATTTTAATTGTCTCCTTTTCCCTAAAGCCAAGTAGAGTAACCCTTGTAAGAGTGACTCTCTGGTCAAGTAGGGAAGCTCATATTATAATGCATCCCTCGGGTTAAGTAGAGAAACCTACTTGTGAGCCTCTCTCTAGCTTTATCCCTTTTCTTTTGCTTTATATTTATTTCAGCATTTTTTTTCCTTCATTACTTTTTAATTGCGTGGGTTGTTTATTTTTAGTTATTTATTTATTTAATTTTAATTGTGTGGCTTGCATATTTAAATTCTTCGATGACGAATGGTTAGGACATTATTTTAGATACATATATTTAGGACGGTATTTAGAATTAGATCACAACCATTAATCGGTTCACTTTTGCATTGTTAAAAGAAGCCAAAAATAAAGTGGTTGCTTTCCCTGTGTTCGACCCGTAGCTACATTGATCTGTATGCTTGTGGTTACATTTTAAATCCTAACAGTACTCAAGGCAAGGCATGGGTGCTCGCATGGGCAGGGTTTGGGCACTCAAGGTGCAACTTTCGGAAGTGATTACGGAAGATCTGATGGTCTAATTTTGATGTACCATATATCGTTGGAATCATAATTCTAAGTACTATGCGTCTATTTTGACCAGATCCCTTAGTATATGAAATATCATAATTGGACCCTTCTTTTCTCTTGCATGGTTCTGGGAGTTTTGGGTGAGTATGGAATGCTCCTGGGAATAGTTACCTCAATCAGTTATCATCTCTGTTGATCGAAGGCGAAAGATCACATCCAAGATCCATATGTTATTATAGCCAGAGGAGGGTGACAAAATTGGGTGTCTACAGAATGTCCCTCTTTGGCCGAGGCCTGTGCCAACAGCTAAAGGGCAAAGAAAAGAACTACCACATTTTGTCACCCAGAGCATGTACTGCCTTCATCTTGCTCATCAATGATGGGGTTGAAAATGCAATAGGTAATATTTCTTAACTACTTTGGAGTTTAGGACTTACCTGGGTTACCGATTGTAGGAAAGAAATTTGTTGCTCTTCCAATCCTGCAAATGGTGTTAGTACTTTGATCTTTAAGTTTTCCTAGGCCGGGCTTCCATGTGCCATCTTAGGGAATTTTGTCTCTAGGTTGGGTCTTTCAAACCAATCTGGACTATTTGGGACTATTGGTTATGGGAAAGAAATTCGCTGCTCTTCCAATCTTGCAACAGAAAAAATATTTGATTCTTAGATTTTCCTTAGCTGAGCTTCCATGTGCCAATTTAGGGAATTTGATCTCCAAGCTGGGTCTTTCGAGCAATCTAGACTATCTGGGACCAATGGTTACAAGAGAGAAATTTGTTGCTCTTCCAATCTTGCAACTAGAAAAAAACATTTGCTTCTTGGATTTTCCTTGGTTGGGCTTTACATATGCCAGTTTAGGGAATTTGGTCTCCAGGTTGGGTCTTTCGAACCAATCTGGACTATCTAGGATTGGGTCAATGAGATTCTTTCTTTCCTTGATTGGGGTTCTTGAACTTGATTCATGAGATTGGGACTTTGAATTCAAGCCCTTGGTTCTTTAAAATTTAGCTCTTGATTTAGAATCTTGAACTTTGATTTTTGGATTTTGATTTGAAATCTTGACTTTTGATTTGGAATCTTAAACTTTGATTTTTGATTTGGAATCTTTGAACGTTGATTTTTTATTTGAAATCTTGACTTTTGATTTTTGGCTTTTGATTTGGAATCTTGAACTTTGTGTAATAATTTCCATCTATCTCATAAATTTTGACTTAGATTTCACCTTCTACGAATTTTACCTTCCACTTTCATGTGTTTTTATCTACCAAGTAGATTTCACTTTCCCATTTGCATGTGATTTTATCTACCAAAGTATATTTCACCTACCACAAGAAATTACTTTGAATTTTGTTTTTGTGGTAAGAACCCTTGATTTGCACCTTGGAATTAGAATCTTAAATTTTTTTTTTGGGAGGATGAATTTTTAACCATAAAATGGTCCCCCCTCCTGTTCACTCAATATTCCTAGTTTCTTAAGTTTGGAACGATTTGTGAGCGAGTGAGCTCGGCTTTCTGAGTTTTTTTGAAGATTCGAAGTTTTTTGCATTTCTTCAGGTTTTGTCAAATTTCTTCGAAGATCTTCGAGTTTTTCTTGAAGTTCTTCATCTTCTCCTTGAAGATCTTCATAGTTCTTGAGGAGGGGGCCATTTTGAGAATTTGAAGTCTTTCTGGGCCTTTTTGTAAATTATGAAACATTTTATGGTTTTTTGTAAATTTGGATAAATATGGCCGAAAGGAGAAAGAGAAGGACTCCAGGAGAGATCCGGTTGGCCAATGGAGAGAGATGTAGCACATCCTCCCAGGGGGATGACAGTTCTACAGATTGGTACATTAGGCAGACACTTTCCAAGACCCAAAACCACATTTGTAATGCGACGTGGGGCAAATGGGTATGTGTTTTCCTTTTCCTTTCATTATTATTCAATTTTCTTATTTTTTGCATTTATTTTATTTTTGTTCATTTTTTACATTTATTTATTTTTTGTTCATTTTTGTATTTATTTATTTTTTTTCATTTTTGTATTTATTTATTTATTTTTTCATTTGTTCATTTTTGTATTTATTTTAGGAACACGATGATGGAACGCCCCCTACATTGGCCAGGTATGGCCATCCCAATGCGGTTCAGGAATGGTATGAGATGCTTCCCCATAGGGCAAAGGGGTAAGTAGATTCCACTTACCTGTGCCGCTTGGCCTCACTGGAGACCAAGAAATTCAGCTCGATAGTGGCAGGAGCTTTGGTGGAGTGGTGGTGGCCGAGCATCCATTCTTTTCATCTTCCTACTGGTGAGATCACCAACATACTTTTGTGTTTCTATGCCATGACCAACATACCCTTCGGGGGGAGGCCTTTATCTATTTCTGAGACTTTTTTAGTGCGGGAGTTCACAGAGTTGACAGGTATTGAGATCCCGAATGATCAGACACATATCCGCTTGGGTGTGATCAGTGCTCGTTAGATGAGGAAGATTTGAGGTTGAACCTGGGTAACCTCGCATAGGTAACTCGCTCCTTTCTTTTGTTTGCTGTTGCATAGTGTCTTTTTAGTGACCTTCGGGGTGGAGTGGACATCCGTATGGTGGCCCTCTTCTAAAATATTCAGGAGATCGATCAATGGGATTGGGGCGGGGCTGCCTACGCATATCTTCTGCGGACCCTGGACCTGTTGGCATATGGGGATCGGGCCTCAAGGGGGAAGGCTACATTCTCCAGGTGACCTTGCATTTCTTTTTGTTCTTTTCTCTCTTTTTTATTTTATTGCACATCCTATTTTGATATCTCAATTCATCCTTGGTGTTACGAACACCTAGAGATCTTGGCCCCTATGTTGAAGGATCCTCTGAGTTTGCCCTTACCTATAGCTAATAGATGGGGAGATAGTCGGGTATTGAGGAACTGACGCTATCCCTCGAGACCATCCCCCACTCTCTTTTGGATGGTCTTATAGAGGTAAGCCTTATTTGGTGTCAAGTTTTTCCTTAGTCTTGTGTTGTACTCACTTCTTCTTGACTTTGCAGGTTAATTGGAGGCCATTTCGAGATCTCTAATTCTACAACCCCGATGAGTTTGCTCGAGCCAAATGCCTGACAGAGAGCCAGGCATTATTTAGGGGTATTTGGGGCCATGCCTGGTATCTACGGGAGCGTGTCACTCCTCAGTGGTTCGATCTTGCTGTGCTTTCTCCTCCCTATTATCCCCCATTGACTATGCTTAACCTAGAGTATCTCCCCAAGAGTGAGATAGAGATATGGGCTGAAGGGGTGTGGGATGACTCTCTCTGGGATCAGAGCAAGGATTACAATGCCTTTCCCAAGGAAGAGACAGTCTACGCTCCCTTTGGTCCTAGGGGTCCACTGTTATGTTTCTTCTCTTGAACATTTTTTCCATATTTCAAATTCTTCTCTTTTTTTATTAATGTTCTTTCAGTGGAGGCCACGACATGTGGCTCCCCCTCCTACTTGGTCACGAGTAGGTGCTGCCTCCTCATCTTAGATTGAGTCTTCCATTGTTGTGAGGGGACTTCTTTGGATGGCTATCAATCCCTTCAGTGGTTTCCCGGGCTAGTCTTATCCCAATGCGACCCTTCCGGGCATTCCTCAGCTCTTGGAGCGTAGAGTGGACAGAGAGACCTCTCTTGGACTTCCTATCCCATATGACTGTGTGAGTATCAAAATACTTCTTGTTTGATTGATTCTTGATTCCTTTTGACTGACATGCCTGTTTTTAGGTGTCTCCGAAGCTCTATGCCGAACTTCGAAGGATGCATCAGGGTTTGTCCGAGGTCATGATTGAGAGGGTACTCTCCTGTTCTTAATCTCTTTCCTCTTTTATTGCTTCTTTTCTTGATCATTCCGTGTGTTCCCCTAGGAGAGGGAGAATGATGCGTTGAGGAGACAGGTTACCTCCTACCGACAGGAGAATGCCCATTTACGGAGGCATGTTAAGGACCTTGCACAGAGGCTAACGAGGTCAAGGTTGGGACCCTCTAGTTCTACGGACTTCCATAAGGATGATGCCGAGCATGGTTCAGATGACGACTTTTAACCCATAGGGATTTGTTCCTATATTTCCTGTAAGCACAAACATATGCATACTTACTTTTTCTTTTTCCCTTCCCTTTGTTTGTTCATCATTTTATTTTGGCATCTTATGAATGGAAACCTATCTTTGGCACAAAGAAAATATATTTTTTTTTTTGTTTATAGTTTGAAATGAGTAGGCATAATCAATTCCACAACTCAAGTTACAATTTAGAATAATTGGAATAACACGAAAATCTAAATATTTCCTCATTCTACTACCAAGTGAATCGCATGGGAAGGGGAACAACTTTCTTACTATAAACAAGGTAGGTAAGTAACAAGGTGGGGACAACTCTTGGGGTGGGTGAAAATTCACTAACTCCTCTGTGTCCATTGCCTCGAGCCCATATTGTTGGCTAATGTACATAGGCAAATAAAAGGACATGTAAGTTAATCCCATCAACCTGATGTAGTTGTAGCCAGGGGTCTTCATCAGAAAATCATTTTGTGGCTTCTTTGGGTATTTTCATGCAATGTCCTTTGTAATTTTTCCTTATAGGTATTATTTTCAATCATCCATGAGTTTGAATTCCAGGGCTTCCCTCCTTTTTTGGTAACCAAAAGCCTCAAGTTGACCTACATTTAATGGCCTATTTAGCTTCAGCTTACCAAGTAGCCATAGTTGGAAAATGGTGGGATTTCCATGATAATGATCAAGTCCAAACCTATGGCTATGGCTCAAGTCATCAAGTCCTTTAAGTGTCTCTGTAAGGACTATGGGAATGATATCTCTTCATTTCTTCAATTGCTTTATCACTTCTATTAGGACAGTTGGTCCACCACATCCTAGAGTTCAGAGAACATAACGAACAATCATGTATAGTAGATAAACATCTTGTGACCATTCCTGATGGATTCCCCCTAGTGATAGGTATTAAATGATGATCCTGGCCACCTTCAGAATATCAATCTTTCCATATTTGATGAATTGCTTCATTTCCTCCTTTTCCCATTCGAAAAAGTGCTGAATCTCTTCTAAGTAATCTTTCTTCAAAGATGGTTGAATCAACTTGCCCTTAGGGGGAGATAATGTATAAACTCATAATTTCTCGAGAGTTGGATAGATCTCAATCAACCCAAACCAAAATACATGAAGATCAGCATCCCAATGCTGAGGCATCTATCGGAGTAGCTTGTGATATAGCTTAATACACCCAATCCAGCTGAGCATTGACATATTCATGGATTCTAGCAGTCCTGGTGCCACTATGCTTATGTCCAAGGTCCATTTTTCAACGTCTCATCCAAGGAGCCCATGACTTATCCAGTAGTTATCATAAACAAAAAGAAGATGTGATGATTTTTCAAAACATTACTCATTAACTACTGACACAATCAAACCTTTACTACTGTTGTATCAAGTCTTTTTTTTTAATGATTGATCAAGGATGAGGAATAAATTGGCCTTGATAAACTAGTGCCAGATGGTGACTTTTGGGGGATAGAATCCTGGATAAGAATTTGAAGGACCATAGGTGAATGACAGATACCTAATGGCCTCGCGTGCCAAATGACGATTCTTGGGGGACACAAACTATGATGATCTTTTAGATACCTTGACTATTAATCTAGGAACCAATTTATTACCTTAAGATGGTTGAGACCGCACTTGCACATGTCAAGTTGCCTAGTATCCCTTGAGAGGAATCAGGTCTGACGTAGTTCGGGCGATTCACCCTATTAGACATAATATTTCCTGAGTTGATCCATGTTGACCAGTTCGAGTATTTCTTTGCCATCGTGGTTTATGAGTTTCACAGCCTTGCCTAGTAGAATCTCTTTGATAGTGAATGGACCACTCTAATTGGGCCTGAATTTCCCTCTTGGGTCATGAATTAGGGCTCTTTGCTCTTGAAGAACAAGTTCACCCACTTCTATGTGATGGGGCTTCACATTCTTGTTAAAGGCCCTTGCCATTCTCAGTTGATATTTTTTCAGATTATCCATGGCCTTCATATGCCTTTCGTCGAGAAAGTTGAGCTCATTGTGTCTGACTTTCACCTATTTTCCTTCAGGTAATTGACTATCAAGAAGCACCCTTAGGGATGGTACTAGGATTTCCACGGGTAGAACTGCCTCAACCCTGTATACCAAAGAGAAAAGAGTTGCCACTGTCGAGAATCGAATAGAGGTCCGATACGCCCACAAAGCCAGTGGCAACTTGTCCGCCCAATCCCTGCATGTTTTAGCCATTTTCTGTAAGATCACCTTGATCTTCTTGTTAGCTGCTTCTACTACCCCATTGGTCTATGGCCTGTAAGTGGTTGATCGATGCTTTTGGATACCAAACTTTGTGCAAATCTTATCAGTCTTGCCCAAAAAATGGGATCCCTGATCTGATATCAACTCTTGAGGTACTCCATATCGAGAAATGATGTTTTCTTAGATGAATTTTGCTACCTTAGCAGATGTGAGTACTGCATAAGATTGAGCTTCTACCCACTTAGTGAAATAATCAATGGCTACCAAGATGAATTCATGACCATTGGATGCTTTGGGTTGACCTTCCCAATTATGTCAATGCCCCAAATGAAGAAAGGCCAAGGAGAACTGAGCGAATGCAACTCTATTGGTGGGATATGTATGATATTGGTAAATATCTGACATTTGTGTCACACCCCACTCCCGGTAGACCCAACTTACCATTAGGAATACCGGCGGTGTGAGTAAGACACGTACCTATCTTACAACCTACAAGATCTCTGATACCAGTACCTTAACAGTTTCACAATCGCACATCACAAACCAGTACAAGCAGCGGAATCAGAGTATAATAGAAGAATTATAAGTAAAATGGGGAAACATTTAATGGTAATATAATAGCAATAACCAAGTTATTCTGTTACATCCATCCATGACATATACTTATAACCTCAAGAATATACAATCCATAGCTATATCCAAATATATCAAAAATGATATACAATCTCATGGTGCAGTGTAAGCACAGTAGTAGCAAGTATAGTTCTGATCATGCTCCTCCACTTCTTGCATCCACTAGTTGCTCACACTGTACTCCGACCCAGAAGATATTGGATCACCCGCCATGGGCACCACGGTACCTGGATCATCATCTAAAAAGGGGTGTATACGTGGGGTGAGCTTTCCTACTTGCTCAGTGAGGGGTGGGGTCAAGCACATCCAAGTAAGACAATAGCAGTAATAATTTATGATGTATGATTGTAGAAATTAAACACATAGTCCATGATGCTCGTGATGTAGTTCATTTATTTATTATCCAAGTGACAATACAAACTAAGTCTGGTAAATGCTACTACGACGCATTAGGCTGTATCCTTTGTCTCAAAAATGACATCGACTATGCAGTGATACAAACCCTAGCCATGATTAGAAGCCTGCCAATCCCTGTATGCATTAATGGGTCACCCAACAAACCCCTGATAATCCCCTCCTATCAATCACGGCACCGATAACACATCGGCCATATTGGATACGTTCCCGCCTCTGGCAATAATCACATCGTACCGTGGGAGTGGCACTTCGGGAAGACTCATCAAACATACCACAATGGGTTATCCAACACCTCAACCCCTGTTGGCAAGGGTGCGTATCATAGAGAGTGATACCTAACCATATATATACTACATGCCTTCATAATGATATAGTTAGTATGGATTACAAGATACCGGAGAGACCTCGGCCATAAAGTGTAATCCATCTCCAAATACAGTCCTGAGCACACGATACCAGAGAGACCTTGGCCACAAAGTGTAACCCAAGACCGTTTACCTAATCTAGCATGCAAATAGGAATTGAGTATGGACTACGCAACACCGGTAAGACCTCAACCACAAAGCATATCCATTTTCAAATGCAGTCTCAGGGTACACGATACCAGTGAGACCTTGGCCACAAATTGTAACCCATGACTACAACTAACCCTAATTCACATAATCAATGTATGAATGCAACATACATATAGCAATCATGGCACCGGTACCACCTCGACCATGTCGGATTCTATCTCACACACACACACATCCAAACACATGACGATCACAGTACCGATACCACCTCAGCCACACCAGATCCCATCATACATTTTCATATAATTCATATTATGATCATAAAATGACAATTTCAATTAAAAATATAATTCTAAGCATGTGAGCAATTTAATAAATAATAAACATTTAAAAAAAAATAAACACAGTCCATCCCTCACCTGTTTTATAATCGGTTGTGCTTGGGTTCAAGTACGACCATCGATTGATCAATTCAATTCTGGCTTTGGGGCACATGCGCATCAATGTCCTAGACACAAGGAAATCATACATCAGTATGCATTGAAAACATCGGGAGGGACCCACATAGGTCACCCCCAAAGGTTATAGACATAGTTCTTAAGTGACAGTACTGTCACCGGAAACACCCACCGGAAACATAGCATTTCCACCAAAAATATCAGTCTTGTTTTAGGTGGAGGTGATAAAGAGCACATTAGGCTCATTTGTCCATATGAAACAACCCATCAGAAACAACTACAATTCTTCCTGTGCCATATTTTCGGTGGACACGGAGAGGTCCAACTCGAATTGGGGCTTTTCAGCTCGGGCCCTATCATTGGGATTTGTTCTATTGAGTTTGTAGAGAATGTTTCTAACATCATTCTAAGCCAATAAAATCCTAATTCCATCTATACATTCGGGAGATACATCGATCGAACGATTGAAACCCTAGTTGGTCTTTTGGCATTACATGTTGTCAGAGCTTACCGGGCTTGGTTTGACCTCGGTAACAACACTGGGAGGGTAGAACACCCATCCTACAGAAGTAGCATGGTATGTACACTAAGATTCCATCCATACCTAGATTTCTCTAGCTTAAAATGAAGAGAGAGAGTGGCATGAGAGGTTGTACTTACCTTCGGCAGCGATTCCGATAACAAGGCGATAGCCGGCACCAAGGTAGGCCTTCAATCCCCTTCTCCTTCCTCTTCTTCTTCTTTGTCCTCTCCTCTTTCTCTCCTCTCATACATTGGGCACAAAGGAAATGAGGAAATGAATCCTCATTTCTCAACTTATAACTTAAGTTGGGCCTTAGGGTCCGTTTGGTTTGGGCCTCTTTTGAACCAATCGAGTTAAAATGAGTTTCGGGAGATGAGGACCCACACATTTAGGTCCATAAGGTGTTCACATCAAGAGGAAGGTGTGGAAGATAATTTGGGATCATCCGGGTCCATTTATGATGCAAGTGGCGGGACCCACAGGCATTGAAACCTCGACAGTAGCCAATGTACCCACTGGAAACAGGCACTGAATTCGTGCCCAAGCCGCTTCCGGTGGCTTATTTCTGATGGTCAAGATAGCCTACTGTCTTGACAGCTTGCGGTCCAATGGTTGGCCTCGAACGGGTGGCTACCCTCAGACATGCTCAAGGCCTTTCAGCAATTATGACTCGTGCAAAAAATCAAGTCTAGGGAGTCGGGTCACTTACCATCAGGGATCAGAAGGTATGAACCCCCTCTAGCAATGCACGAACATGTGGGGTCATCCCTACCCCTTCGAAAATGGGTATCGGAGAGCCAAATCCCAGTCGTACTTCCGATCTCCGATCCAAGGCCTATCACAACAGTTTCAAATTATACCGGATTAGGGCATGGGTGTAACATCTCCCCCCACCTTACAAGAATTTCATCCTCGAAATTGAACACACCTGGCAAATCAAAACAATCCAGGATACCACTTCGTCATTTCATCTTCTCACTCCCAGGATGCTTCCTGTTCGGGGTGGTTCATCAATTTTACCTTGACGAAGGAAATGGTGCAGTTGAGAAGAACATGGTCCTTCCGATCAACAATCTTCTCTAGATACTTCACATAAGCAGAGTCCTCATCCAACTTATGAGGTATGTAAGTTAAGATATGAGTCGAGTCAGAAATGTACTTCCTCAACATAGATATATGAAAGATATCATATGTACCTTCCAACTCTGGCAGCAAGGCTATCCGGTAAGACACTAGTCTGATCCTCTCTAGTACATCATACGGTCCCATAAACCTAGGACTAAGCTTAACCGCATCGCCCCTTTAACTGGGGAGATCCGCAAGAAGACCTTGTCTCCAACGCTAAACTCTAGATGTTTCCTCCTAACATCTATGTAGATTTTCTATCTGGACTGAGCTGCCTTGATCCTTTCTCTGATCACATTCACTTTCTCACTAGTAGCCTGTATCAAGTCCAGACTCAAAATATGCCGCTCATCAACCTCATCCCAATAGAGTGGAGTCCGGCATTTCCTACCATACTGTGCTTCAAATGGGGACATCCTGATGGTGGCTTGATAACTATTGTTGTAAGAGAACTCAATAAGGGAAATGCGCTCAACCCAACTATAACTCATATCCAAAGCACATGCTTGGAGTAGGTCCTCCAATGTCTGAATAGTCCTCTCCGACTGACCATCGGTCTGAGGGTGAAGGGCAATGCTGAAAGCCAACTGTGTGCCCATAACCTTCTACACACAGGTCTAGAACTTGGAAGTGAACCTAGGATCTCGATCAGAGATGATACTAACTGGTACACCATGTAACCTGATGATGTTATCGACATACAACTTAACCAATTTGTCTATAGAAAATATGATCTTAATTGGGATAAAATGACTGCCTTAGTCAAGCGATCCATAACTACCCAAAATGGCATCCATACCCTTCTATGTACGAGGTAGGCCGGTGATGAAGTCCATGGTAATATTCTCCCATATCCACTCTGGAATAGGCAGGGACTGCAATAACCCATGAGGCCTCTGCCTCGCAACCTTGACTTGCTGGCATGTGAGGCATCTAGACACATGCGTGGCCACATCATTCTTCATTCATTTCCACTAGTAGGAGCCTTTGAGATCTTTGTAAATTTTAGTGCTATCGGGGTGAATGGAGTATGGAGATCTATGTGCCTCTCTCAAAATTGTGTCTCTCAATTCACCATCACTGGGCACACACAACCTCCCTTTCTCTGATCACATTCACTTTCTACAACTTTGCATCAATAACCTGAGCTGCAGTGATCCTATCCACCTGACTAGGTTGTATCACCAATGTCGATAGTGACAATGTGACACCCTCTACTAATAGTTCCAAGTCTAATTTCCTGGCCTCCTCTAGGAGATACTCATTGGTGGTCAGTGATGCAAGAGTCAATGATTGGGATTTTTGACTAAGTGCATCAGCTACCACATTGGCCTTTCCTGGGTGATAGTGGATAGTACATTCATAATCTCTCATCAGCTCTAACCAATGCCTCTATCTCATATTAAGCTCTTTTTGGGTGAAGAAATACTGAAGGCTCTTATGATCACTGAAGATCTCACTCCTCTCACCATATAGGTAGTGTCTCTAGATTTTTAATGCAGAAATCACAGCTGCCAACTCCAAATCATGGGTGGGGTAGTTCTTCTCATAATCCTTCAGCTGACGGGATGCATAGGCAATGACTTTCCCATGCTACATCAATACACAATCCAATCCTAGCTTGGAGGCATCACTATAAACAACCATACCACCTGTATCGGTCGGGATAGTCAAAACTAGAGCTGATACCAACTTTTGCCTTAGCTCCTTGAAGCTCTTTTCACAAGCATCTGACCACTCAAAATTTACACCCTTTCGTGTGAGTCGGGTCATCGGAGTAGCAATACGGGAGAAGTTCTTGATAAACCTCCTATAGTATCCGGCCAATCCCAGAAAACTACATATGTTTGCTACACTCTTGGGAGTCTCCCATTCTAGAATTGCCTTCACCTTGCCTGGGTCAACCTCTATACCCTTGGCTGAAACAATGTGGCCTAGGAATGCCACCTGTGACAACCAAAACTCGCACTTGCTGAATTTGGCATAGAGTTACTTCTCTCTTAGCCGTTGCAGTACCGACCACAGGTGAACAACATATTCCTCTGCACTCTTAGAGTGGACCAAAATTTCATCAATGAACACTATCACAAACTTGTCTAAGACATCCTAAAATACCCGATTCATCAAATCCATAAATACGGCCAGTGCATTGGTCAACCCAAATGACATTTCCAAGAACTCGTAATGTCCATACCTTGATCTGAAGGGTGTTTTACTGACATCACTGTCCTTGATCCTGAGCGGGTGGTAGCCCAATCTAAGGTTGATCTTAGAGAACACCTTGGCATCTTGCAACTAATCAAATAAATCATCTATCCTTAGCAAAGGATACCAGTTCTTGATGGTTAGCTTATTAAGCTCCTGGTAATCGACGCACAATCTTATACTTCCGTTTTTATTCTTGACGAACAAGACCAGTGCTCTCTAGGGAGACACACTAGGTCTAATAAATCCCTTCTTCAAAAGATCTTGAAGTTGCACCTGTAATTCCTTCAACTCTGTGGGGGCCATACGGTAAGGGGGCTTTGACACTGGTGTCAAACCGGGGAGTAGGTCTATAGCAAACTCTGTCTCTCAGTCCGGTGGCAAACCTGTCAAGTCATCCGAGAATATATTAGAATTCCTTCACCACATCTAGCTCGATAAGTGGCCTAATCTCTATCTGAGTATCCATCACAGATGCTAAGTAGCCTTGACATCCCTTATCTAGTAGCTTCTTCATCTGGAGTGCAGATATAATAACTTTCTTGGGTTTCTTGGGATTATCCCGTTGGAACACAAACTCATCATCATCACAAGGTCTGAAAATGATAGCCTTCTCTACACATAGCATACTGGCTCAGTATGTGGATAACCAGTCCATTCCTAAAATCACGTCGAAGTCAGTCATATCCAAATTGATCAAGTGAGCATTCAACTCATGATCACCTATGGTCATTGGGCAAGGCTTATAAATATATTTCAAACCCACTACACTTCCTGTAGGGGTGCTCATAGCCAAACATTAAGTCAGTCCCTTAGGTGGAATTCCCATCTTCTTCATAAATGCCAGTGACATGAACGAATGCGAGGCTCCTGAGTCAAATAACACATGTGCAAGCAATAATGATATCAATAATGTACTAGTCACAACACCGGGTGTAGCCTCAGCATCTTCTATAATCATAGCAAATACTATGCCCTGTGGTCTCTGGCCCTATAGGGGCTATACTGGCCTAAGGGCTGAATATGTTTGCTAGGGCCTAGGTGGCATACCGTAGGGTGCATCACCTAGCCTTCGGTGGAGGCAAGTCCTCGCCATGTGGCCCGACTGATCACAATGAAAACATCTTGAGCCGAATCCCAAAGACAGGGATACTGCACTAGATCGGGAGGACTGGGAAGTCTAACAGCATCAAGTCTTCTAAATTACACTAGAGTTAGGTTGGTGTAGGGCACTCGAAAAGGTTTGCTGCCTTCCCTAGAACCAACAGATCCCATCGGCCTCTTTCCCATTCCTTGCTGAGCTGTGTAGTTATCCCTATGCCGATCTTCAATAGACTTGGCCACTTATACCACCTTAGCATAGGTTTACAGTTTTAACCCCACAATGGTTGACCCAATACTTGGCCTCAACACTTTCTCAAACTTTTTTGCCTTGGCTCTATCACCTCTCAGATGCTCAGGAGCAAAATGGAATAGCTCCTCAAAGCGTTGTTGATAATCGAGCACCGATCGGGGGCATTGAATCAACTGAGAGAACTCACTCTCTCTCCCATCCCAGAAGCTTTTTGGAAAATAGTTCTCAAAGAAGGTCCCTTTGAAATCTGCCCAAGTAGGGTTCGGGTTACTAGCCCTTAGAATAGGCTCGGTGGCACTCCACCAATCATCTGCTTCATTCTGTAATTGATAGCCCGCACACAAAATTTTCTACTCATCGGTGTAGCCTATCAGTCTATAAACCTTTTCCATCCCACCAATCCATCTTGATGGATACAACGGGTCTTGCCCCACCTTGGACAAATATGGGGGCCTAAGTCATTGAAACTTCTCCATCATATTTTTCAAATCTGTCCAGCCCTCTACATGGGCTTGAGCTTGTTCCGGCATCGGATCTTGTATATGCCCATGCACCTATGCCCCACTAGATGTTTGAAGGGTAACTGATCCAATGGGTATTGGAATGGGTGCCGGTGGAGTAGGAGGTGTGGGTGGTACATTACGGGTCTCCATTGCCACTTGGATTCTATTATCAATCCTGGCCATAAACTGATTTTTTCTTTCTTCCATTTTTCGCTTCATGTTATTCATGATGGATGCCACATCCTAGGCTATAAAGTATAGGCGGGGCCAAAATTATATTGTGGGGTCTACCCAGATTCTGTGTAGGGAAAGCGGGAGGTGACGGGCATGATTGGGATCAGGATTGGATGTTCCGGTGCGACATGATTCCCGTGAAGGAATCTAATTAGTACACATGCATAAACAAGGTTGCATATGTTGCATGTAATTGGAACACACATATACACAGTGGGTCCGACACATATACCACAGTCAAAATTAGTGTTAGGGTATGCATAAGTGGGATCCACATATATTAAGATCCGATCATGCACACATCCCAAAGAGGCACACCATCAAGGACCCAAATAAAAACTTAGGTTTGAAAATTTAACATGATTTATTTTTTAATTGAATCCACCGGAAACAGGGAGTCAAACCACCAAAAATATGGATTAATCCACCAAAAATATCAGTGGTATTTCTGGTGAGCAAAACAGAGGCTAAAACCAATTTTTCCCTTTCATCAGAAACAGGTACCGAAAGTATGCTCAGTGTTTCCGGTGACTTATTTCCAGTGGCACCAAGTCAGCCATAAATAGGCTCGGGCCTTGGGTTATTCACACAAAACCCTATTTGCTCTTATGAGAAAGGTGTGGAAATAGTCAAGGAGCCTTTTGCTACCCATTCCCTACCTTCCTCATGCTATTTCGCGATCGATTGGAGCCTCATTCTCATCCAAGTTAAGTTTTCTCTCTCTGAAACCTAGTTTTTATGATTTTCTTCTCTGTGAGTTTTGCATGCAGCCATTCAACTAGGTTTTCCAGTCCAAATCCTTAGGGATCATCTTGCAACAATGTCTTGACACCGTGTACGTACCCGACGCGCCCTTATACAAGAGGAGCAAGATGCCACCGAGCAGTTCAACCCAATCTTATTCTGCTCTATTGTTGAGCGAGACCATTCGGAGTTCTTTGAGCCCTACAATGTCGACCCAGGAGTCTATGTGAGGACCAACGACTTCTGTGGATTTTGTCTTCATCAACGGTTTGAGGAGATCAGGTGGTACTGCATCCTAAAACCCAATCGATACTACTACCCCACTCTGGTCAGGCTATTCTACTCCAACATGGAATGCATGAACTGGGGTACCGAAGAGATGCGAATCACCTCCTATGTGAAGGGGATGGAGATCTCCTTTGATATGGGGTAGCTGGAAAATATATTGATGATAAAAATATAGGTGATCTAGTGTACTGCCCCTCCTCGGACTCTGGCATATAAATTTCAGAGTCCGACACCTTCTAAGAGATCAATGACATGCTGACCAAGGAAGCCAAAGGATGGAATCGTTTAGTCAACTATTTTGCTACTCCAAAGGTTGTCTATCGTGCGATTCAGCTAAATGTCCTCCCCACCTGTGGACATTATAATGAGGTATTCACCCTGTAAGCCTACGTGACATACTGCGTGTACATGGGGGTGTAGATACTCCTGCCTTACCTCCTAATGTGGACCATGGTAACTCGATCTAAAGGGCAGGATCACCGAGTAGGGAACCTATGCTATGGGAGGATATTGACTAATATCTTTCGCCTCTTTGGGGTGGACATGGAGGGTAAGGCACGACTGGGTGAAGAGGTTACAAACTTCAACTAAGACTCACTGAGGAAGATGACAATAGATCTGAGAGAGGTGACACCAATCCCAGGAGAGGGTCAGCAGCCTATGGAGGTAGCGGGTGGCGGTGCCAGTGAGGTAGGAGGAGAAGCTGCTGGGGTTGATGGGGCTCCACCAACTGATCCCCAGGCTATTGGTTCTATGGTAGCTTCTACATCTCAAAGCACTACGGGTGGAAGGCCTTGTGGTCTCAATGACGTTATGGCCCATCTGGATACCACTATGTCATTAATAAGGAGTATGGACAGCCGCCTCGAGAGCATGGACGAGACCTATTATCTTATGGACAATAGAGTAGCCTCCCTAGAGGCACAAATGCAGGCGATGGTCTTCCACCTTGGTATTCCGGTGCCTCCTTCAGGAATGCATGGTCTGAACTAGGCTCAGGGCCAAGAACAGAACCAACAGCAGCAGCAGCAAGATTAGTGACATGTTTGTCACTGTAGCCTTTAGGATTTCCATTTTCCTGCTTTTATTTGAGTTTGATGTTTTTAGGTTTAGTTGAACTTTTTCATTATGTCATTTGTTTCAGTTGTTTAATTTCCTAGAATTAAGCTAGTTAGGATTTCCTGCTTTTAGTACTTTAATTTTTATAAAAAGTGTAAGCTGTGTATTCAAGTTCTTTATTATAATGAAACGGCTTTAACACCTATACTTGTCTCCTAATGTGCAATTGCTATTTTTGTTGTCTTGAGATTTTTATTAAATTCTAGTTTTTCCAAAATCATGGTTTGGCTTAGATTGTAAGTTAAGGCAGAGCTTCGCGCTCTAATACCACAACTGTCACACCCCACTCTCGGCAGACCCAACTTACCATTAGGAATACCAATGGTGTGCGTAAGACACGTACCTGTCTTACAACCTACTAGGATCTCTGATAGTAGTACCTTAACATTTTCACAATCTCACATCACAAACTAGTATAAGCAGTGGAATCAAAGTATAGTAGCAGAAATATAAGTAAAATAGGGAAACATCTAATGGTAATATAATAGCAATAACTAAGTTAATCTGTTACATCCATCCATGACATATACTTATAACCTCAAGAATATATACAATCCATAGGTATATCCAAAAATATCAAAATATGATATACAATCTCATAGTGCGGTGTAAGCATAGTGGTCGCAAGCAAAATCCTGGTCGTGCTCCTCCGCTTCTGGCATCCACCAGTCGCTCACACCGTACTCTGACCTAGAAGATACTAGATCACCTGCGATGGGCACCATAGTACCTGCATCATCATCTAAAAAGGGGTGTATACGTGGGGTGAGCTTTTTGTCTCGCTCAGTGAGGGGTGGGGTCAAGCACATCTAAGTAAGACAATAGCAGTAATAATTTATGATGCATGATTGCAGAAATTAAACACATAGTCCATGATGCTCGTGACGCAGTTCATTTATTTATTATCCACCTAACAATACAAACTAAGTCTGTTAAATGCTACTACGGCACATTAAGCTGTATCCCTCATCTAGAAAACAACATCGACTACACAGTGATACAAACCCTAGCTGTGATTAGAAGCTTACCGATCCCCATATGCATCTATGGGTCACCCAGTAAACCCCGGATAACCCCCTCCTGGCAGTCATGGTATCGGTAACACATCGGCCACGCCAGACAGGTTCCCACCTCTGGTAACTATCACATCGTACCGTGGGAGTGGCACTTCGGGAAGGCTCATCAAACATACCACAATGGGTTATCCAACACCATAACCCCTGTTGGCAAGGGTGCATAGCATAGGGAGTGATACCTAACCACATATATACTATATGCCTTCATAATGATACAGTTAGTATGGATTACACAATACTAGAGAGACCTTGGCCACAAAGTGTAATCCATCTCCAAATACAGTCCCGGGTACACGATACCGAGAGACCTTAGCCACAAAGTGTAACCCGAGACCGTTTACCTAATCTAGCATGCAAATAGCAATTGAGTATAGACTACGCAACACCGCCAAGACTTCAACCATGAAGCATATCCATTTCCAAATGTAGTCCCGAGGTACACGATACCAGCGAGATCTTGACCACAAAGTGTAACCCGTGACTACAACTAACTCTAATGCACATAATCAATGCATGAATGCAACATACATTTGGCAATCATGGCACCGGTACCACCTCGGCCACGTCGAATTTCGTCTCACACACACACATCTACATATGGCGATCATGGTACCAATACCACCTCGGCCACATCGGATCCCATCATACATTTCCATACAATTCATATCATGATCATAAAATGATAATTTCAATTAAACATATAATTCTAAGCATGTGAAAAATTTAATAAATAATAAACATTTAAAAAAAATAAACATAGTCCATCCCTCACCTATTTTACGATCGGTTATGTTTGGGTTCAAGTACAACCACCGATCGATCAATTCAATTCTGGCTTTGGGACATAAGAGAATCGTACATCAGTATGAGTTAGAAACATCAGGAGGGACCCACACAGGTCACCTCCAAAGGGTACAGACACTATTCTTAGGTGACAGTACTGTCACCGGAAACACCCACCGAAAACAGGGCATTTCCATTGAAAATATTAGTCTTGTTTCTGGTGGAGGTGACAGAGAGCACATTGGGCTCATTTATCCACCGGAAACAACCTACCGGAAATATCTACAATGCTTCTTGTGCCATATTTCTGGTGGACATAGAAAGGTCCAACTCGAATTGGGGCTTTTCGCCTTGGGCCCGACCGTCGGGATTTATTCCATGGAGCTTGTAGGGGATGTTTCTAGCATCATTCTAAGCCAAGAAAATCCCAATTCCACTGAGCCATTTGGGAGATACATCGATCGAACAATTGAAACCCTAGTTGGTCATTTGGCATTACATGTTACCGAACTCACCAGGCTTGGTTTGAGCTCGGCAACAACACCGGGAGGGTAGAACACCCATTCTACAACCATAACATGGTGTGTACACAAAGATTCCATCTATACCTAGCTTTTTCTAGGTCAAAATAAAGAGAGAGTGGTATGGGAGGTTGTACTTACCTTCGGCAGTGATTCCGGCAACAAGGCTGTAGTCGGCACCAAGGTAGGCCTTCAATCCCTTTCTCCTTCCTCCTCTTCTTCTTCCTCTCCTCTTTCTCTCCTCTTCTACGTTGGACACAAGGGAAATGAGGAAATGAATCCTCATTTCCCAACTTATAACTTAAGTTAGGCCTTAGGGTCCAGTTAGTTTGGGCCTCTTTTGAACCAATCGGGTTAAAATGAGTTTCGGGACACGAGGATCCACACACTTAGGTCCATAAGGTGTTTATATCAAGAGGAAGGTGTGGAGGATGATTTTGGATCATCCAAAACCATTTACGATGCGAGTGGTGGGACCCACGGGCATCGAAACCTTGACAGCAGCCAGTGTACCCACTGAAAATAGGCACCAGATTTATGCCCAGGCTGCTTTTGGTGGCTTATTTCCGGTGATCAAGATAACCTACTATCTTGACATCATGTTGTCTAATGGTTGGCCTCGTACTGGTGGCTGCCCTCAGACATTCCAAGGCCTTTCGAAAATTATGACGCATGCCAAAAATCAAGTGTGGGGAGTCGGGTCACTTACAATCTGGGATCGAAAGATATGGACCCCCTCCAGTTAGATAGGCACGCAATGCATGAACATGTGGGGTCATCCCTACCCCTTTGATAATGCGCAGTCACGAGCCAAAACCCGATCGTACTTTTGATCTTCGATCCGAGGCCTGTCATAATAGTTTCAAATTATACCGGATTAGGGCATGGGTGTAACATTTATGGAATTTCTTGACAAAGTCCACGTAATCTGCTTCCATTGTGTTCCAATAGTATCCCAGCCTGAGGATATTCTTAGCTAGCATCTTGGCATTTATATGGGGTCCATAAAGGCCTTGATGAATTTCCTCCATGATGGTTGTAGCTTGTTCTTCATCCACATGCAACAACTATATTCCATCATAGGACCTCTTGTATAACAAGTCTTCTTGAAGAATAAATTGGGTGGCATATCTCCTTAGAAATCTTTTCTCTCTATTTGTAGCTTCAACCGGATAATTTCTTTCTCTGATGAAATCCACTATGTGAGCAAACCAAGACCGACCATCCACAATGAGAGAGTTCACCGCATTCTGATAAATGGGCCTACTTCTTTGTTCTACAAAGAATGGTCAGACCCTAGCCATAGGGTTGCATTCTACCATGGATGCCAAGGTTGTGAGGGCATCAGCAAACCTACTGTTGTCTCTCTGGAACTATTCGAACGGGATCTTCTCAAAGTGTTCAATCACTTCTTCCAGATGTTCTTGGTACGGCTTCAACTTTTCATCTCTGGTCTTCCACTTTCCTTGTGTCTGACAAATGACAATGGATGAATCTCCATACACTTTAATCCTTTTCACTCCAATAGTCAAGGCCATTTCTAGTCCCAATGCACAAGCTTCATAATCAGCAATATTGTTGGTACAAGAGAAGTCAAGGTGGAATAACGAAGTCAAGTAAAGGCCATCAAGAGTGACAAACAATATTCCCGCGCCACACCCCTTTTGACTAGTTGCTCCATCAAAGAACAACTGCCATTCATTATCTGTATCTTCTCCCTCTATTACTGTGATTTCTTCATCAAGAAAGGCATCGCCAAAGGCTCTTCCATCTTCTATGGGGTGGGCTGTCAAATGATCAGCTATAGCTTGCCCCTTGATAGATTTCTGAGTAACATAGGTGACGTCAAACTTTAATAGCAAAAGTAGCCACGGGGTCATTCTTCCTGTTTGAGCTAGTTTCTCAAAGAGATATTTGATTGGATCCATTCTTGAGATCAAATGCACTAGATACGCTACGCTACCATGTAGTGCCGCAACCTTTTTGTTGCCCAAATCAGTGCAATACAAGTTTATTTCCAAAGATGTGTACCACGTCTTATACTCTAGGAACTTCTTGCTGAGGTAGTATAGCATGCTTTGCCCCCTTCTCTGTCTCCTTTTGTGCTAGCAAAGAGTCTATAGAATATTCTCCCATTGATATGTACAATAGGAGTGGTTCTCCTTCCACTGGTGGTGTCAATACTGGTGGGTTCATGAGGTATCCTTTGATCTTGTCAAAAACTTGTTGGCATTGGTCATTCCGTTCTGTGGGATGATCCTTCTTAGCAATTTAAAAATTGGTTCACAGATCATAGTCAGCTGTACTATGAACCTACTAATATACTGGATGTAACCCAAAAATCCTCGTATCTACTTCTCAGTCCGAGGTGTGGGCTTCTCCTGAATTAGCTTGATCTTGATAGGGTTGACGTCAATACATCTTTCACTCACTAAGCACCCTAACAATTTTCCTGCTGTTGCCCCAAATACAAACTTTTGTGGGTTCAACTTCAGCTGATACTTCTTGATCCTTCAAAGAATCACCTTAATGTTGGAATATGCCCCTTGTCGATCTTTTGACTTTACTATCATGTCATCCACGTAGACTTCCACATATTTGTTCATCATGTCATGTAATATGGCGGTAGCTACTCTCTGATAAGTTTCCCCAGCATTCTTTAGTCCAAAAGGCATCACCTTGTAATAATAGGTTCCCCATGAAGTGGTGAAGGTTGTCTTCTCATGATCCTCTGGGTGAATGTTCACTTGGTTGTATCCCGAGAATCCATCTATAAATGATAACAAGGCATGCCATACTATATTGTCAACCAATACATCAATGTGAGGTAATGGGAAGTCATCTTTAGGGCTTACCTTATTAAGATCTCGGAAGTCTACACACATTCAAACCTTGCCATCCTTCTTTGGCACTGGTATAATGTTGGCCAACCATTGGGGGTACTTCACCACTTGAAGAAATCCCACATTCCACTATTCACAACTTCTTCTCTGATCTTCTCACTCCATTCTAGACGCATGCTTCTGAGCTTTTGCTTTATCGGTTTTACCCCAGGGTAGGTCGACAATAGATGTTGCATGATATCGGGGTCTATACCAGGTATATTTTTATACGACCAAGCAAAAACCTCGGTGAATTCCTTTAGAAGACTAATCATTTGTTCTATTTCTTCATTGTCTAGGGTGGTACCAATTTTTATCTCTCGAAGGCATTGGTCGATTCCTAGATTAATAACCTAGGTATCCTCACGAATGGGTTGGGATTTCTTTGGTTTGCATTGTTTTATTAACTCTTGATATTTATTAAGATCATCATCAACAAAAGGAGATAAGTCCTACTCAGAATCAGAAATTTCATTCATGAAAGAAGGAGTAATAGACTCGACATACATGGACTCTAGACTCTCCTTGAGAGGGGAGGCTAGCACGAAATCATAAACAATAGATTTAACAACAGACTCAAATATAGACTTGACAACTGACTTGATGCTTTTGTCAGTGGTATTCAGGTTGGTTCACTCAATAGCATGGGTAAACTTGAAGTCTTCTCCAATGCTAGTCCAATTCAAGAGTGGTTCGATGGCTAGATGGATAAGGAGATGTGGCAAAGGGCCTTCTTCTCCTTCTAAGAAAGTTATTGCTATTTCTTCAGTGGTACAATGGTTCTTTTGGATAGGTGCCTGCTTCTTCACAAATACTAGCTGATCAACCTCGTGCTCTTGGAAGCTAAACTTTTTGGGGGTGAAGATTGGTGGAGACTGCTCAATCCTCTTTCTATAATGTCCATCTTTTCTAGCCTATTAAGGGATGTCCCGGTGCCTTGGTCAGATCTTTGACCACCTTCATGGACCTTCCCATTGCAGTTGATTCAGGCATAGTACATGCAAACCATCATTCTTTGTGCTCTTCTTTGCTTCGCATATACACTTCGTCCTCTGAAAGGATGAGGCTTGAGGTAGCTCTTTGGCTCTTGGTTCTTGTAAGAGGGAGCAAATGTAGCTTTTCAAATCAATGGGAAGTTGTAAACTCCAGATGAGCCTTATCTTCTTTTCCCATTCTCTTTCCAGGAGGACTCGAGGACTTGGTGCCTCTTTTGATCGGATCAATGTTGTAGGGTTACCAGATGAAGACCTATTCTCAATCAGTGCAATTTCTGCTATCCCGGTGATGAAATTGTCTTGATCACTTTCTTTGACTAGTATTTGCTGTTACTCTACCTCATGAGCTACCCAGTCGAACTTATCTTGAAAGAATACTTCAAATCCAGGTTGCATCTTTATGGTAGTTGCATCAAACCATGGTTCAACATTTCCATAAAAAGGAAAATCCTCTCCTTCCCTTATGAAGTACCCATTGAGAGTGGGGTAGTAAGAGGCGGATATTTCCCTAGTCATCCTTAGTACCTTCTATACTTTGCTGCCATTCTTGCTCTTTTTTTTGGGGGTTTGAGGAACATACCCAAGACCACTCCTTCCTTTGCTAACCACAGGAGTAGATAATTTTGAAACACCTTGATGGTACTTTCTAAATCCCATCCCTGGAAAGTATTGCATGTTCCTCTTCATTTGATTCACTGGAGGGCTCCATATAGCTTCATAGTTAGTCAGAATCTTTTCATCTGGCATTTCCTTGGTGAGTGCTGCACAAGTTTCCTCAGTTTCAAAACCACTAAGTTGAACTTCTTGGTCTTGTTCTTCTCCATTTTCAATGTTGGCTAAGGTGTTCATCACTTTGGGATCCCCGTCTATTGCAATCACCTTCCCTTCATGAATGAACTTTATTTTCTAATGGAGACTTGTTTGAGATTTTAAAATGTAACCGCAAGCATACGAATCAGTGTAGCTATGGGTCGAATACAGGGAGAGAAACCACTTTATTTTTTTGCTTCTTTTAATAATGCGAAAGTGAACCGATTAATGGTTGTGATCTAATTCTAATTACCATCCTAAACATATGTATCTAAAATAGCGTCCTAACCATTCATCATCTAAGAATTTAAGTACGCAAGCCACGCAATTAAAATTAATAAATAAATAGCTGAAAATAAACACCCTACGCAATTAAAAAGCAATGAAGAAAAAAAATACTGAAATAAAAATAAAGTAAAAGAAAGGGGATAAAGCTAGAGAGAGACTCATAAGTAGGTTTCTCTACTTAGCTTGAGGGATGCATTATAATATGAGCTTTCCTCCTTGATCAGAGAGTCACTCTTACAAGGGTTACTCTACTTGGCTTTAGGGAAAGGGAGACAACTAAAATAAAAACAATAAAATGATGGTTCTATGGCTAAGAGGGGAAAAGCCAACACATACACTAGCCATGAACCTTGGGGGAAAGGGATAGCAATAATGTAATAACTGAAATTAAAATCCTAAATTAAGAAAGAAATGGTAGTCAGAAGAGGGAATGAGAGGGGGGAGAGAAGACTACTGAAGGAGCCTACTTACTTGAACTGAAAACTTGATCCATTTGAGATACTACCAGTACTAAAAACCAGATCTGGAATAAACTAAATCTGTAATTTCTAGTACTAGAGAAAACAAATCTGAAGAAAAAAAAATTGAACTTGAAAGACATGCTTCATTGCTTGTTCTTGTCACCTAGAACTAAGCCTAGAACTAGAACTTAAAAATTACAACTTTAATTTTTAAACAATAAAAATAAAAGACAGAATCAAAAACAAAAGTGCTTGCATTAATTGAATAAAAAGAACTTACAAAAGTGTTTAAAGCATAAACCTAGAACTAGAGCTAGAGAAAGAGAAAACTAAAGAAAGAGATAGAGCAACTAAGAAAAAACCCTAGAAGAAGAATGAAGTGCCTCCTCCCCTTGTGTTAATTCTATTATATAGAGAATGGGGGAGGGAAGCTAACGATTTTAGCTTCTAAAAAAAAGATTTTTTTTTATCTTGTTGATGAGGTGGAGGAGAGAGAAGAGAGAAAACGTGTGGAGAGAGATCTCCCACGATTTTTCTTGCCTTTTTCTTCCTATTTTTTCTCCCTTTTTCTATTTTTCTCTCTTCTTGCACAAGAAACCCCCTTTGGCCGATTTTTCTTGCTTGGATTTGGACAATATTCTATTTTAATGAGAAATTCCATCCATGCCCTTGTCTTTTCTTTTTTCTTCTTTCCTATTTTTTCTCTTTATTTTCTCTCTCTCTTCTTCAAACTTGCGTACAACCATCTTGGTCGACTTCCTTTAAGTGATGAAGATGTTTTCTTTGAGAAATTGGATCATCACTTTGTGGTCATTAGATTTGCAAGGTATGACCTCTATCCATTTAGAAACATAATCAACAGCTATGAGGGTAGCGATCGAAAGATGATATTGCTGCTCAGAGATACCTGGAGGCCTATTTTGTAAGAGTGTAAAGTTCGTCATTCGAGATGGGGATTTGATGATGGTCCAACACGGGGATCGGGATGTAATAGGGATTTGGAGTCACCACTTAGGATTCTAGGCTAGGACCTGGGGGTGGGCCCAATTCCTAAGAAAAGGGCTCGAAAGTTGGTCTAGTCCAGGGATTTAGGGTAAGTGTTAGGTTACAAAATTAGGAAGGTGTTAGGCACCCAATCTTCCCGGTTCAACCGGTCTTCCTACTAGATGCTTAAGAACAATCATTTTCCACGATTATTCCTATTCCGCATGTATGGCTAAGTTATCACACATATGTACATTGACTGAATTTAAATAAATATGTACACTAAAACAAGGTCTATATAAAGTCTATATTGTACTAATTTGGGTAAGAAATTATACCTAAGCTTAACCCTTGTTTCGGGTCAAGAGGGGTGGATCCCCTGGTTGATGCTAGTACAAACTGGTTTCTGGATTTTCCTGGATCAGGGGAAGATGGTCTTGACCTCCACCTTCCTTTCTTGAGAGATGCTGACTATGATAATATTTAGGCAGAGTTCTGGTTAGGAATGGTTACTATCGATTTTGAATTCGGACAGAGCTTCAGCTAGGGAAGGCTATTTCCGGGCTTAGGTTGAGTTGTTATTCTGACAGAGCTTCCATGAGGGATGAGCTACTTCCAGGTTTTTGCTGAGGTGGTATTTTAACAGAGCTTTCGCTAAGGATGAGCTACTTCTGGGTTTTGGCTGAGGCGGTATTCTGACAGAGCTTTCGCTAAGGATGAGCTACTTCTAAGTTTTGGCTGAGGTGGCACTCGGATAGAGCTTCTGCTGGGATAGACTATGGGAGTGCTGGGATGATGTGGCACTCAAACAGAGCTTCTACTAGGGATAGACTATGGGAGGGATAGGCTGAGGTGGCACTCAGACAAAGCTTCCGCTGGGGATAGGCTATGGGAGGGCTAGGAGGAAAAAATATCACTCAAAGAAAGAAAAGGATTGAAGAGTCTCGAAGGCCCAAAGAACACTACGAAGATCCAAAGAACACTTCAGATCTCATGAAGATCTCTCCGAAGACTTGGAAAACCTCAAAGGGGGAAGGGGAGGAGAGAGGGCAAAGCTCTTCCAAGGATGCTCACCAAGAGGCTTAGAACCTTATGGTGCTGTGGTGTGAAAAACTAAAGGGAGGGGGGTATTTCTAGGATCCTTAAACCAATGGGGAGGGAAAGGGAAATTCCCTAGACAATGGGGGTGAAAAGTGGTTTTTTTGGACCAATGGGAAGAAAGTATAAAAATTTGGACCAATGGGAGGGAGGGGGATTTTCTTGGACTAATAGGGAAAAGGTGAAATTTTTTGGGCCACTAAGGTAAAAAGATTCTTTCTTTAGGCCAATGGGAGGTTACGGTGTAGGGTACACTAGCGGAGTAGTGTATATGCATAATTAGGTGAAGAGAGAATTTCTTCACCCACCAGTCAGTGGAACACAAATCTTGACCATTGACGATCGCACACGAGGCTGGGTCGAGGTGCACGGGTATGCACCAGTGCATGTGGGAGACTGGCAGAGGGGGCACAATGGCTGGAAAGGTGCATGGGGCATGCATGCGGGTTGGCGTACGGCTACTCACAGGCTCGCTTGTGCCAGCCTGCAAGTGCACGCGGGCTTGTGCCAGCTTGCGAGCACATGTGGGCTTGCCTGGGCTGCTCGTAGGCTGGCCTGCGCATGTGCACAGGCCGACCTACGACTGTGTGGGCTAGCCTGTGTGTATGCTCTTGCTATGCATGGGTCTGTGCATAGGGTTATGCGGGGTTGTGCTGCTAACTGGCTGGACAGGGCATGCAGCATGCAAGTAGAAAAGGTGATTTTCTATAGACGATTGTGGGAGATCCGACGGTTCAATTTTAACGTACTATATATCGTCGAAATCATAATTTCGAGTACAATCTATCTGTACGGTCATCTTGATCGGATTCCTTTGTATATAAAAAGTCAAAATTGGACCCTCTTCTTTCCTGCATGGGGTTTCTAGGGTTTTTTAGGTAGGGAATGTTTCTGGGGTATTTGGGTAGGTGGGGAATTTCTCCATGTTTCCAGCAGGCTGGCTAGCATTCACGACATGCATTCGGGAAAATATGATTTTCTTAGAACGATTGTGGGAGATCCGATGGTCTGATTTTAACGTACCATATATCATCAGAATTGTATTTTTGAGTACTACCCATCTGTACAATCATCTTGACTAGATTCCTTCATATATAAAAAGTTAAAATTGGATCCTCTTCTTTCCCACATGAGGTTTTTAGGGTTTCTTAGGTAGGGGATGTTTTCGGGTTTTCTTAGGCAATCATCATCTTTGTTGATCGAAAGCTAGAAGTCGCATCCAAGATCCGTATTTCATCATAGCCAGAGGGGGTGACAAAATTGGGTGTCTACAGAATGCCCCTCTTTGGGCGAGGCTTGTGCCAACAGCCAAAGGGTAAAGAAAAGAACGACCACATTTTGTCACCCAGAGCATGTACTACAGCAATTTTGCTCATTAATAACGGAGTTGAAAATGCAATAGATAATATCTCTCAACTACTTTAGAGTTTTAGGACTTACCTGGGTCGCCGATTGTAGGAAAGAAATTTGCTGCTTTTCCAATCCTGCAACAGATGTTAGTACTTTGATCTTTGACTTTTCCTTAGCTGGACTTTATATGTGCCAGTTCTGGAATTTTGGTCTCCAGGCTGGGTCTTTCGAACCAATCTGGACTATTTGGGACCAATGGTTACAAGAGAGGAATTCACTGCTCTTCCAATCTTCCAATAGGAAAAAATATTTGATTATTGGATTTTTCTTAGCTGGGCTTCACATGTGCCAAGTCAAGGAATTTGGTCTCCAGGCTGGGTCTTTCGAGCCAATCTAGATTATCTGGGACTAGTGGTTACACGAGAGGAATTCACTGCTCTTTCAATCATGCAACAAGAAAAAACATTTGATTCTTGGATTTTCCTTAACTGGGCTTCACATGTGCTAGTTTAAGGAATTTGGTCTCTAGGCTGGGTCTTTCAAGCCAATCTGGATTATCTAGGACTAGTGGTTACAAGAGAGGAATTCGCTGCTCTTCTAATCTTACAACAGGTAAAAACATTTGATTCTTGGATTTTCCTTAACTGGGCTTCACACATGCTAGTTTAGGGAATCAATAATGAGATCGGGCCACTCAGAACCGATTCAAAAAGATTGGGCCACCTGGGGCTGGGTAAATGTTTCTTTTCTTGATTTTTCCTTGATTTCATGATTTATGGTTCTTTGATTTGGAATCTTGCCCTTTGCTTTTGATTTGGAATCTTGCTTTTTGCTTTTGATTTGCCTTTTTTACTTTGAATTTTGACCATGAAAAATTCTTTGCTTACCAATAAAATTTTGACTTTTATCTTCCTCTTTTCCTTGTGATATAATTTTCACCTACCACTTGAATTTGAATTTTACTCTCCCTTTGATTTTTACCTTCCACTACCATGTGATATAATTTCCACCTACCACATGAATTTGAATTTTACATTCTCTTTTAACTTTACTTTCCATGTGATATAATTTTCAACTACCACAAAAATAATTTTGAACTTGGTATTTGGTGGTAAGAATCTTTAATCTATACCTTGGAATTGGAATCTCAATTTTTTTTTTTTTTGTTTTGGAAAATGAATTTTTTTACCCATAAAATGGTCCCTCCCCCCTTTGTTTATTCCTTATTCTGACTTTTCTAAGTGGGGAACGCATTGTGAGCGAGTGGGTTCGGGTTTGGAATCTTTTCGAAGATCCGACCCTTTTCACATTTTCTAGAGTTTCTTCAAATTTTTCCAAAGATCTTCAGTTTTCCTTGAAGTTTTTCATCTTGCTCTTAAAGATCTTCATAGTTCTTGAAGGATTCCTTTGACATCTTTTTCAGCTTTTACGCAAATTAGGAAACTTCTTAAGGTTTTTTATGATTTTGGAACATATGGCTGGAAAAAGAAAGAGAAAGAGTTGTGAAGAAGTCCAGCTGGAGGGTTGTAGCAGTTCTTCTCAAAGGGACGAGGGCTTTGCTGATTGGTACTCCGGACAAACTCTCCATAATAGTTAGAACCATATCTGCAACTCCATATGGGGCTCTTGGGTAAGTCTTTACATTTGCTCATTTATTTTTTTTTCCATTTATTTATATTATTTTTTTCCATTTATCATTTTTATTGTTACCCTTTTTTATTAGCATGAAGGGGGGTACCACCAACCTTGGCCCTGTATGGCCATCCGAACATGGTTCGAGCATGGTACAGGATACTTCCTCACAGAGTCAAGGAGATGGTTGGTTCATCTTGCCTGAGTCGATTAGCCTTTATAGAGACCCAAAAATTCAGTCTAGCATTAGAAGGGGCCTTGATGAAGTGATGGTGGCCAAGTACCCACTCCTTTCATCTTCTTGTTGGCGGGATCACCGTCACACCCCTATGCTTTTATGCCTTAACAGGCATACCATTTGGGGGGAGACCCCTGACTCTTCTTGAGACTCTGACAGCCAGGGAGTTTACAGACTTGACAGGCATTGATATTACAGATGATCAGACACACATCCGCCTTGGTGAGATCAGTGCACATTGGTGGAGAGTTGGCTTGGGGGTAAACCCTGGTAACATTGCACAGGTGACCCGCTCTTTTATTTTGTTTGTTGTGGGTTAGTGTCTCTTTAGTGACCTCCGAGGAGGGGTGGATATTAAACTGGTAGCCTTCTTTCGAGATCTTCGGGAGGTAGGCTCTTGGGATTGGGGCGAGGCTGCCTATGCATATCTTTTACAGACCCTAGACCTATTATCATATGGAGATCGAGGTCTCAAGGGAGTGGGCTACATCCTCCAGGTGATTTTCATTTTTGTACTCTTTTCTCTTCATTTGGTTGCATTTCCTTGCTTTAATCTTTTCAATCAACCCTGCTGCTTTGAGCACCTAGAGATTACAGCTCCCAAACTGAGGGATCCTCAAGCATTATCCTTTCCCATAGCTACAAGGTGGGGAGATAGTCAGATACTCAAGGGTCGGTACCATCCTCCAGGGACCACTACTCATTCTCTTCTGAGCAGCCTTACTGAGTTATGAAGCATATGTGATTGAATTTCCTTCTGTCCTATGATGTACTTACTTCTTCTTGGATTTTCAGATCACTTGGAGGCCGTTTCATCCTCTCACATTCCCAAACCCTGATGAAGCTGGTTCGACCATATACTTATCTGAGAATCGGGTCCTGTTTAGGGGCATGTGGGGACACGCCTGTACTCGGGAGAGAGAGTCATACCCTAGTGGTTTGATCTCGAGTCAGGCCTCTCTCCCTGTTGTGAGGGTAGTAGCCAGAGATGGACTGATGTCTCTCTTCCCTTTGGGGGAAAAGGACTTACATCCTGATCTCTCTCCTCTCTCTCTCTCTCTCTCTTTCATATGAGGGGAGGGGTTCATCTTGTGTGTGCTTTACTTGTGGACCCCGCACTGCTGTATCACTGCTCAGAGATACGTGGAGGCCTATTTTATAAGAGTATAAAGTTTATCATTCGAGATGGGGATTTGATGATGGTCCAATACGGGGATCGGGATCATACAAAAGGGTTTGGAGTTGCCACCTAGGATTATGGGCCTAGGACCCAAGGGTGGGCTCAATTCCAGAGTAAAGGGCCCGAAAGTTGGTCTGGTCCAGAGATTAGTATTTAGGGTAAGTGTTAAGTTACAAAGTTAAGAAGGTGTTAGGCACCCAATTTGTCCGGTTCAACCGATCTTCCTACTAGATGCTTAAGAACGAACATTTTTCATAATTATTACTATTCCATATGCATGGCTAAGTTATCACACATATATACATTGATTGAATTTAAACTACTATGTACATTAAACCAAGGTCTATTAGATATCTACATTATACTTAAATGAGGAGAGATTATACAGAAATTTGACCCCTATTTTTTGTCAAGAGGGGTGGGCCCTTGATTAGTACCGGCTCAGACCGTCTTTCGTGTTCTCTTGGCTCAAGGAAAGATGGTCTTGATCTTCAACTTCCTTTCTTAAGATATGTTGATTGTGATGGTATGCCGACAGGGTTCCAACTTAGGAACAATTACTTTTGGATTTGATTCAGATAGAGCTTTGACTAGGGAAGGCGATCTCCAGATTTATACTCGAACAGAGATTCGGCTAGGGAAGGCTATTTCTCGGATTAGGATGAGGTGGAATTCTGGTAGAACTTTCATTGGGGATAGGCTATAGGAGGGCTAGGCAGAGGTGGCACTTCGACAGTGCTTTCGCTGGGAATGACTATTTCTGGAAAGATTCCAGAGGCACTAGGACAAGGCTTTCACTAGGAACTGCTATTTTTAGAAAGAATTGGATTGACCTAAAAATGGATTGAAGATCTCCAAAGCTCCGATCTTGATAAAGATCTCTCCGTAGACCTGAAGAACCTCAAAAGGGGGGGTTTCTACTTTAGGTAAACCTCAAGAACACTCAGGGGGGGGGTTGAAGAACATACTACCTTTGAAAAAAACTAGATTGGACTAAGAATTTGGATTGAAGATCTTCAAAGTCCCGAAGAACACTCCGAAGAAGTGAATAAGATTTCAGATCTTGACGAAGATCTCTTTGAAGACCCAAAGAAAATCAAGAGGGGGAGAGGAGAGTTTCACTACAAGGGAGTGAGGTGGGGTTTTGGTGTGTGAAATCCAAAGGAGAAGGGGGGTATTTATAGGTTTTTCCTGCCAATGAGAAAGAGGGAACATCTTTATCCAACAGACGAAAGAAGGGTTCTAGCCTAAAGTGGGGAGATAGGGCTTTTATACATTGGGTAAAAGAGGTTCTCGAACCAAAATGGGTGGGGGGAAGGTTTTTCTCCAATGGGTAAAAAGTGGATTCTTGAGAGAGAGAATCTTTAGTAAAAAAGGGGTTTTTTGGTCTTAAATGGGTGAAGAGGGAATTTCTTCACCCACTGGGTTAGGGGAACACCAATCTCGGCTATGGATGGAGGCGCACGGGACTAGGCCAAAGTGCCCAAGGCATGGTCAGTGTAGGATAGTAACCAATGTGGGGGATGTCATAGGTGTGTGGCACATGATGCACGGGTAGTGGCATGTGGGTGTGTGGCACGTGACACACAGGTAGTGGCATGTGGGTGTGCGGCATGTAGCATGGCACCATATCATGGGCAGCAAATGGCAAAGGGGGCATGGGCATGGGCAGCAGTCAGCACGCAGGCAATAGGGCATGGGCACAAGCACCTGTCCACGTGGGCATGGCCAGTGGTACGGGGGCATGGGCTGCTGGTCGTGGGCATATGGGTAGTTGGTCACGGGGGTGTGGGCTACTAGCAGTAGGGGTGCGGACTGCTGGCCTCAGGGGTGCGGGCTGCTGGTGCGGGGGCATAGGCTACTAGGCTGGGCAGTGTATGGTTGGGTTGGGTAGTGCATGGCTAGGCTGGTGTAGACAGCATGCACTGTAGCCCATGGGTAGTAGGCAAGTGTGCAGGCTGGCCTGCTAGCCAACGCATGCAATGCACACACGATTATGGGTTTTTTTGGTGAGGATTACGAGAGATCTGTTGGTTCGATTTTGGCATGTCATATATCATCGAAATCTTATTTCTGAGCACTATCCATCGTATGGTCATCTTGACTAGATTCCTTTGTATATAAAAATTTAAAATTAGACCCTCTTCTCTCCCACGCGGGGGTTTCTAGAGTTTTGGGTGGGGGAAAGTTTCCATCACCATCTCCATTAATCAGAAGATGGAAGTCACATCTAAGATCCATATTTCATCATAGTCAGAGGAGGGTGACAAAATGGGGTGTCTACAGAATGCTCCTCTTTGGGCAAGGAAAAGAACGACCACATTTTGTCACCCGGAGCATATACTGCCATCATCTTGGTCATTTATGACAGAGTTGAAAAATGCAATAGATAATTTCTCTAAAGTTTTAGGACTTACCTGGGCTGCCAATTGGGGGAATGGAATTTGCTGCTCTTCCTAATCTTGTAAAAAGGTTAGTACTTTGATCTTTGACTCTTCCTTAGCTGGGCCTAGCATGTGCCAAATCAGGGAATATGGTCTCCATGCTGGGTCTTTCGGCCCAATCTAGACTATCTAGAACCAATGGTTACCAGAGATGAATTCGCTGCTCTTCCAATCTTGCAACAAGTAACAACATTTGATTCTTCAATTTTCTTAGCTAGGCTTCACATGTGCCAGTTTAGGGATTTGGTATATGAGATTGGGCCACTCAGAACCTATTCAAAGGGGTTGGGCCTCCTAGGGCCGAGTTAATGACATTGGGCCAACTGGGGCCATATCAATGCAATTGGGCCACCTGGGGCTGGGTTAACTAGGTTGGGTAGCCTGGGGCCGAGTAAATGCAATTGGGCCACTTGGGGCCGAGTCAATGAGATTATGTCTCTTCTTGATTTTTCCTTGATTCTTGATTTTTGGTTCTTTGATTTGGAATTTTGCTTTTTGATTTGGAATTTGATTTGAATTCTGATGCTTGATTTGGAATCTTTTAAAAATTTTATTATTATTATTTTTTAGAAGAACGAATGTTTTATATAAAATGGGTCCCCTCCCTTATTCATTCTTCATTCTAGCTTTTCTGAGTGAGTTTTGAGTTCCTGGAGCTCTATGGTTTTTCTTGAAGTTTTCCTTTTTGTCCTTAGAGTTTTTCACCTTGCTTTTGAAGTTCTTGAAGATCTTCATCTTGTTCTTGAAGTTCTTGAGGATTCTTTATCTTTTTCTTGAAGGAGGATTCATTTGGAGAATTTGATATTCTTGTGGGCTTTTATGCAATTTGGGAAACTTTCTAGGGCTTCTTGTAATTTTGGAAAGTTTATGGGGCTTCTAACGATTTTTAAAAAATATGGCTGATAGGTGAGTAATAAGGTGGGGAGACAATTCTTTAGGTAGATGAAAGTTTGCTAACTCTTCTGGGTCCGTCTCCTCGAGCCTATATTGTCGGTTGATGTACATAGGCAAATAAAAGGATGTGTGAGTCAATCCCATCAACCTGACATAATTGTAACCAGGGTCTTCATCAAAAAATCTTCTTGTGGCCTCCCTGGGTTCCTCCATGTGATATCTTGCACAGTTCTTTGCTGCAAGTACTTCTCCCAATCAGTGATGAGGTTAAACTCTAAAACTTCCCTCTTATCCTGGTAGCAAAAAGCTTCGAGTGGTCCTCCTTTTGATGGCATGGTTAACTTCAGTTTTTCGAGGAGCCAAATCTGAAAAATAGCAAAACTCCCCTGATAATGATCTAGTCCGAATCTATGGCCATAACTCATGTCATCGAATCCCTTGAGTGTTTCTACAAGAACAATAGGGACGATGTCATCTCCTTTCTTTAACTATTTTACTACCTCAAACAGAACAGACGATGCACCATGCCAGGAGTGCGGAGAATATAACAAGCTATCATGCAAAGTAAATAAGCATCCTATGATCTCTGTTAATGGATTCCTCCCATTGGTAGATATTGGATAAAGATCTGGGCCACCTTCAGAATGTCGATCTTCCCATACCTGAAAAATTGCTTTATCTCCCCTTCTTTCCATCCGAAGAAGTCCTGAATTTTCTCTAAGAAATCTTTCTTCAAAGATGGTTGGAACAAAATGCCTTTGGGTGGAGATAGCATTCAAACCCAAAATTCTTTAAGAGTTCAGAAAATCTCCACTAATCCAAACCGAAATACATGCAGGTTGGCATCCCAATGTTGAGGCAGCTGTCGAAGTAATTGGTGATGTAGCTTCACACATCCAACCCGGCTAAGAAATGACACATTCATGGATTCCAGCAATCCTGGTGCCCTCATAATTATGTCTAAGGTCCATTTCCTTAACGTCTCACCCAACGAGCCTATGATTTTTCTTGAAACCAACACAAATAAAAGGATATGATGATTTATCAAAGCATTACTCATTAGCTAATGACTCAAACCAGCCTTTACCACCGTTGCATCAAGCCTTCTCTATCTTTTATTTTTATTTATCAAGGGTGAGGAATGAACTGGCCTTGATAAACTGGTGCCAGGTGGTGATTTTCTTTTAGGGGATAGAATCCTAGATAGGAGTGGATGGGCCAGTGGATGGATGACAGATATCAAATGGCCTTTCATGCCAAATGGTGATTCTTGGGGATAAAATCCTAGGTAAGAAGTGACGGATCAATGGGTGGATAATAGATACCTAATGGCCTTTCATGCCAAATGATGATTCTTAGGGGGCACAAACTATGATGATCTTTTAATATACTTTGATTATTAATCAAGGAACCAATTTATTACCTTTATATGGTTGAGACCGCACTTGCACATGTCAAGTTGCCTATGTATCCGTCGAAAGGAATCAGGTATGATGTAGTTCAGGCTATTCACCCTTTCAGACATAATATTTATTGAGTTGATCCATGTTGACCAGTTCAGGTATTTCTTTGCCATTGTGGTCTATGAGTTTCATAGCTTTGCCTGGTAGAATTTCTTTGACAGTGAATGGGTCACTCTAGTTGGGCTTGAATTTTCCTCTTGGGTCATGAATTGGGGCTCTTTGTTCTCAAAGAACAAGTTTGCCCACCTCTATGTGGTAGGGCTTTACATTTTTCTTAAAGGCCCTAGCCATTCTCAGTTGATACTTTTTCATATTATCCATAGCCTTCATGTGCCTTTCATCATGAAAACTGAGCTCATCATGTCTGGCCTTCACCCTCTCTCCTTCAGGTAGCTGACTATCAAGAAGCACCCTTTGGGATGGTACCAGGATTTCCATGGGTAGAACCACCTCAACCCCATATACCAATGAGAAAGGGGTTACCCCCGTCGAGGATTGTACAAAAGTTGGGTATGCCCATAAGGCAAGGGGTAACTTATCCACCCAATCCTTGTGTATTTCTGCTATTTTCTGCATGATGACTTTGATGTTCTTATTGGCTGCTTCCACTGCCCCTGGTCTGTGGCTTGTAAGTGGTAGAACGATGCCTTCTGATACCGAACTTTGTGGAGATTTTGTCAGTCTTGCCCTAGAAATAGGATCTCTGATCTGATATCAATTCTTGAGGTACTCCATATTGGGAAATAATATTTTCTTGGATGAATTTTGCTACCTTACCAGACGTGGGGACCATATAGGATTGAGCTTCTACCCCACTTGGTGAAATAATTAATGGCTACTAAGATGAACTTGTGACCGTTGGATGCCTTGGGGTTGACCTTTTCAATGATATTGATGCCCCAAGTGGAGAATGGCTAAGGTGAACTGAGCAAATGCAGCTCGATTGATGGGATATGTATGATGTTAGCAAATATCTGACACTTGTGGCATTTTCTGACGAAGTCCATGTAATCTGCTTCCATTGCGTTCCAGTAGTATCCCAACCTGAGAATCTTCTTGGATAACATCTTGGCATTCATGTGGGGTCCACAAAGACCTTAATGAATTTTCTCCATGATTGTTGTAGTTTGTTCCTCATTTACACACAATAACTATATTCCGTCCTAGGATCTATTGTATAGCAGATCCTGTTGAAGAATAAACTGGGTGGCATATGTTCTCAGAAACTTCTTTTCTCTGTCAGTTACTTCAACTGGGTACTTCCTTTCACTGATGAAATCCACTATGTGAGCAAACCAAGACCGACCATCCACAGTGAGAGAGTTCATTGAATTCTGATAAATGTACTTGCTTCTTTGTTCTACCAGGAACGGTCGAACCCTAGCCATAGGGTTGCATTCTACTATAGAAGCTAAGGTTACAAGGGCATTAGCAAACCTATTGTTATCTCTCTAGAAGTATTCGAACGAGATCTTCTCAAAGTTTTCAATCACCTCCTCCAAATGTTCTTGATACGGCTTCAGCTTTTCATCTCTAATTTCCACTTTCCCTGCATATGACAAATGACAATGATGAATCTCCATACACTTTGATTCTTTTAACCCCAATGTTCAAGGTTGTTTCTAGTCCCAAAGCATAAGCTTCATACTCAGCAATGTTGTTGGCACAGGGGAAGTGAAGACAGAATGACGAAGGCAAATAAAGACCATCAGGAGTGACAAGCAATATTCTCGCACCACAACCCTTTTGATTGGCTGCTCCATCAAAGAATAAATGCCATTCATTAACTATGTCTTCTTCATCTATTACAGCAGTTCCTTCATCAGAAAAGGCATCATTAAAGGATCTTCCATCTTTTGTGGGATGGATAGCCAAATGATCGGCTATGGCCTACTTCTTAATAGATTTCTGAGTAACATAGGTGATGTCAAAATCTGATAGTAAAAGCAACCAACGGGCCATCATCTATTTAAGGCTGGTTTCTCAAAGAGATATTTGATGGGATCCATCCTTGAGATCAAGTGCACTGGGTAAGAAACCATGTAGTGTCATAACCTTTTCGTTGCCCAAATTAGTGCAGCGCAAGTTCATTCCAAAGATGTGTACTACATCTCATAATCTAGGAACTTCTTACTGAGATTATATATGGCATGCTCTGCTCCTTTTGTCTTCTTCTATGCTAGCAAAGAACTCATGGATTATTCTCCCGCAGACAGATACAACAGAAGCGACTCTCCTTCCACCGGCGGTGCCAATACTGGTGGGTTCATAAGGTATCCTTTAATTTTGTCAAAAGCTTGTTGGCATTGGTCATTCCATTCAGTGGGCTAATCCTTCTTCAGCAGCATAAAAATTGGTTAACAGATTGTAGTCAACTAAGTTATGAATCTGCTAATATATTGGATGTGACCCAGAAATCCTCGTATTTGCTTCTTAGTCCGTGGTGTGGGCATTTCCTGAATTTCCTTGATCTTGATAGGGTCGACTTTAATGCCACTTTTGCTCACTAAGAAGCCTAACAATTTTCCCATTGTTGCCCAGGATACACACTTCTGAGGGTTCAACTTCAGCTGATACTTCTTGATTCTTTTAAAGAAATGCCTTAGCGTGGGAATATTCCGTTGCCGATCTTTTGACTTTACTATCATTTTATCCACATAGACCTCCACATCTTTGTTCATCATGTTATGCAGTATGGTCGTAGATGCTCTCTGATAAGTTGCCCCAACGTTCTTTAATCCAAAAGGCATCACCTTGTAACAATAGGTTCCCTATGAAATGGTGAAGGCTGTCTTCTCACAATCTTCTAGGTGCATGCTTATTTGATTGTATCCTAAGAATCCATCCATACGTAATAACAAAGCATGCTCTGCCGTGTTATCCACCAATACATCAATGTGAGGTAAAGGGAAGTCATCTTTAGAGCTTACTTTATTAAGATCTTAGAAGTCCACGCACAATTGTACCTTACCATCTTTCTTTGGTACCTGTACAATGTTAGTCAGCCATTGGGGGTATTTCACCACCTGTAGAAACCCCACATTCCACTGCTTCACCACTTCTCTGATCTTCTTACTCCATTTTGGATGCATTCTTCAGAGCTTTTGTTTTACTGGCTTTACCCTAGGGTAAGTCGGAAATCGATGCTACACAATGTTGGGGTCTATACCAGGCATATCCTCTTAAGACCAAGCAAAGACTTCACTGAATTCCTTCAGAAGACTAATCATTTGTTCTGCTTTTTCGTAATTAAGGGTAGTGTTAATTTTTACCTCTTGAAGGCATTGGTTGGTTCCTAGATTAATAACTCGAGTATCCTTATGGATGGGTTGGGCTTTCTTTGGTTTGAATTGTTTTATTAATTCTTGGTGTTTATTCAGATCATCATCAGAAAAAGGAGGCAAGTCATACTTGGAATCAGAAATTTCATTCATGAGAGAAGGAGTAATAGACCCGACAAATCAGGACTTTAGACTCTCCTCAAGAGGGGAGGTTGACACAGAATCATGAACGACAGACTTGACTACAGACTTGATAACTGGCTTGATGCCCTTGCCAGGGGTATTAAGGATGGTTAACTCAATAGTATGAAAAAATTTGAAGTTTTCTCCAATGCTTGTCCAGTTCAGGAGTGGTTCAGTGGCTTGATGGATGAGGAGGTGTGGCAAAGCGCCTTCTTCTCCTTCTGAAAAAGTTGCTGCTATTTCTTCAGGGGGCAATGGTTCCTCTGGACAGGTGCCCGCTTCTTCACGAATACCAGCTAATCAATCTCGTCCTCTCAGAAGCTAAACTTTCTAAGGGGTGAAGATTGGTGGAGACTGTTCAATCCATTTTCTATGAAGTCCATCTTTTCAAGCCTGTTGAGGGATGCCATCCCGATGCCTCGATCACATCTTTGACCACCTTCACGAGACTTCTCGTTGCAGTTGGTTCGGGCACAGTACATACAGACCATCATTCTCTGTGCTCTTATTTGCTTTGCATATATACTTCTTCCTCTGAAAGGATGAGGCTTAAGTTCATGAAGCTCTCAGGCTCTTGGCTCATGTAAGAGGGAGCAAATACGAATTTTCAGGTCTGTGGGAAGCTGCAGACTCCAGGTGAGCCTTATCTTCTTTTCCCACTCTCTTTCAGGAGGACCCAAGGACTTAGCAATTCCTTAGATTGGATTAGAGTCGTGGGGTTGCCAGAGGAGAACCCATCTTCAATCATTACAACTTTCGCTATCCTAGTAATGCAGCTGTCTTGATTACTCTCATTGCCTAGCATTTTTTGATGTTCTACTTCATGAGTCACCCAGTTGAACTCGTCTTGGAAGAACACTACAAATCCCGATTGCATCTTGGCGGAGGTTTCATCAAACCACGACTCCACATTTCTGTAAAAAGGGAAATCCTTTCCTTCTTTTATGAAGTACCCATTGAGAGTAGGGTAGTAAGTGACGGAGATCTTCCTAGTCATCCTCAGCCCTTTTTGCCTTTCTTCAAGCTGCTAGTTCTGGCCTCATTAGCCCTTGGCTATTCTACTGCTAAAGCCTTGCCCTTGTAGACTTTCCCACTTCTAGTTTCCATCATGTCGACAAGTTTCTTTATAATAATCTCCCTGGATAGAAATCTTCATCATCACTGTTTGTTATGGTGATTATCCCTTCCATAGAATCATCTTCTTCTTCTAATTCTCCTTCCCTGCTTGGGGTGGGAAGTCTAGGTCTTCCACAAATATCCATAGCCCTAGCTCGTAGCTCTTGACTACATTAGAAAGTTGTTGGAATGCAACGTCTACCACCTTTGTAAAAGTGTCATCTGGCCCTATTTCCTCTAGATCATCCAATCGCTCAAGGTAGTAACGATCACTAATAGTTACTTCACCCAGCATGTTGTCAATTTCTTTCACCCTCTCCTGCATTCTCAATGTATTAGAGTACACTTCACACTCCTTTTCCTCCATCTCCAATGTGGATTCGGGTTCATCCAGATAAACTTGCATTGGCTCTCTAGATCCTTCATCACTTTCTGAGTTTGCTTCCTCACTTTCTGAATCTGATGCAGAATCATCTCCTTCCATATAAAGGGAAGGGTAAATTCCACATGTTAGATCAGTCATCAAATCATCAATACCAATGGCATAGACTGAGAAACATGTCTGGTCATTTGGTGGATAGTATTCTGACTCATCCTCATTATCAATGTACTCAGGCCCTAGGTAGTCATCCCAGTCTAGATACTCATCATCTTCCTAAGATTCAGAGTCATCTCCATCATTCTCATAATCGTCCTCATCGTTGTCGTCATCATCCACTTCTTCGTTGATTTTCCCCTCACTTGGTTCTTCATTAGATTCTTCTGGACTATCAAATTCTTCAGCATTTAAATGCTCATAGTATTCAGAGCATATGGATCAGAATATTTTCATAGGGTTGGTCTTGTCATCAATGACTTGAAGTTGGACCAATCCTAACTCATCATCCTGTGTGTCACTTCCTATGTGGATTAGAGAGATGTGTTCTTTAATCTGCTCCCCTATGGCCAATGCGGTTACTGCTCTGAGAAGATCAACTGTAACCTCTTCAATTACCTCTGGATCGTCCTTTGAAGATATAATGGGTTGAATTAGAGAAGTGGGATCACTTTCTTGGTCTTCTCCTAACGCATTCACTGGCCCTATTGATGAGGTCATTTTTGGGGAATCTGGTAGTGCAAGCATATCCTTCTAATCGTACCCATCTATCCATCATTCTTTTGGGTTATACATCGAACCTTGAGAATGGGATTGGTATGAGGGTGATGAGGGTTATGAAGCGGAATGGTATGAAGATGAAGTGATATGAGAGGCAGGATATGAAGATTGGGGGTGATAGGATGAAGATGTTCTTCCATTTTGATGGTGGTGGAAAGGTTGATGATATGGCGTAGGCTGATAATATAGTGAAGGTGGAAGGTATAGTGGGGGTTGGTAATGTGGTGCTGTAGACCCTTCTGCTAATGAGGAAGGATGAACGATGGGTGCTTGATTTTTTTATTCTTCTTCTGATGATTATCTTCTTCTGGGAGTCCTTATGATTCCCGCCCTTTGACTCCTGATTTTCCTATAAGCTCGGGCATTCATATGATTCTTTCGAGCTCTAGGTACAATGAGTTGAGTGGGATCATTCTCTGTAGTTTCTTCATCTAGATTGTTCACATGATCAGGGAGTGGATTGGTATTGACATTGGGAGGTTATTTGACCTTGACCTTAATGGTTCCATTGTCTACCAAGTCCTGACTTGCATGCTATAAACCCAAACATCTTTCAATATTGTGCCCCTTCTGAGTGTGGTAGGCACAGTACTTATAATCCCTATACCAAGCTGGAGGAGGGTTGCTGATCACTCTTGGAGCCACTGTCCCTAGCAATCCTTGGTTCTTTAACTTCTTATATACGGCCATTATGGGCATTCCCAAATCAGAAAATTGCCTTCTTGGGCGAGGGGCCTTTTGGGCGGGTGCATTTGATTGTATTATAAAGGGCTATGAAGAAGTGGCTAGTGAGACTGACTGCTGAACTACACTCACCATATTAGTTTTTGGACCCTATCCCCATCCAACTAGGGTGTTCTTGCTTGCATATTGGGAGGATCCTTCATACTAGGCCTCTCTCCAAATTTTATTCTCCACACATGTTTCGGTGGCTATTAAAGCATAAAAATTTTCAAAATGCTGATAGTAAAGAATGTCATAATAGGGCTTTGACAGATTTTCTATCAACATCTCTACTTGCTCTACTTCTTAAGGCCGATCTGCCATCTTGGGGGCCTTATCTCTAAACCTCATCAAGAAGGTGGTGAATCCTTCTCTAGGCTGCTACCTCAAAGTCTCAAGTTCTTGTCACTTCACATCCACTTCAGTGTTGTCTGAGTACTATTTGGTGAAGGCTTTCACTATCGTTGCCCAATTCTGAGTTTGGGATGACTCCAATTGTGTGAGCCACTTTAATGCTGGCCCTGATAAGGTTAGCATGAAGGCTTGCCCCATCTAGTTATCTGCCAGTTGCCACAACTTGGTGATGCTGAGGAAGACTTTAAGGTGAGCCTTGGGGTCACTTAACCCATCAAACCTGTCAATCTGCCATTTGAATTTTTTTGGAATTCTTTCCCCAAAAAATAAACTCATTTCCTTTGAATACACTACTTGGCCTTCTGAGGTTTTTCCCGCTCGAATCATAAACTCTAACTTCTCTAACTGCTCTCTAAGTTTCCTTTCTTTCTCCATCTTTAGAGGCTCAATGCGGACATGTGTTGCAAATTTCTCTTCTTCATCTTCAATCACCACCTTGGGAGGAGGAACCCTAGAATAGGCCCCTCCTTGACCATTTGGACGAGTAGGTGAAGATCCTCTCAGACCAGTTGCTCTGACAAGCTTGGGTTCTCCCGAGTCAACTCGGGAAGAATTTTTGCAATAACCTGTAGCTCAATTCTATTCCACATCTCCCGTAGCCAGTGCCAGCACATTCCTAGGATCAGCTTTGGGAGGGTTTTGAAGTGTATGCAATATCTGAGCTATCCCTCTCTTACCTTCAGCCATTTCTATTTGCAAGGTCTCTACGGGATGGACCCAGGCCTATTCGGGTGATTCAGAGTCATGTGGATCCATATTAATTGGGCTATAATCACTTGGTGGTAGACAGTCTCGAGGAGATGATGGAGGTGACACTGGACTTAGGCTAGTCAATCAATTACCCTGATGCGTCCAAAGGGACCGCGGAGAATACTTGAGGTGTGGAATTGTGCCTGAACCAAAAGTGGCTTATTTTAGGATTCTTGAATTTCCATATTCTTGTTCACACATTCACTAGATTAACAACCAATGATCCATCCAAAGTTAGTACGCTTAATGATAGGGAGTGGATAGGGTTCGATGCCCCTGGTCCACCCAATGTCATAAGCAGGAGATTCATACAAATGGCTTGTCGAGACTTTTCCCATAAGACATTCCATGTAATAAAGTCATGCTTTCCTTACTCTTTTTTTACTAGGTGTCCTTCCTCCTGATTTTCTCGGGACTTCTCAAGACTGGATGTGACTCTGATAGGATTACCCCTAAGTCATGTATCTGGAATTTTTCCTTAAGGAGGAGGGAAACCTTTTACCCGAAACCCCACTTAGGAAAGCAATTCTTTACAATGGGAATATAATATAAGAATATTCCTTTTTAAGACTACAAACAAGTTCTACAGTTAGCTTGTGGAGCTCCTAGCGTCTTCATCTATTTTTTACATGATGCGAGCATACTATGGATGTAATAAGACCAACAAGGCTTCCTTGACAGGATCTATATATGCAAGGTACGTGATCCTTTTAATATACTCGTAGGTACAAGATCAAGGGGGTGACTTCCTTGCCCATTACTTATGACTACACACGAGGTTAAGCAATTGGCCATGGGGTGGTGGAACTGTGAGTGATTGTGTACAAAAGTGTCATGTAGGGTAACCATCATTCGATCTCAGAATGCCATAAAGTGCATGGACCTCCCCGAGGGTGCTAGCACAAATATGGACATCCTCACTGTTTGATGACGCATTCGATCTCAGAATGTCATAAAGTGCATGGACCTCCCCAAGGGTGCTAGTACAATTACAACATCCTTGCCATTTGACGATACCTTCTATTATTATACAGGAAGCGGGTATCATTTACTCTCAGAATACTCTCCATGACATGTGCTAACCTCTCTGAGGGTACGGGCATGATAGGGAGTCCCTCACCAAATGATTTCACTTTGAGCACGATGCATGATGTGGTTAGCGAATACAATTACAAACATAGGGTTAGCCAAACATGTTTTCAAAAAAATGTGGTGGTGGAAAATGTTCTTGCATTTAAAGGTAGCATCTAGTATTGGAAGCTTGACATTTAGTCCCCAGTGGAGTCACCACTGTGAGGGTAGCAGTCGAAGATGGACTGATGTCTCTTCCCTTGGCGGGAAAGGACTTTCATCTCGACCTTTCTCCTCTCTCTCTCTTTCATACAAGGGGAGGGGTTCGTGTTGTGTGTGCTTTACTTATGGGCCCTACACCATCGTATCACCACTCGGAGATATACAGAGGCCTATTTCTCAAGAGTATAAATATCCTCATTCGAGATGGAGATTCAATGATGGTCCAATACGGGGATCAGGATCATACAAAAGGGTTTAGAGTCACCACCTAGGATTATGGGCCTAGGACCAAGGGGTGGGCCCAATTCTAGAGTAAAGGGCCTGAAAGTTGGTCTGGTCTAGAGATTTAGGGAAAATGTCAAGTTATAGAGTTGGGAAGGTGTTAGGCCCCCAATCTACCCAGTTCAATCGGTCTTCCTACTAGATGCTTAAGAATGAACATTTTCCACAATTATTATTATTCCGCATGCATGGCTAAGTTATCACACATATATACATTGATTGAATTTAAACTACTATATACATTAAAACAAGGTCTATTAGATATCTACATTATGTTTAAAGGAGGAGAGAGATTATACCTGAATTTGACCCCTGTTTTGGATCAAGAGAGGTGGGCCCCTGATTAGTACCAGCTTGGACAATCTTCGTGTTCTCCTGGCTCAGGGGAAGATGGTCTTGACCTCCAACTTCATTTCTTGAGAGATGTTGATTGTGATGGTATGGAGGCAGGGTTCCAGCTTAGGAATGGTTACTTCCAGATTTGGATTCGGACAGAGCTTTGGCTAAGGAAGGCTATTTTTGGGCTTTGGATGAGGTGGTACTCTATTAGAGCTTACGCTGGGGATAGGCTATGGGAGGGATAGGTTGAGGTGGCACTCTGACAGAGCTTTCACTAGGGATAGGATAGGGGAGGGCTAGGCTGAGGTGGCACTTCGGCAGAGCTTCCACTGGGAATGACTATTTCTCAAAAAATTCTAGGGGCACTCGGACAGGGCTTCCACTAAGAACTGTTATTTTTTAAAATAAATAGATTGACTTAAAAATAGACTGAAGATATCCAAAGCCCATAAGAACACTTTGAAGATTTGAACGAAGTTTCGGATCTTAATAAAGATCTCTCTGTAGACCTGAAGAACCTCAAAAGGGGGGGGGTTTCTACTTTGGGTAAAACTCAAGAACATCAAGGGGGGTTGAAGAATATACTAATTTTCTTAAAAATTAGATTGGACAAAGAATTTGGATTGAAGATCTTCAAAGTCCCGAAGAACACTTCGAAGATCCGAACAAGATTTCGGATCTTGACGAAGATCGCGCCATAGACCCGAAGAAAATCACAGGGGGAGGGGAGGAGAGTTTCACTATAAGGGAGTGAGGTGGAGTTTTGGTGTGTGAAATCCAAAGGAGGGGGTATTTATATGTTTTTCGGCCAATGGGAAAGAGGGAACATCTTTCTCCAATGGACAAAAGAATGGTTCTTTCCTAAAGTGAGGGGAATAGAGATTTTATACACTGGGTAAAAGAGGTTCTTGAACCAAAATATGTGGGGGAAGGTTTTTGTCCAATGGGTAAAAAGTGGATTCTTGGGAGAGAGAATCCTTAGTAAAAATGGGGTTTTTTGGTCTTAAGTGGGTGAAGAGGGAATTTCTTCACCCATCGGGTCAGGGGAAGACCAATCCCTGCCATGGACGGTGGTGTGCAGGACTAGGCCGAAGTGTCTAAGGTATGGTCAGTGTAGGAGAGTAAGTAATGCGGGCGATGTCATGGGTGTGCGGCGCATGGTGCACTAGTAATGCCATGTGGGTGTGCAGCACGTAGTGCAGCACCATGACATGGGCAACAAATGGCAAATGGGGTGCGGGCATGGGTAGCAAGCAGGCATACTAGGCAGCAGCTAGCACCCGCATGTGTGAGGGCTAGCCTGCTGACTAGTGCATGTATGCGCGTGGGCTAGCCTATTGGCTAGCATGTTGGCAACAGGGCATGGGCACAACACAGGCACGTGCTCATGGGGGCATAAGCAGTGGTGCAGGGGTGCGGTCTACTGGTCGCGGGGGTGTAGGTAGCTGGCCACAGGGGCTGGGCTGCTGGCCATTGGGGCATAGGTAGTTGGTATGGGGGCACGGGCTGCTGGTCGCGAGGGTGCAAGCAGTTGGTGCAGGAGCACAGGATGTTAGGCTAGGCAGTGTATGGCTGGGCTGGGCAGGGCAGTGCATGGCTGGGCTAGGCAGGGCAGGGCAGGGCAGGGCAGTGCATTATTGAGCTGGGTAGTGCATGGCTGGATTGGTCCATGCATGGCTGGGCTGGTGCAGATAGCATGCGCTACAGCCTATAGGCAGTAAGCACGCGTGCGGGCTGGCCTGCTAACCATCACGCGTGGGTTTTTTCGGTGATGATTACGGGAGATTCGTTAGTCCGATTTTGGCATGCCATATATCATTGGAATCATATTTTCAAGCACTATCCATCCGTATGGTCATCTTAAAAAGATTCTTTCATATATAAAGTCCAAATTAGACACTCTTTTGTCCCACACGAGACTTTCTAGGGTTTTGGGTAGGGGAAAGTTTCCATCACCATCACCATTGATCGAAAGTTGGAAGTCATGCCCAAGATCCATATTTCATCATAGCTGGAGGAGGGTGACAAAATTTTTGTGTCTACACCAGTCTCCCTCCTCCCACCATGTATTGTCTAGAGCACATCCCTATGGATCAAATTGAGAGCTTGGCTGATGGAGTATGGGATGATTCATTCCTTAACTGGGATAGGGACTACAAAGCCTTCCTAGAGGAGGAGATAGTATGCACCCCTCTTAGCCCTGAAGGTCCAGTGGTATGTTGCCTTTTCTTGAGTATTTCCTTCATGCTTCAATTTCTTTTTGTTTTGGTCTTGACTGATGTTCTTTCAAAGGAGAACGCGATGAGTATTGTTCAGTCAAGCATCAGTGCTACTGGTCCTTCACACCCTGGACCCTCTACTAGTGTGGGTGGGTCTCTTAGGATAGCCACCATCCCCTTCCATGGCTTCCCAGTTTGGTGCTACCCCAATGCAGCCAACCCTAGCCTCCCTCATCTCCTAGAGTGGAGAACAGATGTAGATGCTTCCCTCGAACTACCCATTCCTTATGACTATGTGAGTATCTAACTATCCCTCAATTGACTCTTGATTTCCTTTGGCTGATATGCTCTTTCTCAGGTGTCTCCAATAGTTTATTCGGAGATCAGGAGGATGCATTATGGCTTGTGTGAGGTGATGATTGCCAAGGTATCTTCTACCTCTTTCTTTTTTTTCTTTTTTCCCTTCTTCTTTCATTATTCTTCTTCTTGATCCTCTCCTATATTTCTTAGGATGGAAGAATTGTTGCCTTAAAGGACCAAGTCAACTCCTACCAGCAGGAGAATGCCCAACATCAGGCACTAATTCAGGATTTGACCCAGAGGCCGGAGGATACTAGACTAACACCCACGAGCTCCTTGGTATTCCATGAGGGTGATTCAAAGTATGGTTCAGATGATGACTTTGCTTCTTAGGGACCTGTTCCTGTAGTTCCTGTAAGCACAAACACATGTCTATTTTTTTTCTTTTCCCTCTACCTATTTGTTCACTTTTTTTTTATTTTAGCATTTTATGGATGGAAACCTATCTTTGGAACAAAGAAAATATTTTCTTTTTGTTTTTGTTTATGGTTTGAAATGTTTAGGTATAATCAATTCCACAACTCAAGTCATAATTAAAATAATCGGAATAACACGAAAATCTAAATATTTCCTCTTTCTATTACCAAGTGAATTATATGGGAAAGGACACAACTTTCCTATCGTAGACAAGATAGATACATAACAAGGTGGGGAGACAACTCTTGGGGTAGGTGAAAATTCACTAACTCCTCTAGGTCCATCGCCTCGAGCCCATATTGTTGGCTAATGTATGTAGGCAAATAAAAGGATGTGTGAGTCAATCCCATCAACCTGATGTAATTGTAGCCAGGTGCCTTCATTAGAAAATCTTCTTGTGGTCTCCCTGGGTATCCCCATACAATATTCTGCACAGTCCTTTCTTACAGGTACTTCTCCCAATTAGTGATAAGATTGAATTTCGGAACTTCCCTCTTATCCTGGTAGCAAAGAGCTCTAAGTGGTCCTCCTTTTAATGGCTTAGTCAACTTCAGTTCTTCGAGGAGCCAAATCTAGAAAATAGCAGGACTCCCTTGATAATGATCTAGTTCGAATCTATGGCTATGGCTTATGTTATCGAATCCCTTGAGCATTTCTGTAAGAACCATAGGGATGATGTCACCCCCTCTCTTTGACTGTTTTACTACTTCAATCAAAACAAGCAGTGCACCACGACCTGGAGTTTGGAGAACATAGTGAGCTATCATGCAAAGTAGGAAAGCATCCTGTGATCTTTGTTGATGAATTCCTCCCATTGATAGCTATTGGGCGAAGATCTGGGCCACCTTTAGAATGTCAATCTTCCCATATCTAACAAATTGCTTCACTTCCTCCTCTTTCCATCTGAGGAAGTCCTGAATTTCTTCTGAGTAATCTTTCTTTAAAGATGGTTGGAATAATCTACCTTTGGATGGAGACAGCATACAAACTCTGAATTCTTCGCGAGTTGGGCAGATTTCAACTAATCTAAACCAAAATACATACAAATTGGCATCCCAGTGCTGAGTCACTTACTAGAGCAATTGGTGATGTAATTTTACACACCCGATCTGACCAAGCATTGATAAATTTATAGATTCCAAGAATCTTGGTGCCTTCATGTTTATGTCCAAGGTCTATTTTCTTAATGTTTCATCCAACGAACCCATAACTTTTCCTGCAACCATCACAAACAAAAGGAGATGTGATGATTTATCAAAGCATTACTCATTAACTACTGATACAACCAAGCCTTTAACACTATTGCATCAAGCTCTCTTTTTTTTTTTTTTTTTTTTTGACTACTCAAGGATGGGGAATGAACTGGCCTTGATAAATTGATGCTAGGTGGCGATTTTCTTTTGGGGGATGAAATCTTGGATAAGAGTTTGACGGACCATAGGTGAATGACAAATACCTAATGGCCTTTCATGCCTGATGGTGATTCTTGGGGACACAAACTATGATGATCTTTTAAGATACTTTGATTATTGATCGAGGAAGCAATTTATTACCTTTAGATGGTTGAGACTGCACTTGCACATGTCAAGTTGCCTACATATCCCTTTAGAGGAATCAGGTCTGACGTAGTTCATGCTATTCACCCTTTTGACATAATATTTCTTGAGTTGATCAATGTTGACCAGTCCAGTTATTTCTTCACCATTGTGGTCTATGAGCTTCACAACTTTGCTTAGTTAAATCTCTTTGACAGTGAATGGGCCACTCCAGTTGGGCCTGAATTTTTCTCTTGGATCATGAATTGGGGCTCTCTGTTCTCGAAGAACAAGTTCACCCTCTTCTATGTGACGGGGCTTCACATTCTTGTTGAAGGCCTTTGCCATTCTCAGTTGATATTTCTTTAGATTATCCATGGCTTTCATATGACTTTTGTCAAGAAAGTTCAACTCATCGTGTGTAGCCTCCTTCAAGCAATTGACAATCAAGAAGCACCCTTAAAGATGGTACTAGGATTTCTACGGTAGAACTACTTCAACCCCATATACCAAAGAGAAAGGAGTTGCCCTTGTCGAGGATCACACAGAAGTCCGATATGGCCATAAAGCAAGTGGCAATTTTTTTTCCTAATCCTTGTGTGTTTAATCCATTTTCTGTAGGATCACCTTGATATTCTTATTAGCTGCTTCTACTGCCCCATTGGTCTGTGGCCTGTAAGTGGTAGAATGATGCCTTCTGATACCAAATTTTATGTAGATTTTGTCAGTTTTGCCCCAGAAATGGGATCCCTGATCCGATATTAACTCTTAAGGTACTCCGTACCAACTGATGATGTTTTCTTAGATGAATTTTTCCACCTTAGCAGATGTGAGTACCGCATATGATTGAGCTTCTACCCACTTGGTGAAATAGTCAATAGCTACCAAGATAAACTTGGGACTATTAGATGTTTTAAGGTTGACTTTCCCTATGATATTAATGCCCCAAGTAGAAAATGGCCAAGGAGATCTGAGCGAATGCAGCTCCGTTGGTGGGATAAGTATGATATTAGTAAATATCTGACATTTGTGACATTTCTTGACAATGACCACGCAATCTGCTTCCATTATGCTCCAGTAGTATCCCAGCCTGATGATCTTCTTAGCCAGCATCTTAGCATTCATGTGGGGTCCACAAAGACCTTGATGAATTTTCTCTATGATGGTTGTAGCTTGTTTTTCATCCACACACAACAATTGTATCCCGTCGTAGGATCTTTTGTACAACAAATCCTCCTGAAGGATAAATTGGGTGGCATATCTTTTCAAAAATTTATTTTCTCTTTCAGTTGCTTCAACTGGGTACTTCCTTTCCCTGATGAAATCCATTATGTGTGCAAACCAAGACCAACCATCCGTAGAGAGAGAGTTCACCGAATTCTGAAAAATAGGCTTGCTTCTTTGTTCCACCAAGAATAGTCAAACCCTAGCCATAGGGTTGCATTCTACCATGGAACCCAATGTTGCAAGGGCATTAGCAAACCTATTGTTATCTCTCTAGAAGTATTCAAATAAGATCTTCTCAAAGTGTTCAATCAGCTCTTCTAGATGTTCTTAATACGGCTTTAACGTTTCATCTCTAGTCTTCCATTTTCTTGTGTCTGACAAATGACAATGGATGAATCTTCATACACTTTGATCCTTTTCACTCCAATAGTCAGCATTGTTTCTAATCCCAAAGCACAAGCTTCATATTTGGCAATATTGTTTGTGTAGGAAAAATCAAGGTGAATGATGAAGGCAAATAAAGGCCATCATGGGTGACAAGCAATATTCTCGCACCGCATCCGTTTTGATTGGCTACTCCATCAAAGAATAGTTGTCATTCATTAGATGGGTCTTCTTCCCCTATTACTATGATTTCTTCATTGGGAAAGGAATCATCCAAAGCTCTTCCATCCTCTATAGGGTGGGCAGCCAAATGATCGGCTATAGCTTGCCCCTTGATAGATATATCAAACTCTGATAGCAAAAGTAACCAACGGGCCATCCTTCCTATTAGGGCTGGTTTCTCAAAGAGATATTTGATGGGATCCATCCTTGAGATCAAGTGCACTGGATAGGAAACCATGTAGTGTCACAACCTTTTCGTTGCCCAAATCAACGTAGTACAAGTTCTTTTCAAAGATGTGTATCGTGTCTCATACTCCAGGAACTTCTTGCTAAGGTAGCATATGGCATGTTCTGCCCCTTTTTTCGTCTCTTTTTATGCTAGCAAAGAGCCCATAAGACATTCTCCCACTGATAAGTATAACAAAAGTGGTTCTCCTTCCACCAGTGGTGTCAATACTGGTGGGTTCATGAGATAACCTTTGATCTTATCAAAAGATTGTTGGATTCCATTTCATGGGCTAATCCTTCGTTAGCATCTTGAAAATTGGTTCACAGATTATAGTCAGTTGTGTTATGAACTACTGATATACTGGATGTGACCCAAAAATCCCCGTAGCTGCTTCTCAGTCCGAGGTGTGGGCATCTCCTAAATTGCCTTGATCTTGATAGGTTCAACTTCAATGCCTTTTTCACTCACTAAGAAACCCAACAATTTTCCTGTTATTGCCCCAAATGCACACTTCTGAGGATTCAACTTTAGCTGATACTTCTTGATCCTTTCAAAGAATCGTCTTAGTAAGGGAATATGCCCCTATCGATCTTTTGACTTCACTATCATGTCATCCATATAGACTTCCACATCTTTGTTCATCACGTCATGCAATATGGCCATGGTTGCTCTTTGATAAGTTGCCCCAGTTCTTTATCCCAAAAGGCATCACCTTGTAACAATAAGTCCCCCATGGAGTGATAAAGGCTGTCTTCTCATGATCTTCTGGGTGCATGCTTACTTGGTTGTATCCCGAGAATCCATCTATAAATGATAATAAGGCATATCCTGCAGTTTTGTCCACCAATACATCAATGTGGGGTAATGGGAAGTCATCTTTAGGTCTTACCTTGTTAAGATCTAACAAGTCCACACACATTCATACCTTGTCATCTTTCTTTAGCACTAGTACAATGTTAGCCAACCGTTGGGGATACTTAACCATTTGTAGAAACCCTGCATTCCATTGCTTCACAACATCTCACTCCATTCTAGCTGCATTCTTCGGAGCTTCTACTTTACCAGTTTTGCCTTGGATAGGTTGGCAATCGGTGTTGCACGATGTCGGGATTGATACTGGGCATATCCTCATAAGGCCAAGAAAAGACCTCGGTGAATTCCTTCAGAAGAATAATCATCTATTCTGCTTATTCATCGTCAAGGGTAGCACCAATTTTTACCTCTCGAAGGGGTTTGTCGGTTCCTAAATTAATAACCCGAGTATCCTCACGAATAGGTTGGGCTTTCTTTGGTTTGCATTATTTTATTAACTCTTGATATTTATTAAGATCATCATTAGAAAAAGGAGGCAAGTCATACTCGGAATTAGAAATTTCATTCGTGAAATAAGGAGTAACAGACTCGACATACATAGACTCTGGGCTCTCCACGAGAGGAGAGGTCAACACGAAATCATAAACAATAGACTCGACTGCAGACTTGATAATTGGCTTGATGCTTTTGCCAAGGGTATTCAAGCTGGTTGACTCGATAACATGAGCAAACTTGAAGTCTTCTCCAATGCTTGTCCAATTCAGGAGTGGGTCAATGGCCCGATGAATGAGTATATGTGGTAAAAGACCTTCTTCTCCTTCTGAGAAAGCTACTGCTATTTCTTCCATAATGCAATGGTTCTTCTGGATAGGTGTCTGCTTCCTCACAAATACCAGCTGATCAACCTCGTGCTATCAGAAGTCGAACTTTCTGAGGGTTGAGGATTGGTGGAGACTGCTTAATCCTCTTTCTATAAAGTCCATCTTTTCCAGCCTATTGAGGGATGCCATCATGGTGCCTCGGTCACATCTTTGACCACCTTCATAGATTTTCTCGTTGCAGTTGATTTGGGCACAGTACATGCAAACCATCATTCTTTGTGCCCTTCTCTACTTTGCATATGCACTTCTCCCTCTGAAAGGATGTGGCTTGAGCTCATGCAGCTCTTAGGCTCTTGGCTTTTGTAGAAAGGAACAGATATAACCTTTCAGATCTGTGGGAAGTTGTAGACTCCAAACGAGTCTTATCTTATTTTCCCATTCCCTTTTCAAGAGTACTCTGGGACTTGGCAATTCCTTTGACTGGATCAGCATTGTGTGGTTGCAAGAGGAGGACCCATCTTCAATTAGTGCAATTTTCGCTGACTGGATCAGTGTTGTGGGGTTACTAGAGGAGAGAACCCATCTTCAATTAGTGCAATTTTTGCTATCCCGATTTTGCAACTGTCTTGATCATTTTCTTTGACTATCATTTTTTGTTCCACCTCATGAATTACCCAGTTGAACTCATCTTGAAAGAATACCTCAAACCCCGATTGTATCATTATGGCAGTTTCATCAAAACATGGCTCCACATTCCCACAAAAGGGAAAATCCCCTCCTTCTCTCACAAAATAGCCATTGAGAGTAGGGTAGTAAGAGACAGAGATTTTCCTAGCCATCCTTAGAATTTTTTCCCCTTTGGTGATCTGAGGAATGTACCCAAGACCATTCCTTCCTTTGTTTACTGCCAAATCAGGCTACTTTAGAACTCCTTAAAGATATTTCACTAGTTCCATGCAAGGAAAATATTGCATATTCTTCATCATATGATTCACTGACGGACTCCAAATGCTAGCCGGGATTTCCTCCTTTGGAGCTTCTTTGGCAATGGCTGCACAAGTTGTTTCTAATTTGAAACCACTAAGTTGCACTTCCTGGTCTTGTTCTTCCCCATTTTCAATATTGGCTAAGGTATTAACCACCTCAGGATCTTCGGCTACTGTAATTAGCTTTTCTTCATGAATGAACTTCATCTTTTGATGGAGGCTAGAGGTCACTACCTTCACATGATGCAACCAAGGCCTTCCCAAGAGCATGTTGAAAGATGCCAGTATATCAATGACATGGAAATCAATATCAAACTTCACTTGGCCAATCTTTATAGTAAGGGTGAGGTTGCCAAGGATTTTCCTCTATTGTCATATGTCGTATGGTTTGGGTAGTCTGCCTCATTTCTTTCAGGTTGATGCCAATAATATTTGTTGATCTTAATGGTAGAACATTCAAAGCAGATCTGTTGTCAACGAGCACCTAGGGAACCACCTTGTCAAGACATTCTACTGTGATGTGGAGGGCTCTATTGTGCTAGTCTCCTTTAGGGAACTTTGAATATGAGAATATTAAGGATTGTATCACATATGTTGCCCCTACTATGTGTGCGAGATGTGCCAAATTTATCTCAATCGGCACCTGCACATTGGTTAGAGACTTCAAGACTGTTTTATGATGTGTGAGGGATGCCATCAACAATCTCCAAATTGAGATATTGGCTGGGACTTCTTAAGTTGAGCCAAGACTGGGTTCTCTGGTTCTTTCTTCAAGCTGCTGGTTCCTACCTCATTAGTCCTTGACTGCTCTATGGCTAGGGCCTTGCCCTTATAGTCTCTTCCACTTCTGGTCTCCATCACATTGGCAGGTTTCTTTACAATAATCTCCGTGGGATAACTATGCCAACCATTGGATCATCTTCTTCCTCAGATTCCTCTTCACTACTTGGGGTAGGAGGTTAAGGTCCTCCACAAATGTCCACAGCTCTGGCTCGTACCATCTTGACTGCATTGGAAAGCCATGCTACTGCTGTATCTATCACTTTTCAAGTGTGGAATGTCCCCCTATTTTCTCAAGGATTATCAACTGCTCAGTGTAGCATTGTTCACTGATGGCTACTTCCCCTAACATTCAATCAATTCCATCGACCTCGAGTTTGATGTCAACCAAACGATTATAGATATAAGCCATGTGTTCTGCTATAGGATTTGCTTCACCTTCAATAGTGATCTCATACCCTTCACCATTTTCTGAATCTGATGCCGGATCTCCCCCTTCCATGTGAATTGTGAGTGCCGACTGAATAGCATCTAGGGGATCAATCATTGGGGCATCTTTGCCAATTGCATACACAGAATATCCTCCCAGATCCCTGGGTTAGTACCCTGATTCATCATCATCATCAGTATGCCAAGGCCCCTGGTAGTCATGTCACACCCCACTCCCAGTAGACCCAATTTACCATTAGGAATATTGGTGGTGTGAGTAAGACATGTACCTATCTTACAACCTACTAGGATCTCTGATAGCAATACCTTAACATATTCACAATCTCACAACACAAACCAATATAAGCAGCGGAATCAGAGTATAGTAGCGAAATTTATAAATAAAATGGGGAAAACATCTAATGATAATATAATGGCAATAACCAAGTTATTCTGTTACATTCATCCATGACATATACAATTATCTCAAAAATATATAATTCACAACTATATCCAAAAGTATCAAAAGATGATATTCAATCTCACGGTGTGACATAAGCATAGTGGTCGCCAGCACAGTCCTGGTCATGCTCCTTCACTTCTGGCATCCACCAGTCGCTCACACTATACTCCAACCCAGAAGATACTGGATCACCCACCATCAGCACCACGATACTTGCATCATCATCTAAAAAGGGGTGTATACGTGGGGTGAGCTTTCCAACTCGCTCAGTGAGGGGTGGGGTCAAGCACATCCAAGCAGTCAATAGCAATAGTAATTTATGATGCATGATTGTGGAAATTAAACACATAGTCTATGATGCTCGTGATGCAGTTCATTTATTTATTATCCACCTTACAATACAAACTAAGTCTGATAAATGCTACTACGATGCATCAGGTTGTATCCCTTGTCTCGAAAACGACATCGACTACGTAGTGATACAAACCCTAGCCGTGATTAGAAGCCTGTTGGTCCTTGTATGCATCCATAGGTCACCTAGTAAGGCAGTCACGACACCGGTAACACATCGGCCACGCAAAACAAGTTCCCCCCTCCGACAATAATCACATCTTACCATAGGAGTGGCACTTCGAAAAGGCTCATCAAACATACCACAATGGGTTATCCAACACCTCAACCCCTGTTGGCAAGGGTGCGTAGCATAGGGAGTGATACCCAACCACATATATACTACATGCCTTCATAATGATACAGTTAGTATGGATTACACGATACTGGAGAGACCTCGGCCACAAAGTATAATCCATCTCCAAATACAGCGTCGGGTACACGATACCAGAGAGACCTTGGCCATAAAGTGAAACCCGAGACCATTTACCTAATCTAGAATACAAATAGAAGTTAAGTATGGACTATGCAACACCAGAAAGACCTCAGAAATAAAGTGTATCCATTTCCAAATGCAGTCCCTGGGTACACGATACCAGCGAGACCTTGGCCACAAAGTGTAATCCATAACTACAACTAACTCTAATGCACATAATCAATGCATGAATGCAACATACATATGATAATCACGGCACCGGTACCACCTCGGCCATGCCGGATTCCATCTCACACGCACACACATCCAACATACATACGGCAATCACAGTATCGGTACCACCTCGGCCACACTGGATCTTGTCATACATTCCATATAATTCATATCATGATCGTAAAATGATAATTTCAATTAAACATATAATTCTAAGCATGTGAGCAATTTAATAAATAATAAACATTTCAATAATAAACACAGTCTATCCCTCACTTGTTCTATGATCGGTTGTGTTTGGGTTCAAGTATGGCCACTGATCGATCAATTTAATTTCGACGTGTGTATCACTATCCTAGACATAAGGGAATCGTACATCAGTATGCATCAGAAACATCGGGAGGGACCCACACAGTCACCCCTAAATGGTACAGACACAGTTCTTAGGTGACAGTACTGTCACTGAAAACACCCACCGGAAACAAGGCATTTCCATAAAAAATATCAGTTCTATTTTCGATGGAGGTGACAGAGAGCACATTAGGCTCATCTGTCCACTAGAAACAACCCACTAGAAATAGCTATAGTGCTTCCTGTGCTATATTTTTGGTCAACACAGAAAGGTCCAACTCGAATTGGGGCTTTCCAGCTCAGGCCCGATCGTTCGGATTTGTTCCATGGAGTTTGTAGGGGATGTTTCTAGCATCATTCTAAGATAAGAAAATTCCATTTCCACTGAGCAATTTGGGAGATACATCAATCGAATGATCAAAACCCTAGTTGGTCCTTTGGCATTACATATTGTCGGAGTTCACCAGGCTTGGTTCGAGCTCAACAACAACACCGGGAGGGTAAAACACCTAACCCACAACCTTGACATAGTTTATACATCAAGATTCTACCTACACCTAGCTTTACCTAGGTTGAAATGAAGAGAGAGAGTGGCATGGGAGGTTGTACTTACCTACGACAGTGATTCCGGCAACAAGGCAGCAGCCGGAACCAAGGTAGGCCTTCAATCCCCTTCTGCTTCCTCTTCTTCTTCCTTCCTCTCTTATTTCTCTCCTATCCTACATTGGGCACAAGGGAAATGAGGAAATGTATCCTCATTTCCCAACTTATAATTTAAGGTCGCCCTTAGGGTCCGTTTGGTTTGGGCCTCTTTTAAATAGATTGGGTTAAAATGAGTTTCGGGGCACGAGGACCCGCACAATTGGGTCCATAAGGTGTTCACATCAAGATAAATATATGGAGGATGATTTGGGATCATCTGGAACCATTTACAATGCAAGTGGCCGAACTCACGGGCATCGAAACCTCGACAGCAGCCAGTGGACCCACCAGAAATAGGCACTGGATTCATGCCCAGGCTGCTTTCGGTGGCTTGTTTCCGATGGTCAAGATAGCCTACTATCTTGATAGCTTGTTGTCCCAGGGTTAGTCTCGCACAGGTGGTTGCCCTCGGACATGTCCAAGGCTTTTCGGTAGTTATGATGTGTGTTGAAAATCAAGTGTGGGGAGTCAGGTCACTTACCTTCTGGGATCGGATGGTATGAATTCCCTCCAGTTAGAGAGGCATAAAATGCACAAACATATGTGGTCATCTCTACCCCTTCGGCATTGTGCAACCACGAGCTAAAACCTAGTCGTACTTCCGATCTCTTATCTGAGGCCTGTCACAACAGTTCAAATTAGACCGGTTTAGGGTACGGGTGTGACATCCCCCCCCACCTTATAAGAATTTTATCCTCAAAATTGAACATACCTAGCAAATCAAACAATCTAGGATACTGCTTCATCATTTCATCTTATCGCTCCCAGGATGCTTTCTATTCAGGGTGGTTCATCCATTTCACCTTGACGAAGGAAACGGTGCGGTTGTAAAGAATATGGTCCTTCCAATCAATAATCTTCTCCGAATACTCCACATAGGCAAAGTCCTCATCCAGCTCACGGGGTATGTAAGTCAAGACGTGAGTCAGGTTAGAAATGTACTTCCTCAACATAGATACATAGAAGACATCATGTGTACCTTCCAACTCTAGCTGTAAGGCTATCCGATAAGCCACCAGTCCGATCTTCTCTAGTACATCATACGGTTCCATAAACCTTGCACTAAGATTTCCCTTCTTGCCGAACCGCATCACCCCTTTAACTGGGGAGATCTGCAAGAAGACCTTGTCTCCAACGCCAAACTCCAGATCTTTCTTCCTAACATATACGTAGCTTTTCTGCCTAGACTGAGCTACCTTGATCCTTTCTCTGATCACATTAACTTTCTCACTAGTAGCCTGTATTAAGTCCGGACCCAAAATATGCTGCTCACTAGCCTCATCTCAATAGAGTGGAGTCTGGCATTTCCTGCCATACTGTGCCTCGAATCGGGACATCTCGATGGTGGCCCGATAACTGTTGTTGTAAGAGAAATCAATAAGGGAAATGTGTTCATTCCAACTATAACTCATATCCAAGGCATATGCTCAAAGTAGGTCCTCCAATGTCTGAATAGTCCTCTCTAATTGACCATCAGTCTGAGGGTGAAAGGCAGTGCTAAAAGCCAACTGTGTGCCCATGGCCTTCTACACATAGGTCCAGAACTTGGAAGTGAACCAGGGATCTCAATCAGAGATGATATTAACCGATACACCATGCAACCTAATGATGTTATCGACACACAACTTAGCCAACTTGTCCATAGGAAATGTAATCTTGATTGGGATAAAGTGAGCTGCCTTGGTCAAGCGGTCCACAACTACCCAAATGGCATCCATACCCTTCTGTGTACGAGGTAGGCCTATGATGAAGTCCAAAGTAATATTCTCCCATTTCCACTCCGGAATAGGTAGGGACTGTAATAACCTATGGGGCCTCTATCTCTCAGCCTTGAATTGCTGGTATGTGAGGCATCTAGACACATGCGTGGCCACATCATTCTTCATTCCTCCCCACCAGTAGGAGCCTTTGAGGTCCTTGTACATTTTAGTGCTACGGAGGTGAATGGAGTATGGAGAACTATCTGCATCTCTCAAAACTGTCTCTCAATTCACCATCACTGGGCACACACAACCTCCCTTTGAACTTGAGGATCCCGCTTTCAATCACCAAGAAATCTAGGTTCTTTTGGGTTCCTTCCTGGCATTTTGCTATTAGCTTTTACAACTCGCATTAGTAACCTGAGCTGCAGTGATCCTATCCACTAGACTAGGTTATACCACCAATGCCGATAGTGATAAGGTGACACCCTCTTCTAACAGCTCCAAGTCTAGCTTCCTGGCCTCTTCTAAGAGATACTCATTGGTGGTCAGTGATGCCAGAGTCAGTGATTGGGATTTTCGACTAAGTGCATCAGCTACCACATTGGCCTTTCCTAGGTGAGAGTGAATAGTATAATCATAATCCTTCATCACTCCAACCAATGCCTCTGCCTCATGTTGAGCTCCTTTTGGTGAAGTACTTGAGGCTCTTATGGTCATTGAAGATCTCACTCTTCTCACCATACAGGTAGTGTCTTCAGATTTTCAGTGCAAAAATCACGACTGCCAATTCGAAATCATGGGTGGGGTAGTTCTTCTCATAATCCTTCAACTAACGGGATGCATAGACAATGACTTTCCCGTGCTGCATTAATACACAACCCACTCCCAGCTTGAAGGCATCACTATAAACAACCATACCACCTGTACCAATCGGAATAATCAAGACAAAAGCTGATACCAACTTTTACCTTAGCTCCTTGAAGCTCTTCTCACAAGCATCAGACCACTCAAGTTTTACACCCTTCTGTGTGTGTTGGGTCATCAGAGTAGCAATGTGAGAGAAGTTCTTGACAAACCTCCTATAGTATCCGGCCAATCCCAGAAAATTACGTATGTTTGCTACACTCTTGGGAGTCTCCCATTCTAGAACTGCCTTCACCTTGCCTGGGTCAACCTCTATACCCTTAGCTGATACAATGTGGCCTAGGAATGCCACCTTTGACAAACAAAACTCACACTTACTGAACTTGGCATAGAGTTGCTTCTCTCTCAGCTGTTGCAGTACCAACCTCTAAGACATCCTGGAATACCCAGTTCATCAAATCCATAAACGCAACCGATGCATTGGTCAACCCAAAGGGCATTACCAAGAACTCATAATGTCCATACCATGATCTAAAGGTTGTCTTACTAACATCACTAACCTTGATCCTGAGCTGGTGGTAGCCTGATCTAAGATCGATCTTGGAGAACACCTTGGCACCCTACAATTGATCAAATAAATCATTTATCCTTGGCAAAGGATATTGATTCTTGATGGTTAGCTTATTAAGCTCCTGGTAATTGATGCACAATCTCATACTTCTGTCTTTCTTCTTGACGAACAAGACCGGTGCTCCCCATAGAGATACACTAGGTCTAATAAATCCCTTCTTCAGAAGATCTTGAAGTTGCACCTGTAATTCCTTTAACTCTATGGGGGCCACATGGTAACGGGCCTTTGACACTGGTGCCAAACTGAGGAGTAGGTCTATAGCAAATTCTGTCTCTCAATCCGGTGGCAAACCTATCAAGTCATCCGAGAATACATCGAGAAATTCCCTCATATCTCAGTATCCATCATAGATGCTAAGTAGCCTTGACATCCCTTATCCAGTAGCTTCTTCATCCGGAGTGCAGATATGATAACTTTCTTGGGTTTTTTGGGCTTATCCCCTCGGAACACAAACTCATCATCATCACGAGGTCTGAAAATGATAGCCTTCTCCGCATATAGCACAATGGCTCTGTACATGGACAACAAGTCCATTCCTAACTCGATTAACTGAGCATTCAACTCATGGTCACCTATGGTCACTGGACAAGGGGCTCACAAACATAGTTCAAACCCACCACACCTCCTATAGGGGTGCTCACAGCCAAACATTGAGTCAATCCCTTAGGTGGAATTATCATCTTCTTCACAAATGTCGGTGACACAAACGAATGCGAGGCTCCTGAGTCAAATAACACATGTGCAGGCAATAATGATATCAATAATATACCTATCACTACACTGGGTGCAGTCTCAGCATCCTCTGCCATCATAGCAAACACTCTGCCCTGTGGTCTTTGGCCTTGTAGGGGCTATATGCTGGCCTAGGGGCTGAATATGTCTGCTGGGGCCTAGGTGGCATAGTATAGGGTGCATCACCTGGTCTTCGGTGGGGGCAGGTCCTCGCCATGTGGCCTAGCTGATCACAATGAAAACATCTTAGGCCTGATCCTGAAGACGATGGTACTGCACTAGATCGAGAGGATTGGGAAGTCTGACTAGCATCAGGCCTCCTAAATTGCATTGGAGTTGGGTTGGCGTAGGGCACTCAAAAGGATTTGCTGCCTCCTTTAGAATCAGTAGATCCCATTGGCCTCTTTCTCGTTTCTTGCTGAGCCATGTAATTATCCCTATGCCGGTTTTTAATAGACTTGGCCACTTGGACCACCTCAGCATAGGTTTACAGTTTCAACCCCACAATGGTTGACCCAATACCTAGCCTCAACCCTTTCTTAAACTTCTTTGCTTTAGCTCTATCACCTCTGAGATGCTCAGGAGCAAAATGGAATAGCTCCTCGAAGGAAATGCTTTTATCTCTCTTTTTTTTTTTTTTTTTTTCGGGTAGAGGCAATGCTTCTATCTCATCTTCAATCCCCATTTTCAAGTAGTAATAACACATCTCCAAAATCTTGTCCAAATCAAACCAGTATTGGGTTCCAAGATTTGGATGAAAACTAACTTGTGTTAATAATTAAGCACAACAACTCATTTCAAGAATATGAAATAAAATCTAGATTTCAGCATCCCTATTATAAAAAAATCATAATTTGATGAATATTTAACTCACCTGATGTGTGAGCCGAAAACCAGATGGAAGAATGCAAGGTCAGGCATCTTCTCTTCACCGATCTCTCTTCATTCCCTTATGTTTCTTTCTTTCTTCCCCTCTTTTCTCCTTTAGTTCTCTCTTTTCACCCATGGATCCCCCTTGATTTCTCTCTTTCTTTCTTTCTTTCTTTCTTTCTCCATTTTTCTCCTTCATGATTTGGGCCGAAAGGAGTCCTCTCTATCCCTTTCTCCTTATTTTTCTCTAACTCTCCCTCTAATTCCCTTTTCCCTTTTTCTTCTCTAACTCACACGATTTGTGCTCTCCTCCCCCTCCCAAGATTTGTTTACTTGGGCTGGGGACCACAACAGTCCGAAACAAAAGAAAAATAAAGAATCTCTTAAATGAAAATAAATGATTTCTTTAAATAAAAAGACCCTCACTTTTACTTTTAACAAGATTTGAACTAGGACTACTATTTAGATAGTGTCCCCACCACTATGCTAACAACTTAATATTAATTAAAGCTATACATCAAATATATATATATATATAGAGAAATAACTTAATAAAATTAAAGAAAAGAATATCTTAATGCTTTTAACTATTGGGGCACTACAGGAAAAGCCACCAGAACTCCCAAATGACCATTTTGCCTCGGTTTACGTGTTGAAACACTAAAATTATTTAAAAAAATCCAAAAAATTCCCAAAACATGTAGATTCTAAAATCGCCAGATGCACCTACATTCACATGCATCGATTTTCATAACCAAAAAATCTAAAAGATAAAAAAAAAAAAAAAAAAAAAAAAAAAAAAAAAAAAAAATCCCTAACTTCTAGAATGCCTTAGGAAGTCTTTCTATACTGTTATCAAATCCCAACAATTTCCAAATTCTCCAAAATTTTAAAGATTCATCTAGATTCTCTTTGATTCCCATAATTCCTGAAAAATTCTCAATATTCTAAAAAATTACCTAAGTTTATAAAAGTTCATAAGGAGGCTAGATTCTCTAAAGAAGGAAAGTAAATAGTGGAATAAACCTATACTTGAGCTGAGAGACCCTCCCAAAAGTTTGTCTGTAACAATAGGGGCACTCCCATCTCGACCTAGAACAGGGGTCGACAACAGGTATAATCTATGAATTTAGTATGCACAATGTAGACTTTTAATTCATGTGGTAGTGTAAATAGTAGTGTAGAAATAGTTTAGCCATACATACAATATAGGATTAATCAGGAGGGTATGTTTATTCTTTAAGCATCTAGTGGGAAGACTGATGTAATTGGGTGGAGAGGATGTCTAACACCTTCCTATCTTCGGAACCTAACACTTATCCATATCCTTAGACTAAACCAAAGTTTTAGCCATTTCTTCAAGGATTGGGCTCACCCATTAGGTCCTAGGCCCTCACCCTAAGTGGTGATTCCAAATATCATACTTCTCAATCCCCAATATTTAGAAAACCCTCAAAGAAAATCTTCCACGAAATAGGCCCCCACATATTCCCAAGAGGGGATGCGGCAAGGTAGGGCCCATGGACGCACATAAAAGGGGTCTTCAACTGTTACCCTTACAATATGCATCTACGATAATTTCTATGGTCAACTTTAAAGTGGGACGGTCGACCATGATGGAAACTCTTGTGTGACGATTCCAGTCAACGTGACAAGTTTGGTTTATCGAATTTGGATTGATTTTTTAGTAGCTTCCAAGCTAAATCTACGGAAGGTTATCTATGATAAAGTTTTTCCATTTTGTGTCTTCATTCAAATGCAATAAGAGTCATCCCAATAAAATCTTACTGAAAATTGTATTCCCTCTAGACTGAATAAAGGTCCTTTATAGATTTCACCTCAGCCTTCATTAACTCATGTCTTTTAATGGAAAGTGAGGGCTTCTCTTGGCAAGAATCCTTCTTCTATAGTTTTTACCTTTATTACAAACTTACATTGGTGAGAAAGGAAGTGATTTTTTGAAGCCATTAAAGCAGAGTGGACGCCATTAAAGTAAGTGGAGAATTCAACAAGGGAAGTCAAGAGGGGAGAGAATTAGTGGGACTTCTCTACCATTTATTTTTCTTACTTTTCTTCCTTAGGCAAAGATCTTGTTCAATATCAGCCTTAGGATATGGGGGTAGAAGCTGAGATTTTAAGACTTAATCTGCCTATAAGAGGTTACCAAATTTAGCTTGTAAAATAGATTATGAATCTTAAATGAAGATAACTTAAACCATTCCTTTTGAACCTTGAAGAGTTTCAGTATTTTTTTTCTTAAAGAGTAGGAGCTGTCCTTATCCCTCTTGCATCCTAGAAGAGTTGTAAGGACCCTTGGCATTGCAAATTATCTTCGAAGAGTTGAGTTTTTTCTCTTATCTACCCTGTCTCTATTTATTTTTAATTTTAGAATCCTGTCTTACTTCATGCACCAACTTGACAAGTTAGTTTGAGTAACCTATATTGTTTTTATGAGCAAACATTTGCATCAAAGTTGTAGTTGTACATTTGTAAGTCCTTGTTCAATATTTAGAATCATTCATTTCGACCTATATTGAGCATGATATTGCCAATTTATTGAGATCACATTGAAATGAAATTTCTGCACTTCTTGTGCTAGAGTTTGGGTGTGTTCAGTCTACACTCCCGATCCGTTGGTTTCAGCAATCTCCTTTGGGAGGCTTGCATCAATGCCTTTCTCTCACATCCTCTAAAGATTATGATTGCCAAGAAGATAGGCCCATTAAGGATTTTTTTTTCTATTAAAACTTTCAACAATCGAGAGAAGTAAATGGACCATAACCAGCTATCACTGTGGTTACAGGCCACAGGGCTAACAACTGTTGTTGCTCCTGACCATCTCTACCGTTAGTAAAACATAAAATAAAATATTGGAAGCCAAGCTCTGATACCACATATAAGATTAAAACTTAAGGATGGCACTAAAAGAAAAAGGGGTTTTTGGGACGGAAATTTTCTGTCCCAAATACCAAAATATTGTCCCTAATACTTTATAGGGACAGTAAAAATTTCCGTCATACATTTTTAGTTACAACTGCCATCACATAATTTTAGAGACGGATAAATTTTTTCATCCCTAAGGGGTCAATTGTGACAGTTTTTTAGACAAACATTTTCATTGCAAATAATAACTAAAGCGACAGAAATATCTGTCTCAAATAATGTGTGAGGCGACTGAACTATTTTCGTCCCTATAGCAGGTGCAACTTTTTTGTTGTCGTAAACTACTTTAATACTTTGTCATTTGAGACAAAAATTTTCTACCATGAATAGTCTCCTCCTTATAGGGACAAATAAATTCCATCACAACTAAAAAAGGTTTCCATTTTAGGGATAGAGAGAATCCGTCGCTAAAGGTAAAAAATATATATAAATAATAATAATAATAATATTTTTCTCATACCCATATTTACCTTGTTTACACATTATTGTATTCAATTAGACATTTAATAATTATATCATACAAAATTATTAATATATATATATATATATATAAATTTATATAAATTTAATATTTATATAATCATCAATGAAAAAAGACAAACAAAACTAATATTTTAGATAATTTATTCTGAAAAAACAATCCAAACAGCTCTATACGCCCAATCCATGATTAAAGAACAAGCTCTCCTTAGCACCAGCCTCCTTCAAACTTTCTTATTGGATCCTTGCTCATGCCATAGCTGCAAAATTGTAACATTTCCATAAATTATTAGTTGGTATTTTTTTCATGGTTATTCACAATGAAGGGTTTTGATTCTTACATTCCAACACATATTTGTTCTTCTAAAAAGAACGTACTTTGTACATAGAAAATACAAACACAATGATTGTTGCTCCTATATAGAAGATTTCTCCAAAGCAGAGGAGCAAAAAGACACTTACTCCCATGAGGATCCGGAGAATCTACAAGAAACAAACAGTTAGCAATCATAAATGATTATATTCCACATACAACCCCACCCACCAGATTCAATTTTCATTATTTGATTTTCATATGCTACTGGCTAGTAATTGTTACGATCTTAATTGGGAAGCCAAAGTACTTAATAATCACTCAATCGTTTGGAACAATGATTTGTTGGACCATGCATATAGGATGGCATTTAGGATCCATGGAGGCATAAGGTTAACCATATAAACTTCGTTGATTGAAATCCCCCCATCCATAAAATTCGAATAAAGAAAGAAAACTAGAAAGTTGTCAGTAACTCACATCGACCCGATAGCGAGCTGAGAAATGTATTAAAAGAACTGCTTTGTTCTTGAACTTATCAGCATAATTAACTATCTGCAAGAATCCATTTTTGATTTTTTTTTAGTGGGAGACAGAGGAAACGGATTTTTGAGAGAATTGTAGAGGTCTGTGGGGTTATACAAAGAAGATTTTTCTCCCTTGCCTATTTCATTCCCTATAAGGATTCCGGGGGTTAGTTGAGGGGATGTAGAGGTCTGTGACTCACGAAATATTGTGGAGGAGGTTGGGCGTGATAGGTTGAATCGTGTTCAGCTAGAGCAGGTAGTCGCAAAGGTGCCTTCTGTTCTAACCAGATCTTATGCAAAAGTGGTTGGGAATTCCTCATGGCCTGAAATCGCTGCCTTGCCTGAACACATTCAAGCGGGTAACATCACCCGTATTTTTATCCCTCAACACGATTATAAAGCCAAGAGGAACCTCTATCATTTTTCTTTGATAGGGAGAATCAATTTTAGATCAATATCTCTAGATGGTTTGAGGCAAGAGGCATGAGAAAATTGGAATCTGAGGTAAGGGGTTTGTCATCTTTCAGTTCCACTGTGAAAGCGATAAATCCGTTGTTTGGAGGCAAAGTCCAATAAAGATAGGGGGTCAATTAATCCTTTTCCAGCACTAGAAACCAGATTTCAGTATCCATGAAAAACAAGCACCGACCAAGTGATGAGCACATTTATGTGTGAAATCTAGGGTAAAAAAACATACATTTTACACATTTAGAATAGAGTTACCTTGGGTTTTACTCTCTTTTTGCAGGTTTTATATTTTCAAAGCCTTAAAGACTATCGGATACTATATCTTCAATTTTACACGTAAAGAGGTCATGTTTCTTTTCATGGTTGGGAAGAGGACGAAATTCTGAGAAAGATGGATGTGTTTAATTAAAAGTACACATTCATTTGGTCAACTGTACAAGTGAGTATTCTTTTCGGGCCAGAAAAAGAATAATAGATCAGAACTGAACCGAGATGTAGAACCAGTCCATTTACAATTGTCTGAGGGGTACAAAAGAATATTCCAAATTCTAACAAGGATCGATGGACCACACCCTTAAGTGATTGAAGATTTATTTTTTGTAACAACAACTACCTAGTGTAGTTGGTGAGTTGTGATGTGCAAAATCCCTTACTTATTAGGATGTCTCAAGTTTGAACCTCTTAGTTGCTAGTTTTTTGTGGAGATTTTTTTTAGAATATTTTTTCTCTCCTACACATCACTCAAAGGAGGTTGGCCAAAGGGTTTCATGCAAGAGGAGAGAGAAATAAGGAAATAAAAGAGAAAAAATAGAAGAAAAAAAAAAAGCAAGAAAAAATAGGAAAGGAAAAAAATCAAAGAAAAATCATCCAAGAGGCTGCCCACGTTTGAAGAAGAGAGAAAAAAATAAAAAATAAATAAAAGAAGGAAAAAATGAAGCAAAATCGTTGGAGATTCCTTACTTCCTATGATTCTCTCTCTTCTTTCTCCTCCACCTCACCACAAAATCGTCCAAGGGGATCCACCCTTGGACGTCCTCTCTCTCCTATTCCTTATAAAAGGGAGTCCAAAAAACCCTAAAGGGTGGTCCCTCTCTTCCTTTCTACTTCTCTTCTTAGGTTTTTTTAGTTGTTCTTTCTCTTTTTTCTCTAGTTTTCTCTAGTTTTCTCTTTCTCTAGCTCTAGTTCTAGGTTTTTTCTTTAAACAGTTTTGTAAGTTCTTTTTATTCAATTAATGCAAGCACTTTTGTTTTTGATTCAGTCTCTTATTTTTATTGTTTAAGCAATTGAAGTTGTAATTTTCAAGTTCTAGTTCTAGGTGACAAGAACATGCTATGGAGCATGTCTTTCAAGTTCATTTTTTCTCTTCAGATTTGTTTTCTCTAGTACTAGAAATTTTAGATTTGGTTTATTCCAAATTTGGTTTTTAGTACTGGTAGTATCTCAAATCGATCAAGTTTTCAGTTCAAGGATTGAAGTTCAAGTAAGTAGGCTCCTTCAGTAGTCTTCTCACCCAATCTCATTCACTCCTTTTGCTACCCCTTCATTCTTAAAGTAGGATTTAAATTTCAGTTTTTACTTTGATGCTGTCTATTTTTCCCATGGTCCTTGGCTAGATGCATGTGTTGGCTTTGCCCCTCTTTAGTCATGGAAACGTCCTTTTATTTTGATTATTTACTTTTCATCCCTTTCCCTAAAGCCAAATAGAAAATCCCTTGTAAGAGTACTCTCTAGTCAAGTAGGGAAGCTTATATTGTTAATGGTGCATCCCTCGGACTAAGTAGAGATACCTACTTGTGTGCCTCTCTCTAGCTTTTACCTACTGATGTGCCTCTCTCTAGTTTTTTTTCCTTTTTATTTTATTTATTTAATTTTCAGCACTTTTATTTCAGTACTATTTGGTTTGAATATTTAAATTTCTATATGTGAATGGTTAGGTTGCTTTTAAATGCATTTGTGTTAGGTCGATAGTTAGAATTAGATCACCATAATGAATCTGTGCACTTTTGCATTACTCGAAGAAGCCTAAAATAAAGTGGTTGCTCTCCTTGTGTTCGACCCGTTAGCTACATTAATCTGTACGCTTGCGATTACATTTTAAATTCAAACAAGTTTTTGGCACCGTTGCCGGGGAGACAGTTCCATGTTATTTTTCACTTTCTTTTGGTAAATCAAAATGCTTTGTTTGCTTTATTTTGTTTTTTTTTTATTTATTAAATTTATGAGAAGAACAACTTGCAATAATAGTCGGGAGACAAGCTTGGTGGAGGTCGCCAAGCCTCACAGTATGATAAAGACAAGTTTCACCCTGTAGCTGTACCTCAGGAGTTGACTTGAGCAACCCCCGATCCCCGCCGGTAACCTCACAAAAATCCAAAAAAAAATTCAAATATCAATCAAAAAATTAAAAAAGAATAAAAAAAAAAAATTGTTCTTATGTGCTTGTTTTATTCTAGTTGTGGGTAGTGTTCTGTTGCATGAGTGCTAAGTGGGTACATAATAGTGAGAATAGGTTAGAAAGAAGAGATCCAACAAGTAGTGACCCTATACATTTACTCTCTTTAGTACCTTTCAATAAGGGAGACCAACAACAAAACCCTCAACCTAAATCTCTGAAGGATAGGTTCTACCCGGCTAGAGTAGCCCAACCTCCCTGCATAGTTCTACCACAAGCCTAGGGTAATAATTTTGAGCTCAAATCTCAGTACATCACTATGTTGCCCCATTTCCATAGGCCACCCTTTGAGGATGCATACCTATTCCTTAGGGAATTTGAGGAGGTTTGTGTTCTGATTAAGGTCCAATAGTTGACTGATGATGCTGTAAAATTAAGGTTCATGACTTTTGCGCTCAAGGACCAAGCTAAGAAATGGCTCTGTGGTCTACCTACCAATTCCATTACCACATGGGATGGGTTTACTCTAGTCTTCCTGAAAAAATTCTTTCCTTTGCATAAAACTAATAAACTTAGGATTGACATTCTTCAATTTAGGCAGAAACCTAGTGAGTCGTTCTCCAAGTTTATGAAGAGATTTAAGGACCTCCTTCAGGAATTCCCTCACCATGGAATTGATACATGGCAACTTTGTCAAATCATTTATGAGGGTATTGATTATCAGACCAATCAATTATTAGAGTCTATGTGCCCCAAAGGTTTTACATCTTTTACAGATGAAGGCGACGCTTGGAACTTTTTGCTTGAATTGGCTGAGAAAACTAGAAGTCTACTCAAGAAATTGAGAGGACAAATAAGGGTTACCTTGCAAAAGGTGTTGTGACCAAAGAGGCTCAACTTGAGAGTCTTATCAAGAAACTCGAAGCCATAGTAGTCAAAGGACCTTCCCAACTGAACCAAATAAATCATTCTATGCCTATGTGTAGTTGGTGTCAATCTCCCACGCATGTGATGGAGGAGTGCCCTAATACTTCTCATGTGAATGGCTCAAATATAGGTCCTGAAAATGTGAATTTTATGTCCCAAAACAACCCTTATAGTCAGGCCTATAATCCAGGATGGAGGAACCATCCTAACTTCTCTTAGAATCAAGTCAATAATCAAGTAGGTCCTAATTTTCAACCCTTGAGTCAAGGGTAGTTTGTTCCCCAACAAGCCAATCAAAGGAACATACCCCCCAATTAGCAAAACAATTTTAGAATCCCTACTCAATTTGCTATTCCACCACCCCTATAAATTACCCTCCAGGATTCATGAGAGGCAGTGGTGATTTGGCTAGGCTTTCTTCTTTAGATTAAAACATGGAACTTCTCATGAGAACTTTCATGACAAGCCAACATAAAATGGAGAAGCAAATCTCCTAACATATTAATGTTTTACATGAAAGGGAGAAAGGGAAGATGCCTAGTCAGCCTGAACCAAATCCCAGGAATATGAATATGAATCATCAACCAGTTCCAAATCAATTGAATTCAACTCAAAAGAGTCCACAACAAGGGCCCTCCAACCAATGTAATGTTGTTTATGTCCTTAAGAGTGGTAGAGAGTACCAACAGAGTGTTCCTATATCTTTTCCATCCCTTACTCATGTTAACTGTCCTTCAATTGAGGACACAAGTGTGCCTCTTGTTCTAGGTTCGTCTGATGAACCTAAAGATTCTTCTGAAACTAAAGATGATTTGGTCGAGAAAATAAAAAATGATTCTTCTAAAAAGGGCAGATCCCTAATAGTCCTTATGTTCCCCCTGTCCCCTTTCTTAATCGTTTGGTTAACAAAAAGAAGACTGCTTCCATGGATAAAATTTTAGAAGTCTTCAAGAATGTAAAAGTAAACATCCCTCTTTTGGATGCAATATCCCAAATCTCAGCCTATGCAAAGATCTTGAAAGATTTGTGTAGTCACAAATGTATCACCAGTGTGCCTAAAATGGTGTTCTTGGCAGGTAACATTAGTTCCATAATTACTCAGCCTATATCAACCAAGTATAAGGATCTAGGGAGCCCTACCATAACTTGTGTCATAGGCAACACCTACATTGAGCATGTGTTACTTGGCATAAGCGTGAATCTTTTGCCTTACCATGTGTATAAGCAACTAGGATTGGGAGAATTGAAAGCCACTGGAACTACTTTTCAGTTGGCAAATAGATCTGTTAAGATTCCTAATGGGATGGTTGAGGATGTCTTACTTAAAGTTGAAAAATTTTTATTCCCTGTTGATTTCATTGTTTTAGACACCTAACTAGTTTCTAACATTCGGGACCAAATCCCAATTATTCTTGGTAGACCGTTCCTTACAACCAGTAATGCCATAATTAATTGTAGGAACGGTACTATGAAACTTTCTTTTGGCAGCACTTCTGTGGATTTTAATGTCTTTAGGTTGGGTAAGAAACCAAATCCCCATGAGAAGGATGTTCATATGCTCCAGGAAATTTCAGATTCCATTGAAACATATTTCGATATTGATTTTGATTCTAAATTTCAAGAGTGTATGGAAGAATTGGGTGGTTTTGATGACGGAATTATGTCGGAGCTTTGGAGTCTCAAACCTCCTATAGAGCCCTTAGGATAACTTTTCAATTCCATTCCCAAACCTTCCATAGTTGAGTCCCCCCTAAGCTAGATCTTAAGGAGTTGCCATCTAATTTGAGGTATGCTTTCCTACTAACCCAGTAATAAAAGAAGCCATTCAAAAGAAATTCTAAAGTGGATGGATAATGGGATCATTTATTACATTTTTGAAAAGAGTAAGGATTTTTGCAATAGATCATTTGAGGCCCTCATGAAGAAATTTGGGATCTCCCATAAGTTGAAGCCCTTCATTGAGTTGTCATCTTCTGCTCTGGAAGAGGTCATGGATCTCCATGAATCTCTTTACATAAATGACTAACTTTACCCAGGTATGACCCCCTTGCATTGTCTTTGCTTTTAATTCTTTCCATGTATTGAGGACATTGCATGACTTAAGTGTAGGGGATGGAAATCAGTTTCTTTTTATTTTTTATTTTATATTTTTTTTTCCTTTGCTTGTTTTTCTTTTGTTTTTAAGCTCGCTAAAAATGAAATCCTACTTTGGCTTTTGGTTAATGATCATACCATTCGGTTGCTTGATATATGAATGTAACAATTTTTTATTAAGGTACCCATATTGAACACATAAAAACCCTATTAAGAAAAAATAAACAAGCATGTGTCTTGAGATGGGACTCTCTTTTGAAAAATAAGAAACCCTTGTTTTACGGTGGTGGACCATATGTAAGTCTGTGGGTTCTTTGTAGTCTTGATTTGGAGTTGAGACCTTCTTTTTAATTTAGCATTTATTGACAAATATACAATTTTAAATGAAGTGTGGAAAGTGGCAAAAGTAAAATGTAAGAGTTGATTTTCTTAGAACTAAACAGGGCATTGCGCCTTAGGAAGCGTGGTGTCTTGATTGAAATTCCTAGGGAGAAAACTTCTGAAAGAACTCTAGCATCACTGTCTATGTGGGCATATACAAAAAGTGATGCTACATAGTAATTTGGGTGTCTGGTGTTTGCTCCACCATGTCATTCAGGCCAAAAGTAGTGGAGTAGAACAGAGTTTATTAAGCGAAAAAAATGAGAAAAAAATGTGTAAATGTCATCAATGCCTTGGTAACATATTTCGTCAAAAACACTCTAACGCCTTAGTCCTGGTTTCCCTATTACTTCACAAGTGGTCTTGCCTTAAGATAAGTATTTTGGAAGAGACAATGTGAGTTCCAAATTAAAGAAATATGTTTGTGCCTGAAATTGATATGGGGTAATAAAAATTCAAGTGTGGGGGTCCCTAGATCTAGTATAAGAGAAATTATCTTTGCTCTGGATCAATATGGCCCTTACCTTTAGCCAAGGTTGGGATTTCTTTTTTTTTTTTTGAATTTTGAATTTTGGGTGTATATTCACTACAAACACCCACGAGACACAACTCGTCCACTAGGGGTGACCAAGGGGTTTAAAGGCTTGTTGCACATGCTAAGTGCAACCGTGATTCCTACGAAAGTGAGTTAGTTTTTTTGTTTTTATTCTTTCTCTTCTTGTTTTTCTCGAGGACTAGCAAAGTCTAAGTGTGGAGGAATTCTGATGAGCACATTTATGTGTGAAATCTAGGATAGTAAAACATGCATTTTACATATTTAGAATGGAGTTACCTTGGGTTTTATTCTCTTTTTGTAGGTTTTATATTTTCCAGGCCTTAAAGACTGTCGGGCGCTATATCTCCAATTTTACACATAAAGAGGTCTTTTTTTTTTCATGGTAGCAAAGAGGATGAAATTCTGAGCAAGATGGATGTGTTTGATTAAAAATACACATTCATTTGGTCAACCGTACAAGTGATTATTCTTTTCGGATCAGAAAAAAAAATAATAGATTAAAGCTGAACCGAGATGCAAAATCAACCCATTTGTAGTTATCCCAGAGGTACAAAAGAATATCTCAAACTCTAGCAAGGATCGATGGACCACACCCTTAAGTGATTGAAGATTCATTTTTGGTAACAACAACTACCTAGCGTAGTTGGTGAGTTGTGGTATGCAAAATCCGTTGCTTATTAGGAGGTCTCAAGTTCGAACCTCTTGGTTGCAATTTTTTTGTGGAGGTTTTTTTCAAAAAAAATTTTCTCCCCTACTCATCACTCAAAGGAGATAGGCCAAAGGGAGGAGAGAGAAATAAGGAAATAAAAGATAAAAAATAGAAAAAAGGGAGAAAAAATAGGAAAGGAAAAAAATAAAAGAAAAATTGTCCAAGAGGCTGCTAACGTTTGAAGAAGAGAGAGAAAAAAAAAGAAGGAAAAAGAAAGCAAAATCGTTGGAGATTCCCTACTTCCTACGATTCTCTCTCTTCTCTCTTCTCCACCTCACCACAAAATCGTCCAAGGGGATCCACCCTTGGACGTCCTCCTCTCTCTCCTATTCCCTATAAAAGGGAGTCCACAAAACCCTCAAGGGTGGTCCCTCTCTTCCTCTCTACTTCTCTTCTTAGGTTTTTTTTAGTTGTTCTTTCTCTTTTTTCTTTAGTTTTCTCTTTCTCTAGCTCTAGTTCTAGGTTTTTCCTTTAACCACTTTTGTAAGTTCTTTTTATTCAATTAATGTAAGCACTTTTGTTTTTGATTTAGTTCTTATTTTTATTGTTTAAGCAATTGAAGTTGTAATTTTCAAGTTCTAGTTCTAGGCTTAGTTCTAGGTGACAAGAACAAGCTATGGTGCATGTCTTTGAAGTTCAATTTTTCCATTTAGATTTGTTTTCTCTAGTACTAGAAATTTCAGATTTGGTTTATTTCAAATTTGGTTTTTAGTATTGGTAGTATCTCAAATTGATCAAGTTTTCAGTTCAAGGATTGAAATTCAAGTAAGTAGGCTCCTTCAGTAGTCTTCTCACCCCCTCTCTCATTCCCTCTTCTTGCTAGCCCTTCATTCTTAAAGTAGGATTTAAATTTCAGTTTACTTTGATGCTTTCCCTTTCCGCCAAGGTCCTTGGCTAGATGCATGTGTTGGTTTTACTCCTCTCTAGCTATGGAACCATCCTTTTATTTTGATTATTTACTTTTTATCATTTCACCTAAAGCCAAGTAGAAAAGCCCTTGTAAGAGTACTCTCTGGTCAAGTAGGGAAGCTCATATTGTTTATGGTGTATCCCTCGAGCTAAGTAGAGATACCTACTTGTGTGCCTCTCTCTAGCTTTTTCCTATTTTTATTTTATTTATTTACTTTTCAGCACTTTTATTTTTATTTATTTGCCTTTTAATTGTGTGGTTTGGGTATTTAAATTCTAGATGTGAATGGTTAGGTCACTTTTAGATACGTTTGTGTTAGGTCGGTAGTTAGAATTAGATCACCATAATAAATTTGTGCATTTTTACCTTACTAGAAGAAGCCTAAAATAAAGTGGTTGCTCTCCTTGTGTTTGACTCGTTAGCTACACTGATCCATACGCTTGTGGTTACATTTTAAATTCAAACACCAAGCTTGTGTGGGTAAGGTTTCCAGACCTCCCCTTTGAATACTAGCATGAGAACGTTCTTCTCTCGATCGCCAAAGCTGTTGGCCGTCCAGTGGCCTTAGATCACCGTACTCGTCAAGGTTTATTGGGATTTTTTGCCAGAGTCCCACCCAAAGTGGGCATCTCTGATTCTACTTGGAGGATCGATGAAGTGCAAGTTGAACGTTTTGAATCTAGATCTTCAAAAGTCTGGTTTTCGCCAAGCCCTGGTTTATGAAGATGATATTGAGTGTTGTGGTTACTGTAAGAGATTTGGGCATCAAGTCTCTGCTTGTAGGAAGAATAAATTCGATGATGAGAAGCAGCATGAGAGGGATTCAACAGTCAAAGTTCCTGGTCCGGTCTATGTTGATGATGGAGTTAACTCACCCCGAGTCAGCCCCAATGTGCTGCCTTCAAATATGGTAGTTCTCTCTAAAGAATCCCTTCTGATGGCAACTTCCTTGATTGGGTCTCAAAGTAAGGCGTCTTTAGAGGAAGAAAATATTCAAATCTAGCTGGACACTCCTTTGAACATTTCAAATGTGGGGAATATTCCCTCTTTAGGTGCTAGAATAACGCCTGATGAGGATTCAGCTAATCTCGATTCTAGATATAATTCTGAAGTGGGTTCTAATGAGTCTGACCCAACTAAATTTGTAAGAGAGCAGCCCGACCCATCTAGTAAATCTTCTCCTGTTGTGAACGTTGGTGGAGCATCCATGAACCTTCCTCATATTGTGAATGTTGGGGTAGCTACTAGATAATCTGTTCAGCAAAGAAGGTTGGTGAATCAGAAAGGAAAAGGAAAAGAAAGCCGAGAAGTTTCTACTGCTCCCAGGGAGAGTGTTTCAGTTGTTCACAGCTTTCCATTGGCAGTTGTTTCAGGTGGTAGTGTGGCTCTCACCTACCCTGACACCTCTGTGGTGGACAAAGCTACTACCATTCGTGAGAAAAATGGGGGAGATGGAACTCAGAGAAAGAAGGGTGGAGGTCAGGCTGCCAAGTTTGCCAGAGTTTTACCCCAAAATGTTGCTAAATTCATGCCCTATTCTGGAATGTCCGAGGTGTGAAGAAGGCTTCTGGTAGAACAGCCTTGTAAGCTATTTTGATGGACAGCTCTCCAGATATTGTGTGCCTTGTTGAACCTATGGTTCAGGTTTGTCATTTTCCAACTCTTTTTTTCAATAAGATGGGTTATGCCTCTGATTTCATCTATAATGAGCGCCAGGTGTAGACACCCAATTTTGTCACCCTCCCCTGGCTATGATGAAATATGGATCTTAGATGCGACTTTTGGCTTTCGACCAACAGAGATGCTGATGGAAATACTTCTGGGCCTGAAACCCTAGAAACCTTCATGCGAGAGAGAAGGGGGTCTAATTTTAGATTTTTATATATGAAGGAATCCAATCAAGATAACCATACAAATGGATAGTGCTCGAAAATACGATTCTGATGATATATGGTATGCCAAAATTGGACCATGGGATTGTCCGCAATCATCCCTGGAAAATCACATTTTTTCCACGTGCATGTCTCACACACCGACCAGCTAGCCAGCTAAGCCAGCCAACCAAGGCAACCATCCAACCAGCCAACTTGGCCTACATGCCCCTTCCGCATGCTGCACACCCTAGCCACATGTTGTGCGCCCCCGCCGCACAACCTGCGCGCCCCCACAATATGGCTTGCACACCCCCGCCGCACAGTATGCGCACCCCTATCACACACTGTGCTTGCCCCTAATGCATGGCCTTGCACACCTTGCATGCATTATACGCATGTTGCCCACACACCCATGCATGCAAGCACCCACTGCCCATGCCCGCACCACCTTGGCCATTACCAGCATGTCATCCGTCGCACACCCGTGACATCACCTGCACTACCTACCTAAACTAACCATACCTTAGGCACTTCGGCCTAGTCCCGTGCGCTATCGTCAGCGGCTGGGATTGGTGTTTCTCTCTCCTTTCGCTATTTCAAAAACTACCTTTTTTGGCTAAACTTTCTCTCTCCTCCTGCTTTTCTGAAAATCACCTTTTTTGGCTATCCTCCTAGTTTTTTGAAAACCTCCTTTTTTGGCTAAAATTTCTCTCTCCTCCTATTTTTTCAACTCCCCCCTTTTACCCACTGGTCAAAAGTCCTCCCCACCCATTTTTGTCTTCAACTCCCTCCTTTTACCTATTGGACAAAAATCCTATCCCCTCAATTTAGGCAAGAGCTCCCCTTTCGTCCACTGGATAAAGGGATTCCTCCTCTCCTATTTGGTTAGAAAAAACTATAAATACCCCCCTCCCGTAGAAAAAATAGACCAAAACACCAGAATCCCCCTTCACTCTTTCATAGTGAAATTTTCCTCCCCTCCCCCTCTTGATTTTCTTTTGATCTTAAGCCCCCTCCCTTGAGTGTTCTTGAGTGTACTTGAGCATTCTTGAGCATTCCTGAGATAGAAACCCCCCCTCCTTTTTGAGGTTCTTTGGGTCTACAAAGAGATCTTTGTTAAGATCTGAAACTCTGTTTAGATCTTCAAAGTGTTCTTCGGGACTTTGGAGTTCTTCAATTCATTTTTAGGTCAGCCCGTTTCTTTTCAGAAATAGCCATTTCTAGCTGAACCCCTGTCTGAGTGTCCCTGAAATCTTTCTAAAAATAGTCATTCCAGCGGAAGCTCTGTCGAAGTGCCACCTTAGCCTAGACCTCCCTTAGCTTATCCCCAACGAAAGCTCTGCCAAAGTGCCACCTCATCCTAAATCTATAAATAGCCTTCCCTAGCTGAAGCTCTGTTAGAGTGCCACCTCATCCCAAGCCCATAAATAGCCTTCCCTAGCCAAAGCTCTATCCGAATCCAAATCTAGAAATAGCCTTCCCTAGCTAAAGCTCTATCCGAATCCAAATCTGAAAGAGATCATTCCTAGCCAGAACTCTGTCTGAATATCGTCACAATCAACATCTCTCAAGAAAGGAAGTTGGAGGTCAATACCATCTCCCCCTGAGCCAGGAGAACACGAAAGATAGTCCAAACCGGTACTAGTCAAGGGCCCACCCCTATTAACCCGAAATAGGGGTTAAGTTCAGGTTTAATTTCTCAACCAACTCGTCATAATTTAGACTTTATATATGCCTTGTTTTAGTGTATCTAGTAGTTTGAATCCAATTAATGCATATATGCTTGATAACTTAGCCATACATATGGAATAGTAACAATTATGGAAAATATACATTCTCAAGCATCTAGCAAGAAGACTAGTTGAACTGGGTAGATTGGGTGCTTAACACCTTCCCAACTCTGTAACCTGACACTTACCCTAAATCTCTGGACCAAACTAAATTTTGGGCCCTTTTCTTAGGAATCAGGCCCACCCTTAGGTCCTAGTCCCATAACCCTAGGTGGTGACTCCAAACCCCATTTGCATGATCCCGATCCCCGAATTGAACCATCATCAAAACCCCCGTCTCAAATGATGAATTTTACACTCTTACAAAATAGGCCTCCACATATCACCAAGTGGCCATATAATGGTGCAGGGCCCACAAGCAAAGCACACCACAACACGAACCCCTCCACTCACATGAAAGAGAAAGAGAGAAGAGAGAGGACGGGGATGCATAGTCAATTTCTCCCACTGTGACCCTCACAGTGATGACTCCACTGGGGATAAATGTCAAGCTTCTGATACTAGATGCTACCTTTAAATGCAAGAACATTTCTCACCATATTATTTGAAAACGTGTTTGGCTAACCCCATGTTTGTAATTGTATTCGATAACCGCATCATGTATCATACTCAAAGTGAAATCATTTGGCGAGGGACTTCTTGTCATGCCCGCACCCTCGAGGAGGTCAGTGCATGTCATGGAGAGTACTCTGAGAGCAAATGATACCCGCTTCCTGTACAAGAATGAAAGGTATCATCAAATGGCAAGGATGTTGTATTTGTGCTGAAATACTAAGTTTTTCTACTTGTCAATGAAGCTCAGGCGAGCTAGAAACCAAATCAGATCTTTGAAGCAAAATGATGGTTCTTGGTTCTCTGATCCCCTAGGGGTGGCTTCGTATGTTGTGGATTATTATAAGGACTTTCATGGGCCCTCTCAAGTTACTCCTCAACCTTATTTGCTTGATTGTATCCCATCGGTTTTGACTACAGAGGACAATGCCCATCTTGATGTTGTTCGTTCCCTTGAAGAAATTAAGTAAGCCGTTTGGGATTTGGATCCCTCTAGTTCATCTAGTCCGAATGGGTTCCTTGGAATTTTCTTTAGACATTGTTGGGATATTGTTCAATCAGATTTCAACCAAGCAATTAAGAGTTTCTTCCTGAGGGACCGTCTTCCAATTGGGGTAAATAATTGCTTTATCACTCTCATTCCCAAAGTCACAGGTGCTTCTTCTCTTAATAAATTGTCCCATTTGCATGGGAATTTTTTATTGCAAAGTTTTATCTAAAATTTTAGCATCTAAACTTTCCAATTTTCTTCCTAGAATTATCTCTGAAGAACAGGGTGCTTTTCAGAAGGGAAAGATCGTTTCTGCTAATATTTCTATGGCCTTGGAGTTGGCCAATTTAATGCATGTAGTAGTAAGAGGTGGTGGCATGGGTATTAAGTTGGATATTCAAAAGGCTTTCAACTCTCTTTCCTTGGATTTTTTATTTGCTACTCTTAGTAAATTTGGAAGCTCAGAAAAATGGGTCTTGTGGATATATTAGCTCCTAACTTCTTCTAGAATTTCACTTCTAGTTAATGGGGGTCCTGTTGGTTATTTTGATGCTGGTCGAGGCTTAAGGCAAGGTGATCCTATTTCCCCTCTTCTTTTTATAGTTGCTGAAGAAGTCATTTTCAGAGGTCTGAAGAAATTAGAGATGGAAGGAAAGATCAAGCCCCTCCCTGGCCCAAGGGGTATGGTCACTCCTTCTCACCTCCTCTTTACTGATGACATTTTTGTCTTTATGAATGCTTATGCCCGGTATGTCAAAAATCTTCAGAGCTTTCTCTCCCAGTATCAGGAATTTTCTGGTCAATAAATCAACCTTGAGAAAAGCAAGTTGTTTTTTGGGAAAATTGCTCCTCATAGAAAATAGTTCATCTCTGATTGCCTCAGAATTCAAAGTGCCCATCTCCCTACTAAATATTTAGGTGTGGAGATTTTCAAAGGAAGAGTTTGCAAATCTCATTTACTTCCTCTAGTAGACAAAATTAAATCTCACCTAGCTAATTGGAAAGGAAACATTTTGTCAATGGCTGGTCGAGTGGAGTTGGTTCGATCAGTTATTTCAGGAATTCCAATATACAACTTCTCTGTGTAATGGTGGCTTGAATCTACTGTCAGGATGGTAGAGAGGTGGGTTAGAAATTTCATTTGATCTGGTGATATGGAGGTGGAAAAAAAATTGTTGTAAAATGGGATGAGGTCAGTAAGCCAAAGAATGAGGGTGGATTGGGCATTAGAAGACTGAGAGATGTCAATCATGCTTCCTTATGTAAGCTGGCTTGGCAGATTAGAAATGAAGACACCATTATGAGTAATTTTTTTAGAGGCCGGTTCATTAAGGAAGATGGCTCTCTTAAAGTAGGCCATAGATCTTCTTCTATTTGGCCAGGCTTGAAAATGGTTTGGAACTTGGTTGCTGAGAATGGACAATGGACTGTAGGGAATGGTCAGTGCATAAAATTCTGGACAGACAAGTGGTGTGAAGATCGCTCCTTTACTGAACTATCTGGCCTTGATATGGGTCTTTTTTCAGGTTCCTCTCTGAAAGTATCTGATTTTATTATAGATGGAGCTTGGGCATTTTCCAGGGCTGAGTCTCAATTTATTACAGGGATGTTTGATCATATCAAAAGTTCTATCTCTCCCTCTTTGATGCAAGATGTTTGTAACTGGCATCCCTCTTCCTTAGGTTTATTCTCCATTAATTCTACATGGGAGGTTATTTGGCATCCCAATCCTTCGGTTGGATGGTATTCCATAATTTGGAAGTCAAAGCTCCTCCCTCATCATTCCCTTTTCGGATGGAGGCTTCTTCATGGGAAATTACCCACGGATGATAAAATCAGAAGGCGTGGTATTTCCCTTCCATCAAAATGCGTGATGTGTGGCTTAGCTGTGGAAGATATTGATCACATGTACTTTGAATGTGCCTTCTCGTCTCATCTTTGGAAACTTTTCTGTGACTGTTTTGAGGTGTCACTGTCTGTGTTTTTTTATGTTGATTCCTTTCTCCACTGGTGGAAGCAAAAAGCCAAATCTCTTCACTTTAGAGGGGCTTTGGCTTTCGGGTTTCATCTTGATCCCGTTCTTCACTTGGTTGGAGAGGAATTCTAGATTACATGAGGGTGTATCAAGATCGGTGGCCTATTGCTTTGGCTTGGTTCGAAGCGACATTAGCCATCTCTCCTATATACCTTTGGATAAGATCCTGTCTATTTTTGAGCTCCTTTGTGCCCGAAGAGTTGGAATTCCTCTATCTGATTGCAGGCCTAGAGATATTCTTGAAGTTTTCTGGTGTCCCCCGCCGATGGGATGGGTCAAGCTAATTCAGATGGTTGCTCGCTGGGTAACCCTGGAAGGGTTGGTGCTGGTGTCATTTTTAGGAACAATCATGCTGAGATGATAGCTAATTTCAGAGTCTCCCTTGGAGTGAAAACAAACTTTGAGGCTGAATTTTCAGGGGTTATCTTAGGCCTAGAGCAGGCAAAGTCCCTAGGGATCCAGTGCCTCTGGATTGAATGTGATTCATCTCTAGTTGTCTCTATGATTGAAAAAGAAATGGTTTCATGGATTTTTCTGCAATGGTGGAGGAATCTTGCTAGTTACCTTCAAGTTGTTGTCTGGAAGATTTCTCATTGCTATCGTGGCACAAATCAAGTTGCTGACTTCCTTGCTAAATCTGCTGCGAAGCATTCCCTTTCCTCTCCAATTCTTTCCTGGCCTACCTTGGTCAGAATGGATTTGGAAATGGATGCTCTGCATTGCCCGAGATTTCAGTTTTTATAATCTGCTGTGTTTATTTGTTTTCAGCTTGGTGTCCTTTGGTTTGCTTTCCTGCTGATGGCAATGCCGAAGGTGGGCAAGCTCTCCTAGGTTGCTAAGTTTGTGATAGTGTTTCTATTGTACATTCTTTTTTCTTTTTCCTTAATACAACTATCTTTTAGCGAAAAAAATATATATATCTACAAGAAGGAGAAGCAGTCAGTTAGAAGGCCAAATGACAAATCCTAGGTTGTCACTGCTAAACAATATAATGGGTCCCATGATTAGCTTCAAAGAATAGACCTCAAACAAGTGAGTGCATCCATAATCTCTCGCACTTTCCACCATCATTGCATTGTCAACAAAGGTGCTCTGCACAAAGAAAAGAAAATTTCTTTATCAACAAGGAAGAGAAAAGGAGGCAATGTGAAGGAGCAATACTACCTTGCTCTCAAAGCATCAACATCGTTGGGGTTAGCTATGAAATCAAACATGGTGTCTCCTATAAAAACAATCTCAAGAAAGGTGAAAATATATATAATCTGCAAATATCTACTTGATTCCATTACTTCACCCAAGCCCCTCAAAGGGGAAGGCATGTAAAACAAAAACCATAATAGTACAAAATAATTAGATGTTTCTGATGGTATGAAGGCAAAGATAGACCTCAACACCTAATAACTTCAAGCTCTTGATCTCATTCCCAAAAAGGCCAATATACTCGCTTCAGTTTATATCTCACAGTGTAAACATACTACCACAAATTAATGATGGGAAATTAGCACAAACAGATGCCAATAAGAAAGAAGACTGTTTTTCAAGGGAATTTTGTATAGAGTGCAAGAAAGATGAACAAAGTCATAAATCATCAATATTACCTGGCTTGGTATGACATGTTAAGTCTTGAATGCTCTTACTTTGAGGTCTTTCCTCAACCATAAAATTTCTCTCTCTACATCAGTAGTTGGTATGGGATCATTGTTAACTAGATATTGATAATCTTTCATCCTGCTTTTCCTTGGATGAAGATGAAGACTGTTAATTAAGGACACTACAGAACATGAATAACTTCAAGATTAATAGGTCTGCTATGCTGAATATGGAGAACAGTGCACTACATAAGAAGACCATTAATATATCGATGGATAAATAGGAAACTAACAAAAAACTTGCTGCCTCAGAGTTCCACCTTTCGGATGTTTATGTCACGCCCAAAATCAATCTTCAAAAAAAAAAAAAAAAAAAAATAGGTGTTTGAACTGCTGTATCTGAATTTCTGGCTATCATAAAAATTTGTCCGACTAAACTCTTTTTGTGTTGCTGAACATACCACATGCAGAACCATCTTGAACAGACCTTACCAACAACAAAACACTATATAAGTATGCGAATAGGTTAAGAAAATATATATTTGCATCAAAGAACTAACCTGGTTTCCCTTGTTCATCCCTTTTGTGACCTGAAAGACAATTTGAATGAGAAAAAAGGAAACAACAGAATGCCTTCTAAGCACACTGAAGAAAATGAAAAGCGGCTCAAGAAAATAAAACCAAAATTACCTTGGGAGTTGACAATCTCCTTCAGCTTAGTTACATTTTCATGCTGCAACTTCTTTATGATTTTAATTTCATGTATAGCATTTATAGGGAATTACAAAACAAAGCAAAATTGTCAAATGCATTCTTAGAGACCAATATGTATGTATACATGCACAGTCAACATAGTAAAGAACACTGAGCATACCCCTTCTCTTTTAGTGTCCATTCAAATCTTTTTCAGAGCAACAATTTCCTTGGTTTTGATTTCTCTTGTCATGTATACTTGACTTCTATAGAAAAATCATCAAAGGGGAGGATATTAAGTACGATAAACAAGAAGGCTCTTTTTCTCTCTGTACATTATGACTTCAAAGAAAGAATGAGTATATCAAAACTCAAGACTATATGTTAGAAGCTCTCTTCATAATATTCACATAAAAGGAGAAGATGGAAAGCAATAACATAAAGATAACAATTAATACATATGACATCAAAGGCCAGCAATTTTACTTCGTTGTGTTAGCGGCAATTGGAACAAGCCACTGCATAGTTTTCACCATCTCAACTTTGATTTGAGGAACAATGATCTGCGAAAATATTGGTCATAAAAAAATTTACAAAAAAAATATGTAGTTTAATCCATTAAATTGGAAGTTCTTTTCAAAAAAAAATTAGCAGATAAGAAGTCAACAAGAGAAATAGTAAAATAGATTTGGAAGAGAAACCTTAGATGAACTATTTAATCAATGAATACCTATTTATTTAAGCTGAAACGACTGTAATTTGGAGCATTAGGCCGAATTTATACTGGGTGGTAGTCCTTGGTATAATGTATCCCTAGTGTTTGGAGGCATATAACTTGAATGGGAATAGTAAACACATAACGATATTTACCAAGCAAAAGTCTCAGCGTATGAATTATAGAAAGCATGTTCATTATCCTACTACTCGTCTGATGGTTGAAGATAAAGTAAAGCATTGAATATGATTACATACTTTATTAAGACATAAAGAAGAGAACAAGATCACGAGCACAAGAAGAACCCTGGGAACATCATTGTAAAAGAAAAAAAGAAAGATAGGACGAATATTATAAAACTTTTACTCTTTCCCAAAAAATAATATAGCTTCTATAGGAACTAAGAAGCATTCCCAATCAGAATCTTAGTGAATTGTAAGCATAAACAATTTACAGAAGACTTGTTATTGAGTTCAGCTCAAACTCAACTGCAGTCTTAACCAAGAGCTATGCCTTGGTTATGCCCATTTTTACTGGGTTGTTAAAGAGGTTTATATGGAGAAACATATTGAGTGTCTCTTCAATTTTTCTTTTCATGGGTGTATGCGCGCGTGTGTAAGGGAACTATCAACTTTTGTCATGAATTAAAGGAGCGCTAGACACAGAAGCATCTCTTCATGAAAACAATGATCTCTCATATTCAGAAAATCCATTAAAAAATGGAGTTTACGTCTGCCAGCTTTGGATGGACAATTTGAGTGTTTTAGGACATTATCCCATTGTGACTTCAAACTCTTTTGGAAAAGGTATGGCCAACTAAAATATGGCAAGCAATGGTAGGGTTCTATGTTAGGAAGAAGTTGATTAAGAATATATTGTAACACCCTGATTTTTGAATTCCAGCCTTAGAAACAAAAAGTTGATGGAGAAGGATACCTGGAGGAAAGGACACCTTATTGTGGTGTAGGGATACTCTTAAGGATGCGTACAAGACTGAAATAGGGTCCCACATCAGGTGGGGTACCTTAGCCGACAACAGAGGACCAAAAATGGGCAAACCGGTGGGAGAGCCTCTACCCAACCGGCCTGCCGGTTCAAGTAACAGAATGCCTAGAAACTGGTTTTTGTTGTGGGCCCCACACATTTCCCCTGCTGTATTCCCATTATTCTTACACTTTAAAAATATTATAGCACGGACTAAATGTAAGAAAGGATTTAAAATAGCCTATTGTAGTGGATTTGGTTTATATTTTGCAGATTTCTTTCCTTCTGTGTAATCATTTAATTTTAGTTCTTGACGGTGTATTAGCCTTTGGACTTTTGGGAGGAGTGGCAGATGAGAGTGTAAGACCACGATTGTGCCCAAATTAAGTTGGAAATACCCTGTCAAATGACTAGATCTAGGAGATTTCCCTAAGCTTTAGATTTCTCAAACTATGAGTCATCTATCCCGCTCCATGTCGATGAGATCGGCAAGTGAGGCGAGCACAAGTTCTAATATGCTCCATTATGATGAACAAATAACAAATCTTGACAAACGACTTAAAAAATGGGACATGCCAAAGATTTCTCAAAGAGAAGTTTATGAAAAAGACTGGCTTTCTTTTGAAACCATCAAAACTATTGAACAAACTACAAACTTCACCCCAGAAACCAAAGAAATCACCCTCTTTGACCCTAGGTCTTTATAGGACCTTTACCAAAAACACAAATTCAATTATGTCCATGTTGGTTTAGTCCAGGTGGCCATCAAACCTCTTCATCATGAAGGACTTAACACTTCTCTTTTGTTAGCCCTTCGTGATCAAAGATTTCTTGAGTTCAATGATTCCCTTCTAGAAGCCATTGAAACTAGCATTTGTTATGGGCCTGTCCATTTCAATGTCTACCCAAACATGTCCATAGCTCTTGAGGATCCAAATATTTTACATTTTCATAAAATTAACCTCAAGACCCACGGGTATAAGATGATGCATGGATCTGTTCCCATTTCCATCATCCATCAAATAAAATACAAAGCTATGAAAACTGTCAAACCTCGAGCTCTCAAATGCTCTCCTAAAGGACAAACCCTTTACCTTGAAACTGATTGTCTCCAAGGACAAATTGTTTACCCAAAATTGGTCTAGTGGAAAGATATCTCTTTCCCTGCTGAATGGCAGCTACAAACGACTGCTATTCCACCTCAAGTTTCAAATACAAACATTCAGTCAATTTCTCAAAATTCAGATGGATTAGTTACTCTTAGGTTCAATAGACAACCACCTCCATCTGTCTACCAAAATTTCAGAAGATCATACTCAGATGCCTCAACCTCATCTGATCCTTTTCACTGGATTCCACCTCTTATAACTCCACCCCCTAGTTCAAATCTCTCTGGTTTACACCAAGGCCAAAATATTGTCCACGGTACTTATGATACTTTATCATCTGTATCTGAACCTATCAATTCAGGACAACAACAACAAACTGATCAAAACCAACCTCAATCTCTGACACCTTCTGATGTAGCTCCACCCGAACAAAGCTCAGGAGTCTATATGATTCAGGTTGATCATAAATACCAAATTGACAAACCCTTCTTTAGAACCGACTTTAAATCACCCAAAAATAAACAAAAACGAGATTGGTTCTTCAAAACCTTCAATCTTGAACAACAAGCTCAAATTAGAACAAATTGGTATAATTTTATGACAAACCTTAAAACAAATGTTTTCTTTTTTACATATTTTGATATTTATGCCCAAGATAATAACATAGATTACCCTTGGCATAACCAAATCTGCACTCAAACTGCATCTCATAAATCTTTGATCCTTAATTCCGGTCCAACGACAACTGCTATCCATCCCCCGGTAGAAAGCATCAAATATACATTTAAAAATACAGAGATAATTGCCTCTGTATTCAAAGTCACTGACCAAGAAGACCCAAATAGAAAACAAATCGAACAATTAAATTTTACAAATTTAAGTCTTCAAACCATTGGTGATCAACTTTCATGAGTTGAATGCCTTGTCCAACCTAAATCATTAGCCTCATCATCCATGACCCCGGCTTCGGTTCCTTCTTCAACTCCACTTTTCAAACCTTATAATATTCCTAGACAACAACAAAAATTACTTAACAAATCTTATATACTCCATCAAATTAATCATCGTCTCACTTCTTTAGAAGCCCCTCAAACACCAGTTCAAAGTCAACCAACTGCCGAATCTGCCAATCGTAGTGGCGTTCGCACCATTAAAGGATATTCTTTGGACTCTTCCTCTGATTCAGGAAATGAGTCTGATGTTTTCCCCCAAATTAATCAGATTGGTCAAAGTTCCACACAAAACCCAACCTTCTCGGACCTTCAAATTGAAGCAAGAAGAAAAGCTCATCAAGCTTCCTACCAAAGTAGCATCATCTATGAATGGAACATAGATGGTCTGTAGGAACATAATCTCATGAACAAATTACTGGAAATGACTATGGTAAGCAATGCACATCGTATTCAGAATACTGAAGATAGTGCATTTGCTACTTTACTTATTTCTGGCTTTACTGGCCAACTCAAAGGTTAGTGGGATTATGCCCTGACCGACGATCAAAAAACAGAAATCTTAACTACAATTCAAAGTTCTCCTGATGGGACTCCTCTTCTCAACCATTTAGGAGAACCTATCGAAGATGCTGTAAATACCCTTATTTTCAGCATAGCAAATTACTTCTTAGGTAATCCTTCCCGTCTCAAAGACAGAACTGCCGAACAATTGTCAAACCTTAGATGAAAAAAAATTCATGATTTCAAATGGTACAAAGACACTTTCCTGACCAAAGTCCTTACTAGACCTGATGCTAATCTTCCCTGTTGGAAAGAGAAGTTTCTTATAGGTCTTCCAACCCTTTTTTCTGAAAAAATTAAACAAAGACTTAGAAAAGAAAATAATGGGATTATCCCATATGATCAAATGACGTACGGCCAAATTATTAACTTAATTCATAAAGAAGGTTAGCCCTTTGTACTGATATTAGGTTCAGAAAAGAAATTAATAAAGAAAACAAATTTTACAAGCGTGAATTAGGTGGGTTCTGTGAACAATTCGGTTTTTCTCCCCTTAAACCACCCACAAAACATAAACACAAATCTTCACACAAATATTACAAGGACTTTTACAAATCCAAGAAATATGTCTCTCGCAAACCCTTTACAACCCCAGAATTTTATTAAAAAACCTCTTCAAAACCAGAATATAATAAATACAAAAAGCCTTTCAAGGCACCTAAAATTCAAAAAGATTTTAAACAAAACCCTGATTCTCAAGGATGCTTTAGGTGTGGTAAGCCTGGCCACAATGCCAGATATTGTAGGGTATCCAAAAGAATTAATTCTTTACAAATTTCTGAGCAAGATAAGACTCAAATCCTTACTCTTTTTCTAGAGACCTCTTCTTCGTCTTCCGATGAAGAAACTTACAAACTTAACCAAGTTCAAGCTTCTAAGCACTCTGTCTCCAGTTCAACTGATAATGAAAATTTCCAAGCCTGTGCTTGTGATTCTTGTATTATTGGTTTAAGCTGTGAAGAATGTACTCCCAAATCTGTCTGAATGCTTTGAGCATCTCCTAATTCAAACATTTTCGAATATATTGATAATCTGACAGACCCATAACATAAGAAGGCTTGTCTTGAACATCTCAAACAAAATATTTCTGTACAAAATACTCCCCAGCCTTATAATATTCAACAGATTATGCAAAAGTTTAAAAAAATTTCAAAACCTTCTATTCCCGACCACTCCAGTCGGATCAAAACTCTTGAAACAACCACTGCAACCTTGTAGTATGAGATTAAAAATATCAAACGGAAATTATTTCTTCTTAATCAACAACATAACCAACAAGCCTCTACATCAAATATTGAACCTATTCATGAACCTTTGACAAATCCTTTTGCAAACCAAGAAACATCAAATACTGAACCTCCCCCTGGTTTTTTGAGTACCATTACTTGTCAAAATTGGTACATCCACATAACTTTGGTTATTAATGCCTCTTTCAAATTTTCTGCTATTGCCCCTGTTGATTCTAGAGCTCAGCTCAACTGCATCATTGAAGGTGCCATTCCAACCCAGTTCTATGAACGAACGACCCAATGCCTTAACACTGCTAATGGGTCTGGGTTGAATGTCCAGTATAAACTTTCAAATACCCATGTCTATAACAAAGGCCTTTGCCTTTCCCAAACTTTTATCTTAGCAAGAGACCTTGATCAAACGATAATTCTTGGCCAACCCTTTTTAGAAAAAATTAAGCCTTTCAAAATAACCCAAGATGGAATTACAACAAAGTTTCAAGGACAAAAATTTGTCTTCCCTTTCTTACAAGCTCAAACATCTGCTAACCAAAGTATTAACAAAATCAAACAATTAAATTTCCTGAAAGCAGTGCTTCTTCATCAGAGAATCTCTGGACAACTTAAAAATCCCAAAACCATTCACCAAATTAACCAAATTAAGTCTAAATTTGAACTTAATCTTTGCTCTGATGTCCCTGATGCTTTTTGGCATCACAAGCAGCATATGGTTTCTCTTCCTTATGCTTCAAGATTTTCAGACCTCCAAATCCCGATCAAAGCCCGCCTGGCTCAAATGAACCGGACTCTTTTAGAAACATGCAAAACTAAAATTAATGACCTCCTAGCTAAAAACCTCATTCGGCCTAGTACTTTTCCTTGGAGTTGTATAGCTTTTTATGTCACCAAAGCTGCAGAAATTGAATGTGGCACTCCCAGATTGGTTGTCAATTACAAACCCTTAAATGATGCCCTTCAATGGGTTAGATATCCAATCCCAAATCAAAAGGATCTTCTACAAAGGATTTATCAAGTGAAAATCTTTTCAAAATTCGATATGAAATCTAGGTTTTGGCAGATCCAGATCTATGAAAAGGACCTATACAAAACAGCTTTTACTACTCCCTTCGGTCTTTATGAATGGAATGTCATGCCATTTGGTTTGAAAAAAGCTCCTAGTGAATTTCAAAAGATTATGAATGACATCTTCAACTCTTACGGACAATTTACAATTGTCTATATTGATGATGTTCTTGTCTTCTCTGATTCAGTAGAACATCATTTCAAACATTTGAGGATTTTTTACCAAATTATTAAAACAAATGGCCTTGTTCTCTCCAAAAGAAAAATGGAGTTTTTCCTTACCAAAGTACGTTTTCATGGCCACTTAATCGAAAGGGGAACTCTAACCCCTATCGACCGTGCCATCTCTTTTGGTGAAAAATTCCCTGATCAAATACTGGATAAAACCCAATTACAAAGATTCTTAGGAAGCTTAATTACGTTCGTGAGTTTCTTCCCCAAATTAGTAAAATTGCTGAACCTTTATACCTTTGGCTTGAAAAGAAACCAACTCTTTGGTCTCCGGCCCAAACCACAGCCGTCCAAACTATCAAAAAATTAGTCAAGGAAATTCCCTGTTTATTTATTCCTAACCCTGAGGCTTTTAAAATTTTCGAAACCGACACCTCAGATATTGGGTACGGAGAAATCCTCATACAGAAACTTCCCAATGACAACAAAGAACAATTAGTCCAATTCACTTCTGGTATATGGAATTCTGCTCAAACGAATTATAGTACCATTAAAAAAGAAATTCTTTCCATTGTTCTCTGCATCCAAAAATTTCAAAATGCATTATTAAATAAACCATTTTTAGTTCGTGTTGATTGTAGCACAGCTAAATATATTTTACAAAATGATGTTTCAAACCTTGCATCCAAACAAATCTTTGCTAGGTGGCAAGCTTTACTTTCAATTTTTGAATTTCAAATAGAATACATTAAAGGAGAATCCAATTCTGTCCCTGACTTTCTTACCCGTGAATTCCTACAGGGCCAGATCCCACAAATCAATCTCCTCAGGATGGCTCCCCCTAAGGAGTCTACCTCCTCAAATTCTCTTATAAAAAAAAAAATCCAGTTACGGTGCCTCTACCGCCCCTTCAAACCAAATTGTTACCCGAAGCCAATCCCAGTTGGCCTCTATAAACAAATCTTACTCCCACGTTGTGGTCCTCTCCTCGGCTACCACCGGCCACCTCCAAACCTCAAATAAGGCAAGCTCTAGCCTTCAAACAACCCAAGCTAAGCAACTCCAAACTACTTAAGGTTCCAAACCAAAGAGCCAATATCATGAAAAACCTTTCAAAGAAGACCTCTTTGTTATTGAGGATTCTCTCCAAAATTATATGGATTCCCCAATTCATATTGCCCAAAGAATTTTCTTCCAAGGGTGCCATTATCATTCCCCCTCCTTTGCAAAAACTCAGGAATTCTATGAGTACATTCTCGTAGACACTGACTCTATCAGATTCAAACTCAATTTTGATAAAAATGACAAATCCTTAGTTACTCACACCACCGTAACTATATGCAAAATTCTTAGTTTCCAAGACTGGGGCAATCACCCCCTCACAACAAGAAATTTCCCAAATACCTTCAATCCTTCTGGTTATACATATTTTGATTACCTTGAGGCCTGGTACAAAGCCTTCTGCTTCCAAAACAGGATCAACCGCCATTCCTGGTTCTTCTGTTTTGACTACAAATTTAATAACCAAACTCCCCTCTGGTTTCCTCGATGGTGGGATCAATATGGTCCTATGATTGACATCCTCCCACCACAAATCCAAAATTCATTACAATTATTTTGCCAACACTCCACTCCGCATCCTCACCAGCCTGACCTACTCCAGTTTTTCCTCCACTGCCGTCTGGCATGGATACTTTTCTAGGAATATCAAATCTATGTTTTCTAGACTCCTGACTGGGTTGCTCCAGTCCTTTTCCAGATCTTTAATGTCAAATGGTGGGATAACTGTGATGTCTCAAAATACGAAAAGATGGCACTCATTCAAAGCCTTATGGGTCTCAAACTTGTTCCGACCCTTCCAACATCATCAAAATCAAGCATCAAGAGTGAAAAGGAATCTCTTTGAGCCCGCCTGGCTGAGCTCGGTTCCGACTCAGATAATGAAGAAGACTGCAGCGATGGTGCCTACAGTCTTAGTTCCATCAAAGGTTCTATGCTGGCCCATTGCCACACTCAGCAAATGGCCCAGGATCCCTATGAAGATGATCCGGAATATGAGCCTACCAGCCCTAAAGCATCATCTTCCAGTAAATTCAAAGAAGTAACCTCCCGCAAATCCCGTCGGGCCACCACCAAATCAAAATCCTCTTCGACCAAACCCTGATTTGGTCCTTAACGTCTGCTAGGACGGTTTTAAATTAGCCGACCGGTGAAGTAAAAAATCTCACCTAGTTAAATAACCTCGGATAACTTGTTAAGGAAAGGAGGTACTGTTACTATCCCTGTAAAAGGACAGTCAGGCCAATACCAGGCTCAGAAAAATATGGTACAAATACCCTTGATCAAACCAATACGGAGAACAGTGTCCCGGACACGTGGAATGTCTTGGTGCGATCATAGAAGATTCCAAATCAAAGGATAAGATCATCCCCAACTTTCGGCGCCTACAGTGCCCGCAAACAGTATTCAAATTCAAGTGCACAGTACCAAATGAAATGTAATTTAGTATTGTTCCAAATGAAAGTAGAATAGTACCAAATGAAACCCAAATGCTCAGAAAACCCAAATCACTTGTAATTTCTCCCAAAAGATTAGAACTAAGAAAGAGAAGCTCCCAAGCAAGCATCGCTCTCTGAGTTCTGTACAAATCATCCAAGCTCCGTCGGACTTCCAAAGTACTCCGCCGGTCTTCAACAACTTCAGGTTCTGATCGTCCCCTACAAGTCCGATCGCCCTCAAAGGTTAGCTTCAGCCAACTCCAAAGATCTCTCATAGATCAACACATCCTTCTTCTCCTTAAACCTTCCTACCCAAAGCCTTGTATCTTGATCTCCAAATATTATATGCAAAGTTTACTTTAATTTTCAAATTGCATCATTATTTTCTGCATCTCATCTTGCATATAGCTTGCTTCTTGTTCTATCCTTAGATCAAAGCCTACAGTCGTGCCTCTTGATTCTGAGATATAAATATTGTAAAACAGCTTTTATTTTCAGTATTTACTTTCTGTTCCTATTTTAAGTTCATGGCCTTGTTCTTTTACTTATTTATCTTAATTCAGCACGATTTAGTCCTAAGTAAGGTATCGCACCTATCTTAGTGTTAGTCTCCTTGCTAGATTGGAGTACGGTATTGCATCGGTCTCGTTCTTCTCACCATACAGAACTAGGAGATCACTATTTCTTTGGATTTTGGTGTAGATCGATCCTGTAATCTATTAAAAATATCAAACGGTAATTATTTCTTCTTAATCAACAACATAGCCAACAAGCCTCTACATCAAATATTGAACCTACTCATAAACCTTTGACAAATCCTTTTGCAAACCAAGAAACATCAAATACTGAACCTCCACATAACTTTGGTTATTAATGCCTCTTTCAAATTTTCTTCTATTGCCCTTGTTGATTCTGGAGCTCAGCTCAACGGCATCAACGAAGGTGCCATTCCAACCCAGTTCTATGAACGAACGACCCAATGCCTTAACACTGCTAATGGGTCTGGGTTGAATGTCCAGTATAAACTTTCAAATACCTATGTCTGTAACAAAGGCCTTTGCCTTCCCCAAACTTTTATCTTAGCAAAAGACCTCGACCAAACCATAATTCTTGGTCAACCCTTTTTAGAAAAAATTAAGCCTTTCAAAATAACCCAAGATGGAATTACAACAAAGTTTCAAGGACAAAAAATTGTCTTCCCTTTCTTACAAGCTCAAACATCTGCTAACCAAAGTATTAATAAAATCAAACAATTAAATTTCCTGAAAGCAGAGCTTCTTCATCAGAGAATCTCTGGACAACCTAAAAATCCCAAAACCATTCACCAAATTAGCCAAATTAAGCCTAAATTTGAACTTAATCTTTGCTCTGATGTCCCTGATGCTTTTTGGCATCGCAAGCAGCATATGGTTTCTCTTCCTTATGCTTCAGGATTTTCAGACCTCCAAATCCCGACCAAAGCCCGCCCGGCTCAAATGAACCAGACTCTTTTAGAAACATGTAAAACTGAAATTAATGACCTCCTGGCTAAAAACCTCATTCGGCCTAGTACTTCTCCTTGGAGTTGTACAACTTTTTATATCAACAAAGCTGCCGAAATTGAACGTGGCACTCCCAGATTGGTTGTCAATTACAAACCCTTAAATGATGCCCTTCAATGGGTTCTATATCCAATTCCAAATCAAAAGGATCTTCTACAAAGGATTTATCAAGCAAAAATCTTTTCAAAATTTGATATGAAATTTGGGTTTTGGTAGATCCAGATTCATGAAAAGGACCGATAAAAAACTGCTTTCACTACTCCCTTTGGTCTTTATGAATGGAATGTCATGCCATTTGGTTTGAAAAATGCTCCTAGTGAATTTCAGAAGATTATGATTGACATCTTCAACTCTAACAGACAATTTACAATTGTCTATATTGATGATGTTCTTGTCTTCTCTGATTCAGTAAAACAACATTTTAAACATTTGAGGATTTTTTACCAAATTATTAAAACAAATGGCCTTGTTCTCTCCAAAATAAAAATGGAGTTTTTCCTTACCAAAGTACGTTTTCTTGGCCACTTAATCGAAAGGGGGACTCTAACCCTTATCGACCGTGCCATCTCTTTTGGTGAAAAATTCCCTGATCAAACACTGGATAAAACCCAATTACAAAGATTCTGAGGAAGCTTAAATTACGTTCGTGATTTTCTTCTCCAAATTAGTAAAATTGCCGAACCTTTATACCTTCGGCTTAAAAAGAAACCAACTCCCTGGTCTCCGGCCTAAACCACAGCCGTCCAAACTATCAAAAAATTAGTCAAGGAAATTCCCTGTTTATTTATTCCTAACCCTGAGGCTTTTAAAATTGTCGAAACCGATACCTCAGATATTGGGTATGGCGGAATCCTCAAACAGAAACTTCCCAATAACAACAAAGAATAATCAGTCCAATTCACTTTTGGTATATGGAATTCTGCTCAAAAGAATTATAGTACCATTAAAAAAAAATTCTTTCTATTGTTCTCGGCATCCAAAAATTTCAAAATGCATTATTAAATAAACCATTTTTAGTTCGTGTTGATTGTAGCGTAGCTAAATATGTTTTACAAAATGATATTTCAAACCTTGCATCCAAACAAATCTTTGCTAGGTGGCAAGCTTTACTTACAATTTTTTAATTTCAAATAGAATACATTAAAGGAGAATCCAATTCTGTCCCTGAATTTCTTACTCGTGAATTCCTACAGGGCCAGATTCCACAAATTAATCTCCTCAGGATGGCTCCCCCTAAGGAGTCTACCTCCTCAAATTCTCCTAGAAAAACAAAATCCAGTTACGGCACCTCTACCACCCCTTCAAACCAAATTGTTACCCGAAGCCAATCCCAGTTGGCCTCTATGAACAAACCTTACTCTAACGCTGTGGTCCTCTCCTCGGCTACCACCGGCCACCTCCAAACCTCAAATAAGCCAATCTCTAGCCTTCAATTAACCCAAGCTAAGTCGCTCCAAACTACTCATGGTTCCAAACCAAAGAGCCAATATTATGAAATTTATTTTTAGTTCTTGACGGTGTATTAGCCTTTGTACTTTTGGAAGGAGTGGCAGATGAGAGTGCAAGACCACAATTGTGCCCAAATTAAGTTGGAAATAACCTGTCAAATGGCTAGATCTAGGAGATTACCCTAAGCTTTTGATTTCTCAAACTATGAGTCATCTATCCCACTCTGTGTCGATGAGATCGGCAAGTGAGGCAAGCACAAGTTCTAATGTGCTCCATTATGATGAACAAATAACAGATCTTGACAAACGACTAAAAAAATGGGACATGCCAAAGATTTCTCAAAAAGAAGTTTATGAAAAAGACTGGCTTTCTTTTGAAACCATCAAAACTATTGAACAAACTATAAACTTCACCCCAGAAACCAAAGAAACCACCCTCTTTGACCCTAAGTCTTTACAGGACATTTACCAAAAACACAAATTCAATTATGCCCATGTTGGTTTAGTCCATGTGGCCATCAAACCTCTTCATCGTGAAGGACTTAACACTTCTCTTTTGTTTGCCCTTCGTGATCAAAGATTTCTTGAGTTCAATGATTCCCTTCTGGGAGCCATTGAAACTAGTCTTTGTTATGGACCTGTCCATTTCAATGTCTACCCGAACATGTCCATAACCCTTGAGGATCCAAATATTTTACATTCCCTTAAAATTAACCTCAAAACCCATGGGTATAAGATGATGCATGGATCTGTTCCCATTTCCATCATCCATCGAATAAAATACAAAGCTATGAAAACTGTCAAACCTCAAGCTCTCAAATGCTCTCCTAAAGGATAAACCCTTTACCTTGAAACTGATTGTCTCCAAGGACAAATTTTTTACCCAAAACGAGTCCATTGGAAAGATATCTCTTTCCCTGCTGAATGGCAGCTACAAACGATTGCTATTCCACCTCAAGTTTCAAATACAAACATCCAGTAAATTTCTCAAAATTCAGATGGATTAGTTACTCTTAGGTTCAATACACAACCACCTCCATCTGTCTACCAAAATTCCAGAAGATCATACTCAGATGCCTCAACCTCATCTGATCCTTTTCACTGGATTCCACCTCTTAGAACTCCACCCCCTAGTTCAAATCTCTCTGGTTACACTAAGGCCAAAATGTTATCCACGGTACTTATGATATTTCATCATCTGTATCTGAACCTATCCATTCAGGACAACAACAACAAACTGATCAAAACCAACCTCAATCTCCGACACCTTCTTATGTAGCTCCACCCGAACAAAGCTCAGGAGTCTATATGATTCAGGTTGATAATAAATACCAAATTGACAAACCCTTCCTTAGAACCGACTTTGAATCACCCAAAAATAAACAAAAACCAGATTGGTTCTTCAAAACCTTTAATCTTGGACAACGAGCTCAAATTAGAATAAATTGGTATAATTTTATGACAAACCTTAAAACAAATGTTTTCTTTTTTACATATTTTGATATTTATGCCCAAGATAATAACATAGATTACCCTTGGCATAACCAAATCTGCACTCAAACTGCATCTCATAAATCTTTGATCCTTAATTCCGGTCCAACGACAACTGCTATCCATCCCCCGGTAGAAAGCATCAAATATGCATTTAAAAATACAGAGATAATTGCCTCTCTATTCAAAGTCACTGACCAAGAAGACCCAAATAGAAAACAAATCGAACAATTAAATTTCACAAATTTAAGTCTTCAAACCATTGGTGATCAACTTTCACGAGTTGAATGCCTTGTCCAACCTAAACCGTTAGCCTCATCATCCATGACCCCGGCTCCGGTTCCTTCTTCAACTCCACTTTTCAAATCTTATAATATTTCTAGACAACATCAAAAATTACTTAACAAATCTTATATACTCGATCAAATTAATCATTGTCTCACTTCTTTAGAAGCCCCTCAAACACCAGTTCAAAGTCAACCTACTGCTGCATTTGCCAATCGTAGTGGCGTTCGCACCATTAAAGGATATACTTCGGACTCTTCCTCTGATTCAGGAAATGAGTTTGATGTTTTCCCTCAAATTAATCAGATTGGTCAAAGTTCCACACAAAACCCAACCTTCCCGGACCTTCAAATTGAAGCAAGAGGAAAAGCTCCTCAAGCTTCCTACCAAAGTGGCATCATCTATGAATGGAATATAGATGGTCTGTCCGAACATAATCTTATAAACAAATTATAAGAAATGACTATGGTAAGCAATGCACATCGTATTCAGAATACTGAAGACAGTGCAGTTGCTACTTTACTTATTTCCGGCTTTACTGGCCAACTCAAAGGTTGGTGGGATTATGTCCTGACCGACGATCAAAAAACAGAAATCTTAACTGCAATTCAAACTTCCCCTGACGGGACTCCTCTTCTCAACCATTTAGGAGAACCTATCGAAGATGCTGTAAATACCCTTATTTTCAGCATAACAAATTACTTCTTAGGTAATCCTTCCCGTCTCAAAGATAGAACTGTCGAACAATTGTCAAACCTTAGATGCAAAAAACTTCATGATTTCAAATGGTACAAAGACACTTTCCTGACCAAAGTTCTTACCAGACCTGATGCTAATCTTCCCTGTTGGAAAGAGAAGTTTCTTACAGGTCTTCCAACCCTTTTTTCTGAAAAAAGTAAACAAAGACTTAGAAAAGAAAATGATGGGATTATCCCATATGATCAAATGACGTACGGCCAAATTATTAACTTAATTCATGAAGAAGGATTAGCCCTTTGTACTGATATTAGGTTAAGAAAACAAATTAATAAAGAAAACAAATTTTACAAGCGTGAATTAGGTGGGTTCTGTGAACAATTCGGTTTTGCTCCCCTTAAACCACCCACAAAACATAAACACAAATCTTCACGCAAATATTACAAGGACTTTTACAAATCTAAGAAATATGTCTCTCGCAAACCCTTTACAACCCCAGAATTTTATCAGAAAACCTCTTCAAAACCAGAATATAATAAATACAAAAAGCCTTTCAAGGTACCTAAAATTCAAAAAGATTTTACACAAAACCCTGATTCTCAAGGATGCTTTAGGTGTGGTAAGCCTGGCCACATTGCCAGATATTGTAGGGTATCCAAAAGAATTAATTCTTTACAAATTTCTGAGCAAGATAAAACTCAAATCCTTGCTCTTTTTCTAGAGACCTCTTCTTCATCTTCTGATGAAGAAACTTACAAACTTAACCAAGTTCAAGCTTCTGAGCACTCTATCTCCAGTTCAACTGATAATGAAATATATATATATATATATATAATTACATATATTATACATATATATATACACTAATAGTCAAGTCGGTGGAGGGAATATAAATAGAGGGAAGGTCGATTCAGCCTTTCTATTTATTGCTGAGAATAGAACAAAAGACCTTTCTATTTATTGTTGAGAACAGAACAAAACCAGAAAGGAAAAGGAAGAAAAGAAAGGAGAAAAGAGAGAGAACGAAGAAGGGGAAGAAAAGAAGAGAAGGAGAAAAGAGAAGAGACTGAATGCCAATTTAAAAACCCAGCAAGAAGAAGAGGAGGAAAAGGAGAAGAAGAAGAAGAAAAGAGAAAGAGGAAGAAGAAGAAGAAGAAAAGAGAAAGAGGAAGAAGAAGAAGAAGAAAGAGAAATTATGGAAGAGAATTTACATACCTTGGATCGAGTGTACCCACAGTTATGTGCAATCTTCAATTACTGATAGAATCAATGTTAGTATAGCAGAAAAATTAAAATACGGCTAGGTAGACAAAAGTTCTACCAAAACCTTAAAACATAAATTTCAATTCATGATTTGAGGTAAAATTTCAAAGGGGATTTTATAATTTTGATGCATGCAAGATGAATTGGAGATGGAACACCAAATTAGGGTAGTGGTTCAGTTTTCTTACAGTGATAGGGTTAGGAAGGAAAAATTTACATGAGAAGTAGGGGCTTTCATCAAATGGGAGTAAATTAGGGCTTCATGTACCATGCATGGCCTGTAGTATTAGAAGACCTAAATTTTTCATAAACTAACTTGGATGAAGACCTAATTGGCTGAATTGGTCTAGGTGCCTGCTGATTTGGTTAGAATACAAATGGGAAACTGTTGCATGGGTAGAATTTCATAAAAACCCTAACCTAGAGAAGGGTATTTTCCTTTCTAATTCCTTTATAGTTGTAATTAAAGTAACCTATTGCTATATTGCAAAGACTAATGGAAGTTCTGAAACCTTTGAACAGAAATTTGAAAGTTTAAGAGTGGCTTTGAAGTTATATCATTCCTCTTTTGTAATTCTGCTGAAAATTGGAGTTTACCCATGTAAACAGAATTTATGAGACTCCAAAAATCTAGTTTAAATGGTCAATTGAAGAAAGAATTTGGAAATACACTTTCCCTGTGGACTTCGGATATCAGGAACTAGAGAAATCCCAAGTGAAAATGCAACAGGAACAATAGAGGACTTGGTAGAATCGAATTCTATAGGTTCTGACCCAACAGGCGAGAGACCACAGGCCGGCCTGTCGGCTCCAGAGGTCTCCAGTCGGTTGAGCTTTCAGAGGTTAGAAAGGCTATTGTACTGCCCTATATTCTATTAAACCTACTGAAGACATGGAATAAGGACACTATAGCTCTTAACTAATGGTTTATTCATGGATTTCAATCTTAGAAATTATAAAATTGAATAGGATTTTTACTTGAATAGAAAATTCATAAAAGGGAATAGGAATAAGAATAACCAATTAAATTAGATTAACAATAGGAATTTAGTTATATACCTAATAACATAAGTATGTTATGGAATAGGAAAATTGAATTGCAGTACGGGAATCTACCCAACTCAGAGAAGTGATTTGTCTAACCCCGACTACCAAGGTGAGTGGGTGCCCTGACCTTTCTTTTTGGAGTGTTTCTTATATTTTTCCTTTAGCTTGTCTTGTATGTTCATGCATCAATTGGTTGTGGAAGTGCATTATTGTCCTATTCTGAATATCTTAATGATGGATGGTGAACTGATGGATTTGAGATGTGTAAGGTATGTCAAGTAAGATTGGGACACATGCAGGTGCCTATGAGATTGTGTGTGATTGTGGTTCTATGGATGAGATTCATAGTATAACTATGATATTGACGGTCTGGGGAGCGGTGTGGCCAAGGTGCATTTCCGGTACTATTGGCCCAGAGGTCAGTAGCATAGTCATGATTGTGGCTCTGACGGTCTAGGCCGCGGTGTGGCTGAGGTGTGTTTCCGGTACTGTGGGCCTAGAGTTCAGAGGATGTGTGTTGTGTGACAGGTGGTAATGATTGTAACATCGATGGTCTGAGACATGGCATGGCCAATCATGGGCTTAGAGGTCGGATTACAGTAGTGGCCATTGTTGTATGAGTAAATGCATATAGATTTCATGGTTAGGATCCACAAACCCTGGTTCTACACTCCTTGTCTGTAGGGGTTAGGTACTGGCTGATCCCAGGGGTGGTGATGCAATATTGGTGACCGATGGGTTTTTTGGGATCGTGGCTGCATGCCCCACAGTACGGGTGGCCGATGGGTTTTTCGGGACTAAAGGTGTGGGACTGGGGTTACCATCAAGGGTTTGCAGGGTGACCGATGGATTTTTCAGGATCTGTAGGCTCCTAGTCCGCATTCTAGTTTGTATCGCTGGGTGACCGATGGGTTTTCCAAGACCAAGGATACAAGCTATGTTGTTGTAGCACTGATACCTTGGACTTAGTAATTGTTGCTAGGTAATGTATAATCAAACCGGATCATGAGCTTCATATGATTTTTTGAGCATACATTGTTTCATTTGCTCTAGTTTGCTTGAGTATGCATGGCATTCTATAATTGCTTGTACTTGCATTATTTGTCTGTTTTTGCTTGCATTATCTGTTTGCGTGTGCTTGCCTGCCCCCACCCCTCACTGAGCATACCTGTGCTCACCCCTCATATTTACCTTTCCAGATGCCGAGGCCACATCCTTTGTGGCATACTATTTTTAGATGATGGAACCGATGCTAAAGTGGGACTAGGCTTCAACAGTGGTTGTGAAGCTTATGTGGCAAGATGTCGGGATTTGATGGGCTTCACTATTATTCAGTTCTTCCTTCTTGATGTATATATTTATAGACGTGTAGTAAGTAGCATTGTAGCTTGTGGTTGTTTTCAAACATGTGATTTGTATAATGTAATTTATCACTTTGGTATATCACCAGTGATATTTATGAGATTTTATTAGCATACTCTAATTTTAGTTGTGGTATTGTTGGCATTTGTGAAATTAAGATACTGCATATGTGATCCTAGAGGGTTAGGCTGACTGGATATGGTTGTCCGGTGCCACATATCTTGGCCAATTTTGGCAGGGCGTGACATATATGATTAAGTTTTTATTTGTATTTGTTTGGGAAAGGGATCAAATAGATACTAAAGTTGTTAAAAAAAAAAAGTAATTGGAGACACACAAGTCAAGTGCAGAATCAGAGTAATTTTCTATTTTTCTGTTAATATAAGAATTAGGAGCCAAAGAGAGCCTATATAAGCATGCCATGAGCTACTCTGTAAATCAAGTAACGGTCCAATAAATTTCTGGTGAAGGATTCCTCCAGAATTTCTATACATCTTAGATGTATCCAAAAATTATTAGCCACAAGCAACAGCTAGGATGCCAACTCACTATTCTATGGCCACTACTATACCTCTGTTTGCTTTACTACTATATGAAAATGATTCTTGGAAAGTACTTTCATCTATTAAAGTATAATTGATTTTCCAGATATTTCTTATTAGAAAATATTTGTGTTCCCTGAACCAAAATAAACTATACTTGTAGTTACCTTCTTCTACATCGCATCTGATTTTTGGTGAGTTCTTTCCAATTCTTAAAGTATTATTAGTTCTCCTGATCTTTCCTATTAAAAGATATCCTTGCTCCTTTCAACCAACTTAACCCTCTTTATAACCAAAATATCTACTTCATTCAGTCAAAGGTTATCTTTATGAATAGTGATGAATACATTTAGGACATAGTTGAACACCTGCCCAATATTTTTTGGAGACAACAAAAAAATAAGCACTTTAACAAATAAAATTTGCTATCAATCAATAAAAGATGAAAAAAATCATCTTAGGAACCAACAAGAAAAATTTAGTGGGGAGAGAATGTAATGCCCCGACCCCATTAACCTTGCACAATATTGTCCTCTTTTGTCCATGGGCCTCAAGACTTTAAAACTCATTGTGCCATGTTAAGGAGGCTAGAGGTTATTAATCAGCCTAGTAATCTCTCCCTAGACAATGTGGGACTAAAGTTTGCACACCCTCACCGATCTCCCAAACCCCCTGTTACTTGTCATTTTCTTGGTGGGGACACCTCACCGGTCTCTCAGGCGAGTCTGGTACTTGTCGTATTCTTGGGTCATTACACTTCTCCCCTTTCGGAACTGCATCCCCGCTATGGCCCCACACGTTGTTGGGGTTAGCTCTGATACCATTTATAATGCCCTGGCCCTATTAACCTTGCACAATATTGTCCAAATTGGAGAGACAGAAGAGAATAGGAAGAAAGAGATTAGGTCAAAACTTTAATTAGCTTTGTGGTCAAAACCCTCTTATTTATAGAGAATTGGCTAGCTAGGGTTCCCAATTCTAGTGGGTCTCTAATTACCCCAAGTGGGCGACCCAAAAAGGAACCGGGTTGAAACTCAGTCCGACCCATATTAGTGAAAATCTCCCACTCGCCCACGTAGGGCGGACATACTCAATTGTCCATTCTAAAAGTCTCTCTACCATATGTGTCTAATCATACAGAAAATGGAGTCTGTGACCTAATGAGATAATACGAATGTAGGAGTACTATATCAAGCTTCCATCTAACCAACATAGCACGTCACTCACAAATAATCTGGGGTACCCTAAACAATCCAATTACACCAAGTCCAATACTCTCGATCCCTCATGATGAGCACTGCTAACCTTAAAACATGTAATGTGTTTATGACTATATCAAAACATAAATACTACAAGTCACCCGAACAATAATCCACAAAATAAGGGTCCAATTTTGAATAGTTTTCCCTAAGCCCACATGTCAATTCGATTATTCTCAATCGCTTTTCTAATCGTGTCCCATTAGACCGCATCTGTCACACCCTGCCTCCACTCACCTAAAGGCTGGCGACATGGACACGGACACATGTCCACCATCCATCCAGGATCCACGATGTAGTACTTTAAGTTCATAAGATTATAAAATGAATTCTAAAATCACATACTTATAATATAAACTGAATATATATCAACTGGTGATTTCTATTGATATTTACCATATATTACACAAAAAGAATGTTTTCACATCTTAATCATAATTACAGTTATGCCCCCATAGGGCTACATCTGTTAAGTACAAAAAGAATCAAAAATAGAAGATGATACTCCCATCCTCAGAGTGCTCTAAATGTACAATCATCGCACACGCATCCATCCTCGTGCGCAACCAGCTCCTCATCCCAGAGGTCACCTCCGTAGAGAGCCGGGACCTCAATTACAGTTTCCAAAGGATTTCCTGAATCAACATCTAAAAAGGGGCAACAACAGGGGGTGAGCTTCCATGAAGCCCAGTGAGGGTAACACACACAAGCAATCATGACAATCCAAGAAAATGCAACAGTATGAATATTCATGGCCGACCACATCAATATGAATGCAATTATGTGAGTGCAATAACATGATCCATTTATTATCAAGCAATTCTAAGCAATAATTTCTAAGTCCAAAAGAGGGTATAAGTGCTACTGCAACGTAGGTGTCATCCCCAGTCATGAATTACGTTATTAGTCCCCAGGGATACTAGCTAGTTGCGAGTCAGGAGTGTGCCGGTTTCGGAACCACATCGTTACCCAGAAAACCCCTATTAATAACCCTACCATGATACCACTACATCGAATCCAACATCGCATGTAGGGTATACCTATCATCGAATCAAACATCGTGTGAGGGTCTGTCACGATGCTGACATCTTCGCACCTCAGTCACCAAAAATCGTCCCCAACCACGGACTGTCGGACAAGAGGGTTAGCCAATACGTAAACCCCTATTGGCAAGGGTTGTAGCACGATGGTGGTTATCCTAGTCCAATGCATTCTAATATGCCACAACACAATTCAATTACACTCACACACACCTTGAGCATGCAGTGCCGCCGGCACCAATCATTGGCCACCCTACACCCCAGTCACATACACAGACACACACACACACACCCTGAGCATGCAGTGCCACCGGCACCAACCGTTGGCCACCCTGTACCCCAGTCACACACCCACATGCACACATGCACCCTAAGCATGCAGTGTCGTCGGCACCAACCGTTGGCCACCCTGCACCTCAGTCAGACACACACACGCACACATGCACAATCATAATCCACATTCTCATGCCACATCAACACCGTATATAAGGAATAATATAATAATATGCAAAATGATAAAATTCATTCACATATGCACTATGATGTAAGCATTCCATAAAAACACATAAAATCCCCTCACCTCGTGTTCTAGATGGTGGTAGATAGTTGATGGTTTCGTGTTACGTGTCCCCGTCACTTCTCGGTTCCACTCCTAGGATACGTAGTGTTTTTAGGTTATTCAGTTATTCATAGAGGAGTGGGACACTAAGACTCGTGCCCCAATTAAAATGATTAAAAATTAACTTTAAAATGGTTCACCGGTGGATGCTCACCAGTGGATGGTCATCCGCCGGTGAGTTCACTGGTGGATGAATCCGAACGGAATGCACATCCTGTAATATTTCACCGGTGGATGGTTCCTGCCTTCACCGGCTAGCCGGTGACCATCCGTTAGTGAAGGTAAAATTGGGGTTTTCTTACCCAGATCAGCCCTATTGGCCTTGTGGCCGCTGTGTATGGTGGTGGAAATACGTATTTTTCAGTGGGGTGTCATTTCCCAACTCCATTCCCCTTTCTCCGTCTTTTGTATAATTTACAAATTGGGTTTTATGATTTTAGGATTGGTTTTTCATGTAGGGTATCCTCACACACTTCACTTAGCTTAGGTTTAGTGAAATTATTGAGTAGATCAACATAGGGTTTCAAGATACACCCAATTTCCTCAATACACAAGTCTAGGTTAGGATGGATTGGGGAAGACTTAGGTTGATCTCATGGAATGGTCATTAATGGCTCATGAGATCACTCTCACACACCATACCTAGGTTTAATTTCATTTTCCCCAACTTAGGATTAGATTAGGATGTTAGGTCATAGAGGATTTGTTCAAATTCCCAAATCCTAGGGTTTTGGATAGGGATTTCATAGGGATTTGTCCTTAGACCCAAGGTTGAGTGAATAACCTTGCCAATGTAGGTCTCTTACTCTAATTTCCCTCTCCTACAATGTAGTATTTATGGTTGGGTAGGTGGAATTTGGTTGGGTCTCCATTACTCCCAATAAAAGTGAAATGGGAAGGAGAGAGAGAGAGATAGATAGAGATTTATGTGTGTGTGTGGAGAGATGAGCATATGGGCTTACCTCAAGAATGGAGCCCTAGCCTTCCTCCTTCCTTCCTCTCCTTCTTCTTCTTCTTCTTCTTCTTCTTCTTCTTCTTCTTCTTCTTCTTCTTCTTCTTCTTTTTCCCTTTCCTTCTTTTTATTTTGGTAGGAGAAGAAATGTATGGTAAGAGCCCTATTTATAGCCACTTAAGTCCCACTAAGGGATGTTTGGGGAATTAATGGGTTTTTACCCAATACCGGTTTATTCTGTTATTCGGCACTAATGGGCCCACCTTAGGGTGTCCGGATACGTTCATCTATTCCCTAATAGGTTGTACCAACTATTGGGGGTGGTTTGATGTGTACGGGTGCGAAGATCCGGGTCCCATGGCAAATTAACCCATTTTCGGCCAGTATTCTCACCAGTGGATGGATCCACCGGTGACCATCAGCCAGTGAAGGCTGAACTGGTCACTTTGTATGGCGATTTCTCCTCTATTTGAGTGGGGCCTTCTCCAGAGTTTCTAGTGTGTGTGAGGTTCAACTAACCTTTCCCTTCGTGTCCGAAATCTCTTCCAATTAAGCATGAGTAGCAGGTGCAACTGGGGTCGCCCTTCCTTCCTCGGCAATAGACGGATGCAACCCAGTGCTCACTGGTACTAGTGTTCTCTGGCGTCGCACCTGAACATTAAATAGGAAGTTTTAGGGTTCGGGTATAACATTCCCCCCTCCTTACAAGAAATTTCGTCCCTGAAATTTTACATACCTGGTGATCCAAACAACTGAGGATATTTCTTCCTCATTTCCTCCTCACGCTCCCACGACACTTCTTGTCTGGAGTGATTTCTCCACTTGACTAGTACATAAGAAGTAGTCCGATTGCAGAGAATGTGGTCTCTCCGGTCAATGATTTCTTCTAGCTGTTCTACATACTTCCAATTAGCGTCAAGTTCCAAGGGTACATGTATCAAAATATGATCTGGATCGAAAACGTACTTCTTGAACATGGAAACATGAAACACATTATGAGCTCCTTCTAATTCGGGTGGCATAGCGACCCCGTAAGCTACTGTTCCGACTCGACCCAATATTTCATAAGGTCCCATGTATCGAGGACTTAGCTTTCCCTTCTTGCTAAACCTCTTCACTCCTCTCATTGGGGATACTTTCAAAAAAATTTTATCACCCACCTCAAACTCTAGGTGCTTCCGTCTGACATCCTCATAGTTTTTCTGTCTTGATTGAGCCGCCTTAATTCTCTCCCTGATTACATCCACTTTCTCACAAGTGGCTTGGATCAGTTCCGGGCCTAGGATCCTCTTTTCTCCAACTTCATCCCAATACAAAGGCGTTCTGCATTTCTTACCATACTGGGCTTTATAAGGTGCCATGCCTATAGTAGCCTGGTAGCTATTGTTGTAGGAGAACTCTATAAGTGACAAGTGCTCATCCCAGCTATAGCTCATATCCAACACACAAGCCCGCAACATATCCTCTAGGGTCTGTATAGTCCTCTCTGACTGCCCATCTGTCTATGATGGAATGCCGTGCTAAAATTCAGTTGTGTCCCCATTGTTGTTTGTAGACATTTCCAGAAGTTGGAGGTGAATCTGGCATCGCGATCAGAGACAATGCTTGCTGGTACCCCGTGTAATCGGACAATATTGTCAACATACAGTTGAGCCAACTTTTCCATGGAGTAAGTAATCTTCATAGGGATGAAGTGGGCCACCTTAGTCAGTCGGTCTACAATTACCAAGATGGTGTCATTCCCTTTCCGAGTACGTGGCAGTCCTATGGCAAAATCCATGGTAATGTTTTCCCATTTCCATTCTGGTATGGGTAGGGGTTGTTATAAGCCGTGTGGCCTTTGCCTTTCTGCTTTGATCTGTTGACAATTCATGCATCTGGCTACATGGGTGGCTGCGTCAGTTTTCATGCCACACCACCAATAGGACTTCTTCAAATCCTTGTACATTTTTGTACTACCTGGATGGATGGAGTAGGGTGAACTGTGAGCTTCTTTCAATATTAATTCCCTCATCTCTTCATCCTTTGGTATGCAAATTCTATCTTTGAACTTGAGGACCCCATCTTCAGTCAACTTGAAATTTAAATCTTTTGTCTTCCTTCTTTGATATCGCTTACTATTTTCTGAAGATCCTCATCTAGTACTTGGGAGACTTGGATTTTCTCCACTAACGATGGTTGTATCATAAGTGCGGCCAAGGTCACTGTCGCCTCATTCATTACTATTTCCAAATCCATTCTTCTAGCTTCCTCAATCAATTGTTCATTCATAGTCAAGCCTACTAGGGATAGAGTTTGAGACTTCTTGCTCAATGCATCAGCCACTACGTTGGCTTTCCCCGGATGGTAATGGATGGTGCAGTCATAATCCTTCATCAGTTCCAACCATCTTCTTTGTCTTATATTCAGCTCCTTTTGGGTGAAAAAGTATTTCAAACTCTTATGATCGTTGTAGATCTCACTCTTTTCCCCATATAAATAATGCCGCCAGATCTTTAAAGCAAAAATGATCGCTGCTAACTCCAAGTCATGAGTGGGGTAATTCTTTTCATAGTCCTTCAGCTGTCAAGATGCATATGTTACAACCTTGCCATTTTGCATCAACACAGAGCCTAAGCCCAACTTGGATGCATCACTATATACTACCATTCCAGCGTTGCCTTCTGGAATAGTGAGTACTGGAGCTGTTATTAATTTCCGCTTCAATTCCTAAAAACTTTCTTCACATTCCTTAGACCATTCAAATTTCACTCCCTTCCGAGTCATAGGTCCAGAAATGCGTGAGAAATTTTCAATGAACCTTCTGTAGTACCCTGCTAACCCCAAGAAACTACGAATTTCACCTACATTCTTAGGTGCCTCCCATTCTACCACAGCCTTTACCTTTCCAGGATCAACTTCAAAGCCCTTCTCTGAGACAACATGCCCTAAGAAATGCACTTGTGTAAGCCAAAACTCACATTTACTGAATTTTGCATACAACTACTTCTCTCTCAATCTCTGAAGGGAAAATCTCAAATGGGTAGCATGTTCCTCCCGACTCTTCGAATAGATCAAAATGTCATCGATGAACACGATGACAAAGTTGTCTAACATATTGTGGAATACTCTATTCATCAACTCCATGAACATTGCGGGGGCATTGGTTAGTCCAAATGGCATAACTAGGAACTCATAGTATCCATAACGGGTCCTGAAAGCTGTCTTCCTGATGTCACCCTCTTTGATCTTGAGTTGATGATAACCAGATCTGAGGTCAATTTTGGAGAATGTGGTTGCACCTTTCAATTGATCAAAAAGGTCATCGATTCTAGGCAACGGATACCTGTTCTTGATAGTCAATTTATTGAGTTCCCTGTAGTCTATGCACATTCTCATACTCCCATCCTTCTTCCTAACAAAGAGTACCGGTGCTCCCCATGGGGACACACTAGGTCGGATGAACCCTTTCTCCAATAAATCTTGTAATTGTTCCTTTAACTCCTTCAGTTCTGAAAGTGCCCTCCTATATGGAGCTTTTGATATAGGTGCTGCCCCAGGGATCAGATCAATAGTGAATTCAGTCACTCGGTCCGGGGGTAGTCTAGGTAAGTCGTTAGGAAAGATGTCTAAAAATTCTTTCACTACTTCTATTTCCTCTACCGACTTACTCTCCTCATTTGTGTCAATCACAGATGCCAAATAAGCCTTACATCCTTGCTCTAGTAATCTTCTCACTTCAAGTGCAAATATCACTAGTTTCTTGGACTTCTTGACTTTTCTCCCTTTGTAAACAAACTCACCTCCTTCTCAAAGTTTGAATACAATTTTCTTCTCAGCACATAAAACACATTCCCTATAGGTGGATAACCAATCCATACCTAAGATAATATCGAAGTCACGCATCTCTAATTTAATCAAATGGGCAATCATGTCCCGTCCACAGACTTGAATAGGACACGGCTCATAAATCTCCTCTAATCCTACCTCACTCCCAGTTGGTGTGCTAACTACTAACTTGTGTGTTAACATTTTTGGCTTAATATTCATCTTAGTGGTAAAAGTGGGGGATACACATGAATGTGATGCACTAGTATCAAACAAAACATATGCAGGGGTCATCGATATCAGCAAGGTACCTGTGACCACTCCAGGAGATGCCTCCGCTTCCTCAGTAGTCAGTGCAAACACTTTCCCTTGCAGTCTAGCTCCCTGTGGTGCCTGAGCTGGACGGGTGGAGGATAATGGCTGCACTGATCTGGTTGGTCCTACATAGGGGTCACCCGATCTCCTCTGTGAGCAATTCTTTGCAAAGTGACCCGTTTGCTGACAGACAAAACACCTTAAGGGGACCATCTGAGACTGTGCTACCATGGGTCTAGGTGGTGGTGGTGCTTATCCTATTTCTGGTCTTCTATATTGACCTGAGGCTGCATTAGAATATGTCCCCTTACCAAACCTGCTAGGTGCCATTGTCCTCTTCCCTTGGATGGCATGATAGTTCTCTCTTTGTTTATCCTCAATGGATTGGGCAGCCTGAACCACCTGGACATAACTGTGGAGGTACTGAGCCACTAACACAGCCCCTATAGTGGGTCTTAACCCTTTCTCAAATCTCTTCAACTTTTCCTGATCCCCCTTCAAATGCTCAGGTGTGAAGAAGAACAACTTCTCAAAATCTTGTTGATATTCCAATACAGAGTTGGACCCTTGTTTCAACTCCATGAACTCTATTTCCTTCCTCTCCCTCACACTGTCTGGGAAGTAGTTGTTGTAGAATGCCACTTTAAAGTGTTCCCATGTGAGGTTAGGCTGTAGGGCCACTAGGATGGGTTCAGTGGACTTCCACCATGCATTTGCCTCATTTTGTAGTTGGTAGTCGGCACACATCAGTTTCTGTTCTTCAGTGAGGGTCATTACCTTAAATGCCTTTTCCATTCCCTCTACCCATTTGGTGGGTGCCAAAGGATCCTGTGCAATCCCACCAAAGTAGGGAGGCCTAAACTTCTAGAACGTTTCCATCACTTTCACATTGTCCATAGGTATAGGCAGTATGACTTGGCTCTGTGGCGTCATTTTCCCCTGTGTTAGTGGTACATCAGGTCATGGGGCATATTGTACATTGGAGCCCTCTGGGTGGGTTGTGTGGTGAGCCATTGGTGCTGGGACTTGCTATGCCTGGGGAATAGTGGTAGGAGCAACGTTAGGTACTGGCTGTGTCTGTGGTGGAACAGCCTGTGCCTCCCGAGTCTGAAACACAGCATTGATCTGTGCATTTAGACCAGTCATAAACTCCAGTTGCTGCTGTTGCAACCCTTGCATCATCACACTTTGTTGCTGTTGTAGTCCTTGCAACATGTTGCCCATAATTGACACTACATCCTGGGCAGAAAGTATAGGTGGGGCAGGAGGGGCTGCCTGTGCTGTGGTATCGGGCACCTCTTCTCTACTTGGTTCCGAAGTCGGTGGCCAACCCATAGTAGATGTAGTAGTACGACGTGGCTGTTTAGGCGGCCGTCCCACTTGTGTTCATGATTTTCTAGGAGCCATGTGAACCTACCTGTATAAGAGGTAACTTAGGCAACTTAATACAACTGAGCATGCATATTCAAGTCTTTATATATACTAGGTTCAGACACCCACGTCCTCCGTATCACCCATTGAGGGAAGGAAAATATGTAAAATGGACCCACAAATATAAAGAAAAGAAAATAAATTCTCACCCTTTTACCTTCACCGGTGGATTCTTACCGGTGGATGATCACCCGCCGATAAGTTCGCTGGTGGATGGATCCACAAGATCTGAAAATCACTTAAAGTGTTCACCGGTGGATGCCCACCGGTGGATGGTAATTGTTTCACCGGCCAGCCAGTGAACACTTTTACTGTCTTTTAAAAGGGTTGGCCGAGAACTCCCATTTTCACCATAACCTCTTCCTTTTCTTGCCAAGAATGACCGGAGAGCTCTCCTAAGGTTGGAAGAACATCATTCGGTGATTTTTACCGCCAATCCATGCCACATTTCTAGCAAGAGGTAAGGTTTTCCTCCCATTTTTGCTAGATTTTCCATTTTCCCCAAATTTTCTTCTCTGTGAAACCCTAACTAGTGAATTATGTGAAATTTCTTGCATTCTTTCCAAATGTGCCTTTCCTTTTGTATACACTTAGTTGGATATGTATATTTGTTGTGTTTGTATGCAGGTCATGAGTTCTAGAAGAGACACACATAGTCGAAATGCTGCGAGGCAGATTCCAGCTCCTCCAGAACCTAACTTTGACAGATTTTGGTTTAGCACTGCGAAGAGTGCGAGAAATGGGGGGTGTTTGGAAGTAAACTTGTGGATTCTGGGAAGGCAATATTGCATGGTCAGATGCCTTCCTTTGGTATAGCGAGGCAGTTCCAGGAACTGGGTTGGTCACCGCTGTTAGACTTGGGGGACAGATGTTATCCTCGCTTGGTCCAAATGTTCTTTTGCAATCTGAGGGGCAAGGAAGTAGGGGAGAATGATTATCGTCTCACGAGCCAAGTTATGGGAGTAGACCTCTCCTTCACCACAGCCGAGTTTGGTGCTATTACTGGGATTTCAAGCGCCGGGGAGAGTGTATATTGTGCTCCCAAGACTAAAAGGGGAGCCTTCCTACCCCAAGATAGTTTAGATGAGATGTGTCGGCAGTTGACTAGAACCACTAGTGGATGGGCTAGGTTCAGTCGCTTCAGGACCACGTCCAAGATGCTTTGTAGGGTAGTTCAGTTAAACATATTACCAGCTGGAGGTCATTTCAATGAAGTTTCTCTTCTCTAGTCCTATGTTACCCTGTGCTTGTATGTGGGTCTCCAGATTAACCTCCTATACCTATTGATGCGGCATATGGCATACCGGGCCAAGTACCCAAAGGATGGAAATTTACTTTACGGAAATCTCCTTACTAGTATTTTTGTACACTTTGGGGTACCCTATGCTGACGAGCCTACAGATGGAGCCAAGAGGTATCCTTTCGATTTACACTCCTTAGTGAAGATGAAGGTTGACCCTAATGATGGTAGTGATGCTGAGGGGGTGCCGGTAATGGTCCCTATAGAAGGTGACCAGGATATGGATATGGAAAACGACGAGGAGGCCGAGGAGAGCAAGGAAGATGGGGAGGATAGTGAAGATGATGGACCTCCATTGCGTCAAGGCCGTAGGGTAACTACCCCACCTCCTTACACTTCATCTCAATATGCCAGTGGCACTTCTTCTTCAACCGCACCAAGTGATGCAATAGGTTGGGATCGAGTGATGCAGGCTATGGAAACAGGTTTTCGGGGTCTAAATACCCGCCTGGACAGCATTGATGATAGGGTCAGTCATCTGGAGGTATGGACCCGTAGGTGGGACACTTACTTTGGGCTAGCAGATACTACTCCTGTTTCTTCGGTACCACCCAGTGATCCACCCCAGCAGTAGTTTTTCCTAGGTCCTCCTATCTTTCAATCTTGTTGTTAGGATTGTGATCCTATTATGTTTTATTTGTGCCATTAGTGTTATTAACTTGAGAGTTATTCAGCAGGTAGTTATCGTCTATGTAATTTGCTCCTAGCTAAGTCTTGTATTCTCCTCTCCCAAAGTTGTAAGCTGAATTTGTTATTAATGAAATTATCAGTGTTATCGGCTTCTATCTTCAACTTGCCTCCTATGTGTGAACTATGATTTATGTACTTATCTTTAAGCTTTTATTTATAACCTAATCACCAATAGTCCTAACATTTCATAAGTTTATGACTTAAAGCAGAGTATCGCACTCTGATACCACTCGTTGACACACCCCGCCTCCACTCATCTGAAGGCTGGCGACATAGACACGCACACGTGTCCACCATCCATCCAGGATCCACGATGCAGTACTTTAAGTTCATAAGATTATAAAATGAATTCTAAAATCACATACTTATAATATAAACAGAATATATATCAACTGGTGATTTTTATTGATATTTACCATATTTACACAAAAAGAATGTTTTCACATCTTAATCATAATTACAGTTATGCCCCCATAGGGCTACATCTGTTAAGTACAAAAAGAATAAAAAATATAAGATGATACTCCCATCCTCAGAGTGCTCCAAATGCACAATCATCGCACACGCATCCATCCTCATGGGCAACCAGCTCCTCATCCCAGAGGTCACCTCCGTAGAGAGCCGGGACATCGATTACAGTTTCCAAAGGATTTCTTGAATCAACATCTAAAAAGGAGCAACAACAGGGGGTGAGCTTCCACGAAGCCCAGTGAGGGTAACACACACAAGCAATCATGATAATCCAAGAAAATGCAACAGTATGAATATTCATGCCCGACCACATCAATATGAATGCAATTATGTGAGTGCAATGACATGATCTATTTATTATCAAGCAATTCTAAGCAACAATTTCTAAGTCCAAAAGGGGGTATAAGTGCTACTGCAACGTAGGTCTTATCCCCAGTCATAAATGTATGTTATCAGTCCCCAGGGATACTAGCTGGTTGCGAGTCAGGAACCACATTGTTACTTGAAAAACCCCTATTAATAACCCTCCCATGATACCACTACATCGAATCCAACATCGCATGTAGGGTATACCCGTCACTGAATCAAACATCACGTGAGGGTTTGTCACGACGCTGACATCTTTGCACCTCAGTCACCGAAAATCGTCCCCAACCACGGACCGTCGAATGAGATGATTAGCCAATATGTAAACCCCTATTGGCAAGGGTTGTAGCACCATGGTGGTTATCCTAGACCAATGCATTCTAATATGCCACAACACAATTCAATCACACTCACACACACCTTGAGCATGCAGTGCCACCGGCACCAACTATTGGCCACCCTGCACCCCATTCACACACACACACTACCCTGAGCATGCAGTGCCATCGGCACCAACGGTTGGCCACCCTACACCCCAGTCACACACACAAACACACACACACACCCTGAGAATGCAGTGCCGTCGGCACCAACCGTTGGCCACCCTGCATCCCAGTCACACACCCACACCCACACGCACACATGCACCCTGAGAATGCAGTGCCACCGGCACCAACCGTTGGCCACCCTGCACCCCAGTCACACACCCACACGCACACATGCACCCTGAGCATGCAGTACTGCTGGCACCAACTGTGGGCCACCCTGCACCCCAGTCACACACACATGCACACATGCACCCTGAGCATGCAGTGCCACCGGCACCAACCGTTGGCCACCCTGCACCCCAGTCACACACCCGCACGCACTTATACACCCTAAGCATGCAGTACTGCCAGCACCAACCGTTGGCCACCCTGCACCCCAGTCACACACACACATGCACACATGCACAATCATAATCCACATTCTCATGCCACATCAACACCATATATAAGGAATAATATAATAATATGTAAAATGATAAAATTCATTCACATATGCACTATGATGCAAGCATTCCATAAAAACACACAAAATCCCCTCACCTCATGTTCTAGATGGCGGTAGATAGTTGATGGTTTCGTGTTACATGTCCCCGTCACTTCTCGGTTCCACTCCTAGGATACATAGTGTTTTTAGGTTATTCGGTTATTCATAGAGGATTGGGACACTAAGACTCGTGCCCCAATTAAAAGGATTAAAAATTAACTTTAAAATGGTTCATCGGTGGATGCTCACCGGTGGATGGTCATCCGCCGATGAGTTCACCGGTGGATGAATCTGAACAGAATGCACATCCTACAATATTTTTACCGGTGGATGGTTCCTGCCTTCATCGACTGGCTGGTGACCATCTGCCGGTGAAGGTAAAATTGGGGTTTTCTTGCCTAGATCAGCCCTATTGGCCCTGTGGCCCCTGTGTATGGTGGTGGAAATACGTATTTTTCAGTGGGGTGTCATTTCTCAACTCCATTCCCCTGTCCCCTTCTTTTGTATAGTTTACAAATTGGGTTTTGTGATTTTAGGGTTGGTTTTTCATGTAGGGTATCCTCACACACTTCACTTAGCTTAGGTTTAGTGAAATTAGTGAGTGGATCAACATAGGGTTTCAAGATACACCCAATTTCCTCAATGCACAAGTCTAGGTTAGGATACATTGGGGAAGACTTAGGTTGATCTCATGGAATGGTCATTAATGGCTCATGAGATCACTCTCACACACCATACCTAGGTTTAATTTCATTTTCCCCAACTTAGGATTAGGTTTGGATGTTAGGTCATAGAGGATTTGTTCAAATTCCCAAATCCTAGGGTTTTGGGTAAGGATTTCAAAGGGATTTGTCCTTAGACCCAAGGTTGAGTGAATAACCTTGCCAATGTAGGTCTCTTCCTCTAATTTCCCTCTCCCACTATGCAGTATTTATGGTTAGGTAGGTGGAATTTGGTTGGGTCTTCATTACTCCCAATAAAGAGTGAAATGGGAAGGAGAGAGAGAGAGAGATAGATAGAGATTTATGTGTGTGTGTGGAGAGATGAGCATATGGGCTTACCTCAAGAATGGAGCTCTAGCCTTCCTCCTTCCTTCTTCTTCTTCTTCTTTCTCCCTTTCCTTCTTTCTATTTTGGTAGGAGAAGAAATGTATGGTAAGAGCCCTATTTATAGCCACTTAAGTCCCATTAAGGGTTGTTTGGGGAATTAATGGGTTTTTACCCAATACCGGGTTATTCCGTTATTTGGCACTAATGGGCCCACCTTAGGGTGTCCGGATACATTCATCTATTCCCCAATAGGTTGTACCAACTATTGGGGGTGATTTGATGTGCACGGGTGCGAAGATCTGGGTCCCATGAAAAATTAACCCGTTTTCGGCCAGTATTCTCACCGAAGGGTGTTCACCAGTGGATGGAGCATCCACCGATGACCATCAGCTGGTGAAGCTGAACTGGTCACTTTCTATGGCGATTTCTCCTCTGTTTGAGTGGGGCCTTCTCTAGGGTTTCTAGTGTGTGTGAGGTTCAACTGACCTTTCCCTTCGGGTTCGGAATCCCTTCCAATTACTTAAGCATGGGTAGCAGGTGCAAGTGGGGTTGCCCTTCCTTCCTCGGAAAAAGATGGATGCAACCTAGTGCTCACTGGTACTAGTGTCCTTCCGCGTCATACCTGAACATTAAATAGGAAGTTTTAGGGTTCAGGTATAACAGCATCATCTATGATCTTAAGGAGCACATCAAAGTAGCATCATTGGGCATCCTCTTCATGACATGGTCTCAGGTAGAGGGTATCCATAGGATCAACTTAGTTTTTATCCAAGTGGCTCACACCATGACAAAGAAGGGATTCATTCAGTCACTCTCACAAACGATCGAAATAAAGCACATACAGTATGAAATGTATACTATGGTGCAACTCCCACTAAGGTGGGTATGTCACTCACAAAATAAAAAGAACACCATATGAGTCTGGGTTCAGTCGCACTTTCATGTGCCTAACCTGAGTAAATTAGCCCAGTCGCCCCCATGGCGTCTGCCTAAGTTCTCACATTCGGCTATAAGTAGGTTACACTGAGACGTGGAATCTTTGTGTTTGACCATAGAAAGGTCTCATCTTAGCTCTAACTAAGGCACCACTTAGCTAAAAAATTGTTTACTCATCTTGCTCGATATCTTTAAGTGTCAAGGTGAATTTAGCTCATCTTACTCGTTACTAAGCGCCAAGGTGAATCACCCATGTGAAGGGTCGATTCAAGTTTGGTGACATATTTCCAAAATAAAATATGTACACACGTAAATCACCTTAAATAATTATATATCTCATATATAAATCAAGAAGTGATAGCAATAATGTCTAAAGTAAATGTCAAAACTCGAAATACAAATCATCCACATCTAAGTCCCAGATTCCTAACATGAGTAAGAAAAATGTCTCAAGCAATAGGTTTAGTCAATGGATCAGCCACCATGCTACTAGTGGAGATATGCTCCAAGATAACTTCCCCTTGCGCAACCATTTCTCGAATGTAGTGATATCTGATATCTATGTGTTTAACTTTCCCATGAAACTTGGGATCCTTAGCGAATGCCAAAGCTGTCGTACTATCACAATGTACAAGCACCACATCTCCTGAATGAGCGATAATGCCAAGGCAATGTAGCAACCTCCTCAGCCAAACGACCTCCTAAATGGCCACCGAGCACATGATGTACTCAGACTCCATCGTAGATAGGGCAATGTAGGTCTGCTTCTTGCTACTCCAAGATAGGGGTGCAAGTTTAGGCCTGACAGCCCGAACCTACCCTTGGTCCACCCTAATCCCAAATAAGTATCGACCCAAAAATTTTAACCCTGAGGGCCGGCCCGACCCTAAAATTTTTTACCCTGAGTCAAGGTCAGGGCGGGTAAGGGTTGATGTCTTTGGCTCGCCCAACCCGACCCTGATTTTTGCCCCTGATGTTAACCCTAAATTTAACCTAATTTCTTATATTGTTTGACATTGAGTCATTGACACCTCAAAACTCCTAATATCTCTTCTCACCGATCTCTCTTACTTTTTTTTACCAAAAAAAAAAAATCTCTCTTGCTTTTTTTACCAAGAAATTTGTAACTTTGTATTTTTTATCTCCTCTTTATTATGAATATATTTTTATTTTTAAGTTATTTCATATTTTGCAGGGTCAGGGTTAGGGTATACCCAGCCCTTTATGGCAAACCAAGGTTAAGGCCAATCAGGGTCAGGGTCAGGGTCATCCCAGCCCAACCCTGAAAAATCAGGGCCAATCAAGGTGGGTATGGGTTGGGCTGAAACTTGAAGGGTAGGGCCAGGGTTGAAGTTTTGAGGCCTGAGTTAGGGTCAGGACGAGTTTGGGCCCAGTTAAGGTGACTCAGGGTTGGGCTAGGGTTTTAAGAAACCCATCCCAACTCGGCTCTGTTGCACCCCTACTCCAAGATACAGCCCTAGCTCCTCGGACAAATGCATATCCCGAAGTAGATTTATGCTCATCTTTGTCACTATCTAGTCGACATCACTGTAGCCTCTCAATCTCAAATCTGAACCACTGTAGGTGAGGGTGAGATCAATGGTCCCACGAAGGTATCGAAAGATTCTTTTCACTGCCTGCCAATGGCATGTTCCTGGATTACTCTAGTAACGACTAACCATGCCAACTGTGAAGAATATATCTAGATGCATGCACATCATCACGCACATCAGACTGTCTATTGCTGCTGCATAGGGTACTTTGGACATTTTATTCTTCTCTTCATCAATCTTAGGGCATTGGTCAATGCTCAAAGCACAGGCCTTGTCCATGGGAGTGTCAATGGGTTTAGACTTATCCATGTGGAATCGTTCAAGGATCTTCTTTATGTAAGTCTCTTGAGACAAACTAAGAATATTCTTAGAATGATTACTACTGATCTTCATGCCTAACACAAATTTGGCTTCACCCATGTCCTTCATCTCAAAAGTAGAGGACAACCACTCTTTAGTGGTGACAATCATCTCCATATCATTCCTAGCAAATAGAATATCTTCAATATAGAAGGATAGAATAATGAAATTTCCCTTTGACCATTTCACATACACACAGTGGTCCTCTTCAATCATTTCAAAACCAACAGAGATAATGGCATGATGAAATCTAAAGTACTAGTGCCTAGACGATTGTTTAAAGCCATATATAGAACATTTGAATCAACAGACTTTGCACTCTTGTCCTTTGGCCTCAAAACCCACTAATTGATCCATAAAGATCTCATCATCTAGTTCTCCATTGAGAAATGTAGTTTTAACATCCATCTGAAAGAGTTCCAAATTCAATTTTACAATAATGGCTAGAATGAGGTGAATTGAAGCAATTCTCATTACTGGGGAGAAAGTCTCATCATAGTCTACACCCTCCTTTTGAGTATAGCCTTTCACCACAAGACATGCCTTATACTTGTCAATTGAACCATCTTCCTTGTGTTTAACCTTTAAAACTCAATTGTTTCCAATGGTCTTACGCCCAAGAGGTAGGTCAACTAACTCACATACTTGGATCTTACTTATAGAACTCAGTTCATCCTCCATAGCAGCTTGCCACTTATCCATAGTAGGTGAGGAGAGCGCCTCTTACAAAGAAGTGGGCACATCCTCATCCTTTGGAACACAAATGAGAGCTTCCCCTTCAATCTCAAAATGACAACGGGGAATATGCCCACGAGTGCTCCTACGCATGAGAGAATCCTGATGATTGTCTAGTGGTATACTCTTAGTGTTTGGTACACTCCCATTAGGCTAATGATCACTCTCACTTTCTCTGGCGATTACAGAATGAGTTAATTCCCCACCCTCACCAAGAGTAGGTGAGACGCTTTTCGCTATTTAAACCCTGATTGTGATTAAGGGTTTATTTGTTGAACCCTACCCAAGAGTTCATTTTTATAATGTAATTTTGGGTTTGGGTTTGTGTAACCCTACCTAAAATTAGTTTTTTTCCTTAATGACTTAGGTCAAAGGAAAGGTAATTTCTCAAATGATTTACTTGAAATTGTTTGTTGATATGATGATGCATATTTATGTTGTTTGTTTTATATTATTAGTTCTATTGGCATGAGTCAAACATGCGACCTTCGCGTTATTAGGCCAGACATATTATTGCTTTGAAATATGTTTTAGCATGTATATGTATATGTATTGACAAATCATCAAACCCTCTCATGGCAGTTTTTGACTTGTGACTCACTCCACTTGTTGGAATGTGTGGTCGATCTCCACCCATTGACCCATGGTTATTTTTTTTTTTTTGTTGGCGATCATGATTGGTATTTAATTTAAGTGGACATGTTCATGTACATTAGAGGTAGTCTTTGTACATGATGTAAAGTGCGACGCTCTCTACTAAGTAGATTGATGTAGTAGAATTTTTAAAGGATGTATTATTTTTTTTTTTGGACAATGTAATTAATTTTCGAGAAGACTTTTAAAGGGAAAACGCCTCGCACTGCATATCATACACTTACACTACCTTGACATCAATTTAACTACCAATCGGCTTCCTATGTGGAACTCATGTTCACCGTTTGAGTGGCACAGTTTTGTGGATTGGAGATATCTAATTCTCTTAATATTTGTTCGAAATCGAATAAAATTATGTCCCTGACCCACACATGTGAGATTTGATTATGAGCTTAGAGAAATTTGTGGTCTCACCGTGTGTAGTAAGGATCCATTAATTTTAATGAGGGTTTTTGGAACAAATTCTTAATGTGTATCTAATGTTTACCTTACACATTCTTGTGTGTGTGTGATATGGCCACTAATCATGTTGTTGCGGACCTTACCAAGGGTGACAAATTGACTGGACCCAACTATGATATGTGGCATCGAAAGATTCAATATTTGTTCAATGAGCAAAACTATCTTGAGTATTTGACCAATGTTATGGACAAACCAGCTGAGAGTACTACCGCTCAACACCGTCGTGATATAGAAGCCTATAATAAGTGGGTTTTAGGATTGCTCCGACAACCGTGATTGAACTCGATCATCAACTTTTTTTTTTTTTTTTTAAATATCTCATGCAGGCATGCAGCAGCCTTTTGCTTTGCTGCCCGCACAAGAACAGAGAGTCCAGCTAAGACCGAGGCAAAACTTCATGAACAAGAAGTTTCTATCTTAAAAAACAATTATCAAGTTCAATCTCACAATCTTGATATGGTAGTGGAACTTACCTCCTTATAGGATTGTTCATCTTGCTTCAATATTCAACTCTTTGCCGCCTTCAGATTCTAACAAATATGAACAATTTTTTTTTATGGTTTATGGTTTCTGCAGGGATATTTCAGGCTGGCAACATAAATAGATTGTCGCACACAGTGCCCCCAAACTAAGACCATATATATAGCTTTAAAACACTCAAACCCCTTCCATCAAGGCATTGGGGTTACAACTCTCACTAAGACTTGGTATAGGGGTTGCAAATCCCATTACTTGTTCGTTACATGAGTCATAATTCTAATATACCAAAGGGTAAATTGACATGGCAATTTGGGTCATATCAGCCAGTATCTCAAACATTCCCCAGTTGTTGTAAGGATTGGGAGTGATGCATAATTTCCTTTCTGCCCTTTAAGCCATGGAATCTTTAGTCATTTAAGCCACTTGATACCAGTAATTATATGTGACATTATATCGTATATCCATCTATTTGATAGGGAAAACTAATTGTGTTGAAGGGCATACGAAGTCTGGTTACAAATTCTGTTGGTACCATGCTTGAGAACACTTAATAAAGGATATAATAAGGCTGAAAACAAGGTCTAGAAAAGGAAAAAAAACAATCAAAGCAGAGCAATGACGAGATTTCTGAAATTAAGCTTTGGCCCAATCAATTCCTATCTTTCCTTGCTGGTAGCTCCGGATTTTTTCTTCTGCATATTCTTTCACCGTTATCTTCCTGAACAACTTGGGCCTAACTTCATCAATCAACACATCTGCTGGTTCGATCTCTCTTGCATCTTCTGGTAGGTAGAACATGGCCAAAGAGATTCTCTCTCTTTCTGAATTTGTTAACACTCTATGCAACGGGCTCTTGAATATTCCATTGCTCACTATCTGCAAGAACCAGTTCCAAATTTCCGATAAATAACTAAATTACCTGCATGAAGTCTGTAAGAAAAATATGATGTCCTAGTATTTTCTATCCATTTATTACTGCTATCGAAAGGCAATTGATCCCATCCGATGTATCAACCTTGAAATGACCTGGTTGAAAGCATCAATGAAGACTGATTCCCAAGTTGATGTGGATATTTCTTAAAAGGGGATAATATTTACAGGAAAGAAGAGGGGCAGGAAAATATACCTCTACCATGTCTCCTAGGTTAATGAGCAGCGCATAAGGGACGATAGGAACTTTGATCCATTGGCCATCTTTTAGGACTCGTAGCCCTTCCACTTCTGTATCTTGCAACACGATGGTGATTACGCTTGCATCAGTATGGGGTTTGATCCCATAAACATGTTCGGGCCGCGAACAAGGAGGGTAGTAGTTGAACCTTGCAAACGTTCTGTCCTTACCACCTACCTGATTTACAAAGTAATTATCTTCTAGACCCATCAGCCTTTCCATCGCCTTGAGTATGGCCTCGACCACCAAACTTGTCTTCATGCTATATTCATGCATGATTTCTCTGCAACCATTATTGTTTTTTATGGTGTAAGGGCAACGCTTATATTCCTTTCCTCTTAATCAAAGGAAATATCTGTCTCGTCTCATAGTTTTGATTTCATTAAATTTTGAAAGTACCTTTCCACCAAGAAATAAAACCCCACCAACCAATTCTTTTTGGGTCTCTCTATTGATTGAGATCATTCTGTGAAATCTCTTTGAAAGCAATCGATCTAAGCAGACAGGATAAGCTAACATTTAACTGTATACCAGTATGAGTTAAGTTAGTGAAAGCACCTGAAGCGAATAGGATTGTCAGGCCAAAAGCAGAGGTTCCTCTGGTTTTCTGGTTAGACAATGAACTGGAGTCGGTCAGACCAGTTAAGAACCTGATCTTCTGAAACAGTTTCATCAGTCCCATACGATCCCTTGCCGCCATCAACCTTGGAGTACTTCAGCTTCTCTTCCATTGGAAGATCAAAGAATCCTTTTGCAACGTTGCGTACCTCACCAAGGAGAGAGCTTGGAATCCCATGTCCAATTGCCTGAAATTAAATAAACAAATCTGGTGGATGGTGTCTCTTATTTCTATAATTAACAAAAACAGCTTACATCTGTAGAAAGTTAAAAGGAGAGTGGACGAAACACTTAAAAACAGTGTTAATTATTGGACCTCGAAGAAACCCCAAGAAAGGAGTGCAGATCCAAGCTTCTCCATCTCTGCTTCTTTCTCATTTCCGGGTGTTGAAGGAGAGGATAAGAGTTGGAGATTGACCGTTGGGATTGAAGATGAGAAAGAAGCGTTCCCGTCGATGGTTTCTCTGTGGTCACCGTCTGTGATGATGTATCTCGGCGGCGGTTCATTGCCGTTCACTACTGCAGGTTCCTGTACGGGCTTTCCAGTTGGTGCTGGTCAAGACTCAAGGCTTGAGGCCATGTTGCCAATTTGCAAACGGCCTAATTGAGCTAATGACTTCTACCAAAAAAATAAAAAATTTGACCAAATGACTACTGGTGATGATAAAATGTGGAGAATTTATAGTGTTCTGCTTTTCCAAATTGGCTGCTTCCCAACTACCAAAATGTTACCTATCAAAAAAAAAAAAAAAAAAAAAACTCCCAAAATGTTGCCATGTGTATGGTTCTATGGATGCTTAAATCTTTTGTACGGACGATCACGTCCATGAAATATCTAGTAGTGCCCCGGTTTAATTGTGAACGGCAAGACAAAGGAGAATGAAGAAACAATGGAGATTGCTCGAGGATTTTGGGACTTCAATTTACCAATCGATAACATGTTGTATTCTCTCTGTTTTTTGTAAGTGATATGTATGTATTAAGAAAGAAGAAAATATACAGAGTAAGGCAATCTTAATCTCTTTCTCTGAACATACCAAAAGAAAGGAAAATAGACCCTTTGAAACCAAGCAGGACAGGCCCCGCATTATAAATGAGAATCAAAATCAAAGATTACAATCTATAGAAGACTTTAAACTCCGAATCATCTCTTATCAAATTATTCAGCTCATCTGGAAAATCTTGAGCTTGAATAATAGTGTCTCTCTTGGCCTATTGCATTTGATGCCATAAAATCAGCTGATTTATTTACCTCCCTCCAAACATGTTTGAACTCCTTCCGTGCTAGTGATTTTGACCTATTCAGAATTTCACTTTTAATAACTCTGGTTTGCCAAGGTCCTTCTATCACACCATTTAAAATATCAATAGCCAGTTTTGAATCTGACCGAATGGACACCTCCATGATATTCTTTTCAACACAAATGGTGACTCCTCTAAATATATAGTCTGTAATTTCAAATACAAAATACTTGCATTTTCTTCCATACCTGCAAAAGCTATAATAGGTACCCCCACCCTATCTCTGATCAGCCCTCTATATGATGCTCTATCATGTGTAAGGGAACCATCAAAATGCAATGTTACCATGTTCTCTAGTTGCTGAAACCAGCAATAGGCTCTAGGAATCACTGCTTTCCAAGTGGTTTTGATTCCCTAAGTTGTTACAAAGAACTAGTTCTTAGGATTGCATTCAGCCATAAATCTCAATAATGAACATTTCAACTTAACGTCTGAAATTATGGCATCAATAATCTAAGAAGTGTTCAATTTTTTTATTTGAAGATCCTAAAATTTTTTTCTTGCCGAATGTGTTGTACTGTAGCACAAAAAGCTAACCTCCCCACTACTTTTAAAGGGTCACTTTCATTAAATTCATTTTTCACCCACAATGTAATTTTCATGACATTATCTTATTTTTTCCCATTTTGAATGCATAATAGAGATACTTTTCCCCATAAAGCATAAGTAAACTGACATTCAAAGAATAAATGATTTCTACTTTCCATACCTACCCAACAGAAAATGCATTAAGGGTTAATATTCATCCTCCTTTTGATGAGCTGGTCCTTTGTTGGAAGAGCATCTACTAAACATCTTCATGCAGTGAATGAATGCCTTGGGATATTGCCTTTGATCCAAACAGATCTCTTCCAAGTAACCTTCTTCTCTTTCATCTTCACCATCTCCCAAGTTGATTTGGTAGTAAAGACTCCTGAAGGATCTCCTTTCCACACCACTAAGTCTTCCTCATCATAATGAAGTCTAGGGATATTTTGAAGACATCCCCAAGCTTCCTTGAGTTCAGAAGTTGTAGTTGGAGTAGGCTACCACTTTCCATTCCTTAAGATTTCTTCAACTGTAGCAAGATAAGACAAATCAGAATCATACCTAATGGTGAACCAACCAAATATCTTAAAAAGAATACCTTTTGGGTGCTAATTATCCAGCCATAGTCTAGTGGATCTTTCATTGGATACAATATGCATAATAACATCTTCCACTTTATCCCTATACTTCAAAATCTTCCTCCAAACCCAAGAAGTTTCACTAGTAACCTTCATAGTCCAAATAGATTCCTTCTTTAAATACCTCTTGTAGACCCACTCCACCCATATGCTCTTCCTATGAGATGCAATCCACCATATTTGTTTCATAATTCCAACCACATTCATGTTTTTCACTCTTTTCAAACCTAATCCCCCTTCTTCCTTAGGTTTACATATAGCATCCAAGAAAATATAATGTATCTTCTTCTCCAGAGATGGACCAGACCATAAAAAGTTTGAAAAGATAGATTCCATCTTTGCTATAAGATTACTTGAAAGGGCAAAAATACCTAACCAATAAATATAGCACCCTTGTACCATTGATGAGATCAACTGAAGCCTTCTAGTATAGTAGAGAAATCTTATTTTTCATCCTTTTAAGTTTTTTCCTGATCAAATCCAGAATAGGGTTGCAGTCTCCTATGATAAGCTTTCCTGTAACAAGAGGGACCCCAAGATACCTACTTGATAACTTGGTTTCCTTAAAACCCGTTAATTCCAATAATTGCATACTGCTAGCTTGAGTAAGGCCCCCTAAAATAATAGAGACTTAGTCCTATTGATATACAGCCCAGAGAAGGATGCAAACTCATCTAAAGCCCTCAAACTAGCTATGACAGAGTCATTAACAACCTTTACAAAGATCATAAGATCATCTGCAAAGATAACATGTTGTATTCTGATATGCATAAAACCTATCACTCAACTAGATGATGACACGTGGTGACCAATTAATCACCTTATTTAAATGAAAACCACGAACATCCATGTGACTCTAGCAACTTCAGATCCCGAGATCCAAAAGGGAAACAGCCTTCCTTTTGTGGCAAAGTCGGAGGAGGACTCTATCTCTCCAAAGAGAAAGGGTAATATGATTCCTCAAATGATGAGGAATATTCCCCACTAAAGAAGGAAGCTAATGGGATACGATCCTATGGCTGCTAGAAATTGACCAAAATAAGAGGTTGTTTCCTAATGGGACTCCAAGGGATGCAATCCTATAAAGGAAAAGAAAAAGACCAGGTAGAGGTAAGTACACGATTTAGTTCACTAATACTGTTGTTGCACGGATCCTTGACTTAAGCGTAAGTACACGATTTAGTTCACTAATATTGTTGTTGCACGGATCCTTGACTTAAGCATTAGAGGATTAACCCCATAGTCCACTCTAGGCCTCTTACCCTTTTTTCCACTACACAAGGTAGACATCTAAGTGTCAACGGATCTTCGACCACAACAGATTGTCGTCATCTGTGGGAACCAGAGTAGTAGGCATGAAATAGTAAAGCGAACATACCAGAAGAAGTGGAATACAACTCAGATTTGTGAAATGACTTATGAGGAAACGTACCCCCCTTTCCCCTCTACGCTAATGCCAGCGTCCGAAGGTGGGTAAAAATATAATGATAGCCAAGAAGGAGGACCAGCAACCGTAAAACCCTCAAGCTAGCCAAAAACCGATGTCATCAATGACCTTAGGACAATTGACCCACCTCCCGTCCAAACTGGCGATCAAGCACCTGTTATGAGGGCCTAGTTTAACACGCTTGAACAAAAGTATGATCAATTGGCTAAAACGATGCGAGAAGTCTCCAAAGTTGTAACCCAGTGTGATGGTAGCGGCCCTCTCTCTCTCCTCTCTCAAAGCTCCTCCATGGGCCCTTGCTCAAGGATACACGGGGGGCCTAATTCGTAGGGTCGTCCTTTTCTTTGAAGGAGTGGTTTTGGGAGGTATAGCCTCTCCGAGTTGCGTGTTGATGATGGTCTATTAAAGGGGGATTGGGGTCATGTAAAAAGGATTTGGAGTCACCACCTAGGGTTATGGGCTTAGGACCAAGGTCAGGTTGTAGAATTAGGAAAGGGCCCAAAAATCAGTTTGGTCAAGAGAATAGAATACGTGTCAAGTTATAGAATTAGGAAGGTGTTAGGCACCAAATCTACCCGGTTCAACTGGTCTTCCTACTAGAGGCTTAAGAACGAACATCTTCCACTCTTATTTCTATATCACATGCATGACTAAATTATTACATATATACACTACCACAATGTAAATGAAAGAGCTACATTATGCTAATTCAGTGAGTGATTATACCTGAGCTTGACCCCTGTTTCGGGTCAAGAGGGGTGGGCCTCTTATTGAAATAAATATAAATCTTCTAGTGAGTTTTTCCGGCTCAAGGGAAAGTAGCTTTGGCCTATAATTTCCTTTCTTCAGAGATGTTGACTATGGCGATCTTTTGTATATTTGGACAGAGGTTCGTCTTAGGAGAGTGTGATTCTTGAGCTGAGATTTAACGAAATTTCGACAGAGCTTCGGCTAGGAAAGGCTATCAATGGGCTAAGGCTTGAGCAAAACTTTGGTAGAGCTTCGACTAGGGAAGGCTACTAAAGTGCTAATGCTTCAGCAGAACTTTGGTAGAGGTTCGGCTAGGGTATGCTACTAAAGGTCTAATGCTTTAGCAAAACTTTGGCAGAGGTTCGGCTAGGGAAGGCTATAAAAGGTCTAAGGCTTCAGCGGAACTTCAGTAGAGCTTCGGCTAAAGAAGGCTACTAATAAACTAAAGCTTGGGTAGCACTTAGGCAGAGCTTCGGCTAAGGAAGGCTGCTAAAGGGCTAAAGCTTGAGCAGCATTTCAAAAAAGCTTTGGCTAAGGAAAGCTAAGGAAGGGATAAGCTAGCAAAGGCTAACTAAGGGAAGGGGCTAAGGGGAGGGGCCAAAAAGGCTAGAAAGAGAGCCAACAAAGGCAAAGGCAATAAGGGATTAACTCACCCAAGGGAGGGCATAAGTATACCAACCAAGTGTGTCTTGGGATGGTAAATAGGAGCCTATTTATAGATTTTTGGATCCCAAGGGGGTGAAGTTCAGAGATCTTGTCTCATATTGAATCCTCTTGGGTGAGAGACATTTGCAGGGTCACGAAGGAATATTCTGAAGAATATTTTAGATTCTGATCTTGTGGTATATAAGGGTTCTGTCTTCCAAGGTTGATTATGGGAGATTCGATGGTCCGATTTTGACCTACCATACATCATTTGAATAGTTTTCTCAAGCACTATTCATCCATATAGTCATTTTTGACCTAATTCCTTTCTATATGACATGTCATAATTAGACCCCTCTTTTTCCCAAGTTCTAGGGTTTCTGGGTTTTAGGATGTGAAAGGGGTATTCTGGGGTTAAACAACCCTAGTCAGTTGTTATCTCTATTGATTGAAAGCAAATGGCCGCATCCATAATCCGTGAGTCATCATAGCAGGGGGAGGGTGATAAAATTGGGTGCCTATAAAATGTCCCTCTTTGGTCGAGGTATGTGCCACAGTCGAAGGGCAAAGAAAAGAACGACCATATTTTGTCACCTAGAGCATGTATTGTTGTCACTTTGCTCAAGAGTGACACAGGTGCAAATGCAACAGGCAATATCTTTTAACTATGAAAAGTTTAGGATCTTACCTAAACCATTGATTGTGGGAAGGAGATTTGAGCCCTTTCAATCCTACAAATGATATTAGTAAATAGAAATTTTGATTTTCCTAGTCTAGGTCACCTGGGACTTCTAGCCTAGGGGTCTGGTTTAGGTCTCTTGGGACCGAAGGACCAAGTATCTTGATTTTGGTCTCCTAGGACCGATTTGAGTGAGTTTGATCTTGGGCCTCTTGGAGCCACACCATTGATTGTAGGAAAGAAATTTGAGCCCTTTCAATCCTGCAAAAGATGTTAGTAAACATATAATTTAATTTTCCTAGTCTAGGTCACCTGAGACTACTAGTCTAGGTCTCCTGGGATCATAGGACTAGGTGTCTTGATTTTGGTCACATGGGAACGGTTTAAGTGAGTTTGATCTTGGGCCTCTTAGGGCTGCACCATCGATTGTAGGAAAGAAATTTGAGCCCTTTCAATCCTGCAAAAGATGTTTAGAGAATTTGATCTTGGGCCTCTTGGGGCCACACTATCAGTTTTAGGAAAGGAATTTGAGCCCTTCCAATCCTACAAAAGATGTTAGTAAACATAGAATTTGATTTCCCTAGTCTAGGTCATTTAGGACTACTAGTCTAGGGGTATGGTCTAGGTCTCATCGGACCATAGGATTGGGTATCTTGATTTTGGTCACCTGGGACCGGTTTGGCTTGATCTTGGGCCTCCTGGGGCTACATCTAGGATTTTACCTGAACCATCGATTGTGGGAAGGAAATTTGATCCCTTTCGATCCTGCAAACGATGTTAGTAAATAGAAAATTTGATTTCCTTAGTCTAGGTCACCTGGGACTGCTAGTCTAAGGGTCTGGTCTAGGTCTCCTGGGACCAAAGGACCGGGTATCTTGATTTTTGTCGCCTGGAATCAATTTGAGTTGACTTGGGCTGCCTAGGGCCGCAAGGTGCTCATAGTCTCCTTGGGACTAGAGGACCGAAAATATCTTGGTTTTGGTCGCCTGGGATCGGTTTGAGTTAACTTGGGCCACCTGGGGCCGCAAGGTGGTTATAGTCTCCTTGGGACTAGAGGATCGAGAATGTCTTGGTTTTGATCGCTTGGGACCGGTGCAAATTGGTTTGGGCCATATAGGGCCAGTGCAATGGACTTAGGCCACATAGGGTTGATGCAATGGACTTAGGCCACATGGGGGCGATGCAATGGATTTGGGCTACATGGGGCCGATGCAAAGGATTATGAGCACATGGAGTTCATGTGCCCGAAGCTTCATAATGCTGATAAACTCTTCTTCCCAACATCCAGGAGATGAGAGAACAACCATGTTTTGAAGGGCAACTCATCACACCGAGGGGATCCACTTCTCGTTCTCTCTTGAACAGCATAGTGATGGTAAGTCTTGCTTGCTTTTGAGTTTTTTCATTTTTTTTTTTTTTGTATTGTACTCACTCTTTTACTAGTGCAGGTTGACTGAAGGCCCTTTCAGCGGATAAAGTTCCCTAACAAGGTGCAGCTAGAGTGAGCTACGGCCTTGACTCGTATATGGGTATTGTTCCAAGGTCCCAATGGTAGGGCTTGGTACCTGGGGGAGTGGTTCATTGCTCAGTGGTCGGATGCGAACCGACGCATTGTCCCTTGTCTTCCTCCTACTACCATGCACTATCTAGAGGACGTTCCTGAGGGCGAGGCCGAGTAGTTAGCTGGGGGTATGGGATGACAATTTCTTGGACTTGTTAGGAGACTACAATGCCTTCCTAGATAAGGAGACAGTCTGCATTCCCCTGACCCTAGAAGGCCCCATGGTATGTACCCTTCCCTATTACTTTTCCTGTTTTCCTTGAATCTTCCTATTTCCTCATTGAATAGCCCAAATATTGATTGGCTCATGGTATTAGGCTTAATATGACCAAAATACCATTGGATGGCCAAAGGCTAATCAGCTTGGGGTATTAGGTCTAACATTGCCAGAATACCATTTGATGGCGTAATTACCACTTGGCCTAGGGTACTATGTCTAAAAGAGACCAAAATACCCCTGGACTTGCATAAAGATTGTTTAAACATTTCTTGATCAAATTTGGTCAAATTTTTTTGTACTAACAACTTGACAGAAACCAAACAATGGTGGCCCACTAAAGGATTCACTAGACACGATCATATTAATCTCTTGATTAATCGATGTTTTGGCTGCTCACAAGAATTTATCAATTAATTAGTCGCTCGTACTTTTGTATTTGCACTTCCGCCATCGTTGAGCAAGATGACGGCAATACATGCACATGTCTCGGACAAAGAGGGGCATTATGTGGACATCTAATTTTGTCATTCACCTTGATAATGATGACCAAAGGGAATGATCAAGGTTTGTACTCTACATTGGAGGAGAATTTAGGCCTTTTATGATGATCCAGACCCCGCACTAACCCCAAAACCTGAATCTGATCCAAAACCCTAATCTAACCTAAAAACCTGGTAGCAACCCAAGATCCTAATCCGATCTAAAACCCTAATCCAACTTGAAACCCTGCAGCAACCCAAACCCTAATCCAACTTGAAACCCTACAGCAACCCAAACCCGGCCTGTCACCTCTATTCATACTCAGTCTTGTGGCACGTTATATTAGTATGTTATATATTAACGAATCGATTTTTAAAGGGCATAAATAAGGGTTTTCGGAATGGCATAAATAAGGATAAATAAGGATTACCGGAACACCCCCAACTTGTAATAGGGTAGAACATCCTTCCTTGCAAATCTTGAATTTGTACAAACAAAAAAGGAGCTCGAAGACGATGCCATTGGATATTTCTTGGTAAGACGATATCGACTATATATAGCACGCAAAAATTGGACCATCGGATCTCCCAGAATCACTCCTAGAAGTCAGATCGAGACAAACCGGACTAGTCATGGACCTCGAGCATGCCAAATATTTGGTGAGCCCACCATATTTCTCTTTGGAAATTTACAAATAACAGTCGGGTCTGTGAAATAGTGCATTTTTGGGTTGGCGGACCAACCAAACCATTATTGGAAGGTCCATTAAAGTTCAGGGTGGTGAGTCTGAAAACCTATAAATAGTACCTCTTTTTACCATTTTTAGTGTGTGAAAAAAAATATGGAAAGATCCCCCCCCCTCTTTTAGCCTTATTTCCTTCGTGAGAGAGCCTAGTGTGGAAGGAATGATCCCTCCTCCCGAGCTTATCGTGATTGGTGGAGGAGCCGAGGAAAAGGGGGACGAGATGAATCTTGGTGAAAAGGCTGACCCTCCAACCATTAGATGAGGCTCCCTCATACAGAAAGTTCTTCTCTTGGTCTCTTGCCGCTATAGCCTACGCAAGGTTATTTTCTTCTCCTATTGTACAGCTCAATTCTGAAGGCCATAACTTTTGACTTGGGTGGAGTTATGGGAGCCATAATACCTTTTCGGAAATGGAATTCAGTGCTCTATAGGTTGTCCAATTAATTATTGGACCACTAATTTGAAAGCCAAATTCATATGTTTAAGGGGTGTACCGGTACTCTGAAGTTCTATGCGCAATTTTGGAGTAGTAGTTTCCTATTATAATTTCACTATTTTACTTGGTTACCTTTTTTTTTTTTGGTTTCCATTTTTTTGTAATACTACCTTCTTACAAAAATAATCCTTTGGATGAAATAAAACACATTTCTGATTTATGAATCAATTCGATTTCCCTTCAAATTAGGGTTTCTTTAACTTATGGATTAAGGGTCGTTAGCGCTAGAACAAGATCTAGCTCCCATACTACCTACTGCGCCAAAACATGCATACTTTGATAACAACCTAATTTTTTCCAATATTGGCCAATTACCTATCATCAGAAGAGCAAATCTTAGTTATCCTAGCTCCAAATGTTTTGTTGTTTGGTTTACATAAAAGAAATTGCCTTCCCTTTAAAGGAACATCGAAATAAATGTGGACTTAAGTTTCGAGGGCCATAACTTTGCACTAGAAAGTAAGATGGGGGAGCACTTTTTCTTTTTTGGGTTGTTCATCACAATGAAAGGAACACAAGTTAAGAATCGCACCATAGTACAATATATCCAATTTCTAACTTTCTTCGAAGGGGTTCCCATTATAATTACTTCCATTACAGAACAATGAGACGATGATGTTGGGAAATAAACTGCTAAATCTTCCCTTCTAAGCCAATAGAACTCCGTAGTTAAGCGTGCTTAGGCGAGATTAGTACTAGGATGGGTGACCTCCTGGGAAGTCCTCATGTTGCACCCCTTTTTGTTTTTGACCATTTTCTATGCGGAGCGCGGCGGTCCCATGGGGAGGGGGGATGCAGTGGTAGAAGCTTGTTCGCGCCATGGAGTAATATATTTTATAATTTTTCCATTTTACTATGATGATTTTACGAAGGAGGAGTTATATTAATATTTACTTAATAGGCGACTAGCATGGTTGAATAGCATAAGAGAATGAGGGGGCATAATCTTGGTAGGTGCGATCATACCAGCACTAATGCACCGGATCCCATCAGAACTCCGCAGTTAAGCGTGCTCGGGCGAGAGTAGTACTAGGATGGGTGACCTCCTGGAAATTCCTCGTGTTGCACCCCATTTTGGTTTTTATCATTTTCTGTGCGGAGCGCAGCGGTGTCATGGGGAGGGGGGAGGTGGTGGGAGAAGCCCGTTTGCACCATGAAGTAAAATATTTTATTATTTTTCCATTTTACTACAATGATTTTACGAAGGAGGAGTTAAATTAATATTTAATTAATAGCCGACTAACGTTGGGCGAGAGTAGTATAAGAGAATGAGGGGGCATAAACTTGGCGGGTGCTATCCTACCAGCACTAATGCACCGGATCCCATCAGAACTCCGCAGTCAAGCGTGTTTGGCCGAGAGTAGTACTAGGATGGGTGACCACCTGGGAATTCCTCATGTTGCACCCCTTTTTGTTTTTGACCATTTTCTGTGCGGAGTGCGGCGGTGTCATGGGGAGGGGTGATGCGGTGAGAGAAGCCCGTTCACGCCATGGAGTAATATATTTTATTATTTTTCTATTTTACGACGATGATTTTACGAAACTAGGAGTTATATTAATACTTATGTAATAGGCAACTAGCGTGGTTGAATAGCATAAGAGAATGAGGGGGCAAAAACTTGGCGGGTGCGATCACACCAGCACTAATGCACCGGATCCCGTTAGAACTCCGCAGTTAAGCGTGCTTGAGCGAGAGTAGTACTAAGATGGGTGACCTCCTGGGAAGTCCTCGTGTTGCACCCCTTTTTGTTTTCGACCATTTTTTATGCGTAGCACGGCGTTGTCATGTGGAGGGGGGATGCGAGGGGAGAAGCCCGTTCGCGCCACGGAGTAATATATTTTATTATTTTTTCATTTTACTACGATGATTTTACAACGGAGGAGTTATATTAATATTTAATTAATAGGTGACTAGCGTGGTTGAATAGCAAAAGAGAATGAGGGGGCATAAGCTTGTCGGGTGCGATCATACCAGCACTAAAGCATCGGATGCCATCAGAACTCCGCAGTTAACCGTGCTTGGGAGAGAGTAGTACTAGGATGGGTGACCTCCTGAGAAGTCCTCGTGTTGCACCCGTTTTTGTTTTTAACCATTCTCTGCCTGGAGTGTGGCGGAGTCATAGGGAGGGGGGATGCGGTGGGTGAAGCCCGTTCGTGCCATGCAGTAATATATTTTATTATTTTTTAATTTTACGACGATGATTTTACGAAGGAGGAGTTATATTAATATTTAATTAATAGGCGACTACCGTGGTAGAATAGCATAAGAGAATGAGGGGCCACAAACTTAGAGGGTGCGATCATACCAACACTAATGCACCGGATCCCATCAGAACTCCGCAGCTAAGCGTGCTTGGGCGAGAGTAGTACTAGGATGGGTAACCTCCTGGGAAGTCCTCGTGTTGCACCCCTTTTTGTTTTGGACCATTTTCCGTGCGGAGGACGACAGTGTCATGGGGAGGGGGGATACAGTGGGAGAAGCCCGTTCGCGCCATGGAGTAATATATTTTATTATTTTTCAATTTTACTACGATGATTTTACGAAGGAGGAGTTATATCAATATTTAATTAATAGGCGACTAGCGTGGTTAAATAGCATAAGAGAATGAGGTGGCAAAAACTTGGCGGGTGCGATCATACTAGCACTAAGGCCCCGGATCCCATCAGAACTCCTCAATTAAGCGTGCTTGGGTGAGTGTAGTACTAGGATGGGTGACCTCCTGGGGTCCTCGTGTTGCACCCCTTTTTGTTTTTGACCATTTTCTGTGCAGAGCGCGGCGGTGTCATAGCGAGGGGGGATGCGGTGGGAGAAGCCCGTTCGCGCCATGATAATATATTTTATTATTTTTCCATTTTACTACGATGATTTTACAACGAAGGAGTTATATTAATATTTAATTAATAGGCGACTAGCGCGGTTGAATAGCATAAGAGAATGAGGGGGCATAAACTTGGCAGGTGCAATCATACCAGCACTAATGCAACGGATCCCAACAGAATTCCGCATTTAAGCGTGCTTGGGCTAGAATAGTACTAGGATGGGTGACCTCCTGGGAAGTCCTCGTGTTGCACACCTTTTTGTTTTTGACCATTTTCTGTGAGGAGTGCGGCGGTGTCATGGGGAGGGGGGATGTGGTGGGAGAAGCCCGTTCACACCACGAAGTAATATATTATACTATTTTTCCATTTTACGACGATGATTTTACGAAGGAGGAGTTATATTAATATTGAATTAATAGGCGACTAGCATGGTTGAATAGCATAAGAGAATGAGGGGGCATAAACTTGGTGGGTGTGATCATACCAGCACTAATGCACCGGATCCCATAAGAACTTCACTGTCAAGCGTGCTTGGGCGAGAGTAGTACTAGTATGGGTGACCTCCTGGGAAGTACTCGTGTTGCACCCCTTTTTCTTTTTGAATATTTCTGTCCGGAGCGCGGCGGTGTCATGGGGAAGGGGGATGCGGTGGGAGAAGCCCGTTCGCGCCATGGAGTAATATATTTTATTATTTTTCCCTTTTACTACGATGATTTTACAACGGAGGAGTTATATTAATATTTAATTAATAGGCGACTAGCGTGGTTGAATAGCATAAGAGAATGAGGGGGCATAAGCTTGTCGGGTGCGATCATACCAGCACTAATGCATCGGATGCCATCAGAACTTCGCAGTTAACCGTGCTTGGGAGAGAGTAGTACTAGGCTGGGTGACCTCCTGAGAAGTCCTCGTGTTGCACCAGTTTTTGTTTTTAACCATTTTCTGCCTGGAGTGTGGCGGAGTCATAGGGAGGGGGGATGTGGTGGGTGAAGCCCGTTCGTGCCATGGAGTAATATATTTTGTTATTTTTTAATTTTACGACGATGATTTTACGAAGGACGAGTTATATTAATATTTAATTAATAGGCGACTAGCGTGGTAGAATAGCATAAGAGAATGAGGGGCCACAAACATAGCGGGTGCGATCATACCAACACTAATGCACCGGATCCCATCAGAACTCCGCAGCTAAGTGTGCTTGGGCGAGAGTAGTACTAGGATGGGTCACCTCCTGGGAAGTCCTCGTGTTGCACCCCTTTTTGTTTTTGACAATTTTCTTTGTGGAGCACGGCGGTGTCATGGGGAGGGGGGATGCGGTGGGAGAAGCCCGTTCGCTCCACAAAGTAATATATTTTACTATTTCTCCATTTTACGACGATGATTTTACGAAGGAGGAGTTATATTAATATTGAATTAATAGGCGACGAGCAAGGTTAAATAGCATAAGAGAATGAGGGGGCATAAACTTGGCGGGTGTGATCATACCAGTACTAATGCACCAGATCCCATAAGAACTTCGCTGTCAAGCATGCTTGGGCGAGAGTAGTACTAGTATGGGTGACCTCCTGGGAAGTACTCGTGTTGCACCCCTTTTTGTTTTTGAACATTTCTGTCCGGAGCACGGCGGTGTCATGGGGAAGGGGGATGCGGAGGGAGAAGCCCGTTCGCACCATGGAGTAATATATTTTATTATTTTTCCATTTTACAACGATGATTTTACAATGGAGGAGTTATATTAATATTTTATTAATAGGCGACTAGCGTGGTTGAATAGCATATGAGAATGAGGGGGAATAAACTTGGCGGGTGTGATCATACCAGCACTAATGCAACGGACGCCATCAGAACTCCGCAGTTAACCGTGCCTGGGCGAGAGTAGTACTAGGATGGGTGGCCTCCTGGGAAGTCCTCGTGTTGCACCCGTTTTTGTTTTTAACCATTTTCTATCTGGAGTGTGGCGGTGTAATGGGGAGGGGGGATGCGGTGGGAGAAGCTCGTTCGTGCCATGAAGTAATATATTTTTTTATTTTTCAATTTTACGACGATGATTTTACGAAGGAGGAGTTATAATAATATTTTATTAATAGGCGACTAGCGTGGTTGAATAGCATAAGAGAATGAGGGGCCATAAACTTGGAGGGTGCGATCATACCAACACTAATGCACCGGATCCCATCAGAACTCCGCAGCTAAGCGTGCTTGGGCGAGACTAGTACTAGGATGGGTCACCTACTGGGAAGTCCTCGTGTTGCACCCCTTTTTGTTTTTGACATTTTTCTGCGCGGAGCACGGCGGTGTCATGGGGAGGGGGGATGCGGTGGTTGAAGTTCGTTCGTGCCATGGAGTAATATATTTTATTATTTTTTCATTTTACTACGATGATTTTACGAAGGAGGAGTTATATTAATATTTAATTAATAGGCGTTTAGCATGGTTGAATAGCATAAGAGAATGAGGGGGCATAAACTTGTTCAGTGCGATCATACCAGCACTAACGGACCGGAACCCTTCAGAACTCCGTAGGTAAGCGTGCTTGGGCAAGAGTAATACTAGGATGGGTGACCTCCTGGGAAGTCCTCGTCTTGCACCCCTTTTTGTTTTTGACAATTTTCTGTTCGGAGCACGATGGTGTCATGGGGAGGGGGGTTGCGGTGGGAGAAGCCTGTTCGCGCCATGGAGTAATATATTTTATTATTTTTCCATTTTACGACGATGATTTTACGAAGGAGGAGTTACATTAATATTTAATTAATAGGCGACAAGTGTGGTTGAATAGCATAAGAGAATGAGGGGGCATAATCTTGGCAGGTGTGATCATACCAGCACTAATGCACCGGATCCCATCAAAACTCCGCAGTTAAGCGTGCTTGGGTGAGAGTAGTACTAGGATGGGTGACCTCCTAGGAAGTCCCCGTGTTGCACCCCTTTTTGTTTTTGGCCATTTTCTGTGGGTAGCGCGGCAGTGTAATGGGGAGGGATGATGCGGTGGGAGAAGCCCGTTCGCACTATGGAGTAATATATTTTACTATTTTCCATTTTACGACAATGATTTTACGAAACTAGGAGTTATATTAATATTTATGTAATAGGCGACTAGCATGGTTGAATAGCATAAGAGAATGAGGGGGCATGAACATGGCGGGTGCGATCATACCAGCACTAATGCACCGGATCCCATCAGAACTCTGGAGTTAAGCGTGATTGGGCGAGAGTTGTACTAGGTTGGGTGACCCACCGGCAAGTCCTTGTGTTGCACCCCATTTTAGCGGTGTCATGGGGTGGGGGGATGCGCTGCTTGGGCGAGAGTAGTACAAGGATGGGAGACCTCTTGGGAAGTCCTCGTGTTTCACCCATTTTTGTTTTCGACTATTTACTGTGCTAAGCGCGGCCGTGTCATGGCGAGGGGGGATGCGGTGGGAGAAGCCCGTTCGCCCCATGGAGTAAAATATTTTATTATTTTTCTATTTTACTACCATGATTTTACGAAGGAGGAGTTATATTAATATTTAATTAATAGGCGACTAGCGTGGTTGAATAGCATAAGAGAATGAGGGGGCATAGACTTGGCAGGTGCGATCATACTAGCACTAATGCACCGGTTCCCATCAAACTCCGCAGTTAAGCGTGCTTGGGCGAGAGTAGTACTAAGATGGGTTACCTCCTGGGAAGTCCTCGTGTTGCACCCCTTGTTGTTTTCGACCATTTTCTGGACGGAGCGTGGCGGTGTCATGGCGAGGGGGGATGCGGTGGGAGAAGCCCGTTCGCCCCACGGAGTAATATATTTTATTATTTTTCTATTTTACTACCATGATTTTAGGAAGGAGGAGTTATATTAATATTTAATTAATAGGCGACTAGCGTGGTTCAATATCGTAAGAGAATGAGGGGACATAAACTTGGCGGGTGCGATCATACCAGCACTAATGCACTGGATCCCATCAGAACTCCGTAGTTAAGCGTGCTTGGGCGAGAGTAGTACTAAGATGGTTGACCTCCTGGGAAGTCCTCATGTTGCACCCCTTTTGGTTTTCGACCATTTTCTGGACGAAGCGCGGCAGTGTCATGGTGAGGGGGGATGCGGTGGGAGAAGCCCGTTCGCCCCATGGAGTAAAATATTTTATTATTTTTCTATTTTACTACCATGATTTTACAAAGGAGGAGTTATATTAATATTTAATTAATAGGCGACTAGCGTGGTTGAATAGCTTGAGAGAATGAGGGCGCATAAACTTGGCGGGTGCGATCATACTAGCACTAATGCACTGGTTCCCATCAAACTCCGCAGTTAAGCGTGCTTGGGCGAGAGTAGTACTAAGATGGGTTACCTCCTGGGAAGTCCTCGTGTTGCACCCCTTTTTGTTTTCGACCATTTTCTAGACGGAGCGCGGCGGTGTCATGGCGAGGGTGGATGCGGTGGGAGAAGCCCGTTCGCCCCACGGAGTAATATATTTTATTATTTTTGTATTTTTCTACCTTGATTTTACGAAAGAGGAGTTATATTAATATTTAATTAGTAGGCGACTAGCGTGGTTGAATAGCAGAAGAGAATGAGGGGGCATAAACTTGGCGGGTGCGATAATACTAGCACTAATGGACCGGTTCCCATCAAACTCCGCAGTTAAGCGTGCTTGAGCGAGAGTAGTACTAAGATGGGTTACCTCCTGGGAAGTCTTCGTGTTGCACCCCTTTTCGTTTTCGACCATTTTCTGGACGGAGCGCGGCGGTGTCATGGCGAGGGGGGATGCGGTGGGAGAAGCCCGTTCGCCCCACGGAGTAATATATTTTATTATTTTTCTATTTTACTACCATGATTTTATGAAGGAAGAGTTATATTAATATTTAATTAATAGGCGACTAGCGTGGTTCAATATCGTAAGAGAATGAGGGGACATAAACTTGGCGGGTGCGATCATACCAACACTAATGCAACGGATGCCATCAGAACTCTGCAGTTAACCGTGCATGGGCGAGAGTAGTACTAGGATGGGTGACCTCCTGGGAAGTCCTCGTGTTGCACCCGTTTTTGTTTTTAACCATTTTCTATCTGGAGTGTGGCGGTGTAATGGGGAGGGGGGATGCGGTGGGAGAAGCTCGTTCGTGCCATGGAGTAATATATTTTTTTATTTTTCAATTTTACGACGATGATTTTACGAAGGAGGTGTTATAATAATATATAATTAATAGGCGACTAGCGTGGTTGAATAGCATAAGAGAATGAGGGGCCATAAACTTGGAGGGTGCGATCATACCAACACTAATGCACCGGATCCCATCAGAACTCCGCAGGTAAGCGTGCTTGGGCGAGACTAGTACTAGGATGGGTCACCTACTGGGAAGTCCTCGTGTTGCACCCCTTTTTGTTTTTGACATTTTTCTGCACGGAGCACGGCGGTGTCATGGGGAGGGGGGATGCGGTGGTTGAAGTTCGTTCGTGCCATGGAGTAATATATTTTATTATTTTTTTATTTTACTACGATGATTTTACGAAGGAGGAGTTATATTAATATTTAATTAATAGGCGATTAGCGTGGTTGAATAGCATAAGAGAATGAGGGGGCATAAACTTGGCGGGTGCGATCATACCAGCACTAACTGATCGGATCCCTTCAGAACTCCGTAGTTAAGCGTGCTTGGGCAAGAGTAATACTAGGATGGGTGACCTCCTGGGAAGTCCTCGTGTTGCACCCCTTTTTGTTTTCGACCATTTTCTGGACGGAGCGCGGCGGTGTCATGGCGAGGGGGGATGCGGTGGGAGAAGCCCGTTCGCCCCACGGAGTAATATATTTTATTATTTTTCTATTTTTCTACCATGATTTTACGAAAGAGGAGTTATATTAATATTTAATTAGTAGGCGACTAGCGTGGTTGAATAGCAAAAGAGAATGAGGGGGCATAAACTTGGCGGGTGCGATAATACTAGCACTAATGGACCGGTTCCCATCAAACTCCGCAGTTAAGCGTGCTTGGGCGAGAGTAGTACTAAGATGGGTTACCTCCTGGGAAGTCTTTCTGTTGCACCCCTTTTTGTTTTCGACCATTTTCTGGACGAAGCGCGGCGGTGTCATGGCGAGGGGGGATGCGGTGGGAGAAGCCCGTTCGCCCCACGGAGTAATATATTTTATTATTTTTCTATTTTACTACCATGATTTTACGAAGGAGGAGTTATATTAATATTTAATTAATAGGCGACTAGCGGGGTTCAATATCGTAAGATAATGAGGGGACATAAATTGGCGGGTGTGATCATACCAACACTAATGCAACGGATGCCATCAGAACTCTGCAGTTAACCGTGCATGGGCGAGAGTAGTACTAGGATAGGTGACCTCCTGGGAAGTCCTCGTGTTGCACCCGTTTTTGTTTTTAACCATTTTCTATCTGGAGTGTGGCGGTGTAATGGGGAGGGGGGATGCGGTGGGAGAAGCTCGTTTGTGCCATGGAGTAATATATTTTTTTATTTTTCAATTTTACGACGATGATTTTACGAAGGAGGAGTTATAATAATATATAATTAATAGGCGACTAGCATGGTTGAATAGCATAAGAGAATGAGGGGCCATAAACTTGGAGGGTGCGATCATACCAATACTAATGCACCAGATCCCATCAGAACTCCGCAGCTAAGCGTGCTTGGGCGAGACTAGTACTAGGATGGGTCACCTACTGGGAAGTCCTCGTGTTGCACCCCTTTTTGTTTTTGACATTTTTCTGCACGGAGCACGGCGGTGTCATGGGGAGGGGGGATGCGGTGGTTGAAGTTCGTTCGTGCCATGGAGTAATATATTTTATTATTTTTTCATTTTTACTACGATGATTTTACGAAGGAGGAGTTATATTAATATTTAATTAATAGGCGATTAGCGTGGTTGAATAGCATAAGAGAATGAGGGGGCATAAACTTGGTGGGTGCGATCATACCAGCACTAACTGATCGGATCCCTTCAGAACTCCGTAGTTAAGCGTGCTTGGCCAAGAGTAATACTAGGATGGGTGACCTCCTGGGAAGTCCTCGGGTTGCACCCCTTTTTGTTTTTGACAATTTTCTGTGCGGAGCGCGATGGTGTCATGGGGAGGGGGGATGCGGTGGGAGAAGCCTGCTCGCGCCATGGAGTAATATATTTTATTATTTTTCCATTTTACGGCGATGATTTTACGAAGGAGGAGTTATATTAATATTTAATTAATAGGCGACAAGCGTGGTTGAATAGCATAAGAGAATGAGGGGGCATAATCTTGGTAGGTGTGATCATACAAGCAATAATGCACCGGATCCCATCAAAACTCCGCAGTTAAGCGTGCTTGCGCGAGAGTAGTACTAGGATGGGTGACCTCTAGGAAGTCCTCGTGTTGCACCCCTTTTTGTTTTTGGCCATTTTCTGTGGGTAGCGCGGCGGTGTAATGGGGAGGGATGATGCGGTGGGAGAAGCCCGTTCGCACTATGGAGTAATATATTTTACTATTTTTCCTTTTTAAGACGATAATTTTATAAAACTAGGAGTTATATTAATATTTATGTAATAGGCGACTGGCGTGGTTGAATAGCATAAGAGAATGAGGGGGCATGAACATGGCGGGTGCGATCATACCAGCACTAATGCACCGGATCCCATCAGAACTCCGGAGTTAACCGTGATTGGGCGAGAGTTGTACTAGTTGGGTGACCTCCCGGAAAGTCTTTGTGTTGCACCCCTTTTTAGCGGTGTCATGGCGAGGGGGGATGCGGTGGGAGAAGCCCGTTCGTGCCATGGAGAAATATATTTTATTATTTTTCTATTTCATTACGATGATTTTACGAAGGAGGAGTTATATTAATATTCAATTAATAGGCGACTAGTGTGGTTGAATAGCATAAGAGAATGTGGGGGGCATAAACTAGGCGGGTGCTATCATACCAGTACTAATGCACCGGATCCCATCAGAACTCCGCAGTCAAGCGTGCTTGGGCGAGAGTAGTCCTAGGATGGGTGACCTCCTAGGAAATCCTCGTGTTGCACCCCTTTTTTTTTTCGACCATTTTCTATGCGGAGCGTGGCGGGGTCACGGGGAGGGGGCATGCGGTGGGAGAAGCCCGTTCGCGCCATGGAGTAATATATTTTGTTATTTTCCATTTTACGACGGTGATTTTACGAATGAGGAGTTATATTAAAATTTAATTAATATGCGACTAGCGTGGTTGAATAGCATAAGAGAATGAGGGGGCAAAAACTTGGCGGGTGCGATCATACCAGCACTAATGCTCCGGATCCCATCAGAACTCCACGGTTGAGCGTGCTTGGGCAAGAGTAGTACAAGGATGGATGACCTCCTGGGAAGTCCTCGTGTTGCAGCCATTTTTCTTTTCGACCATTTTCTGTGCGGAGCGCGGCGGTGTCATGGCGAGGGGGGCTATGGTGGGAGAAGCCCGTTCGTGCCATGGAGTAATATATTTTATTATTTTTCCATTTTACAATGGTGACTATACGAAAGAGGACTTATATTAATATTTAATTAATAGGCGACTAGCGAGGTTGAATAGCATAAGAGAATAAGGGGGCATAAACTTGGCGGGTGCGATCATACCAGCGCTAATGCACCGGATCCCTTCAGAACTCTGCAGTGAAGCGTGGTTGGGCGAGAGTAGTACTAGGATGGGAGACCTCCTCGGAAGTCCTCGTGTTGCTCCCCTTTTTGTATTCGACAATTTTCTGTGCGGACCGTGGCGGTGTCATGGGGAGGGGGGTGCGGTGGGAGAAGCCCGTTCGCACTATGGAGTAATATATTTTAATACTTTTCCATTTTACGACGATGATTTTACGAAGGAGGAGTTATATTAATATTTAATTAATAAGCGACTAGCGTGGTTGAATAGCATCAGAGAAAGAGGGGGCATAAACTTGGCGGGTGCGATCATACCAGCACTACTGCACCGGATCCCTTTAGAACTCCGCAGGGAAGCGTGCTTGGGCGACAGTAGTACTAGGATGGGAGACCTCCTGGGAAGTCCTCGTGTTGCACCAATTTTTGTTTTCGACTATTTTCTGTGCGGAGCGCGGCGGTGTCATGGCGAGGGCGGATGCGGTGGGAGAAGCCCGTTCGCCCCACGGAGTAATATATTTTATTATTTTTCTATTTTACTACCATGATTTTACGAAGGAGGAGTTATATTAATATTTAATTAATAGGCGACTAGCGTGGTTGAATAGCATAAGAGAATGAGGGGGCATAAACTTGGCGGGTGCGATCATACAAGCACTACTGCACCGGATCCCTTCAGAAATCCGCAGTTAAGCGTGCTTGGGCGAGAGTAGTACTAGGATGGATGACCTACTGGGAAGTCCTCGTGTTGCACCCATTATTCTTTTCGACCATTTTATGTGCGGAGTGTGGCGGTGTCATTGGGAGGGGGGATGCGGTGGGTGAAGCCCGTTCGCACCATGCAGTAATATATTTTATTATTTTTCCATTTTACTACGGTGATTTTACGAAGGAGGAGTTATATTAATATTTAATTAATAGGCGACTAGCGTGGTTGAATAGCATAAGAGAATGAAGGGGCATAAACTTGGCGGGTGCGATCATACCAGCACTAATGCACCGGATCCCTTCAGAACTCCGCAGTGAAGCGTGCTTGGGCGAGAGTAGTACTTGGATGGGAGACCTCCAGGGAAGTCCTTGTGTTGCACCCATTTTCGATTTCGACCATTTTCTCGACGTAGTGCGGCGGTGTCATGGCGAGGGGGGATGCGGTGGGAGAAGCCCGTTCGTGCCTTGAAGTAATATATTTTGTTATTTTTCCATTTTACAACAGTGATTTTACGAAGGAGGAGTAATATTAATATTTAATTAATAGGCGACTACCGAGGTTGAATAGCATAAGAGAATGAGGAGGCATAAACTTGGCGGGTGCGATCATACCAGCACTAATGCACTGGATCCTATGAGAACTCCGTAGTTAAGCATGCTAGGGCGAGAGTAGTACTAGGATGGGTGACCTCCTGGGAAGTCCTCGTGTTAAACCCGTTTTTGTTTTTGACCATTTTCTTTCCAGACCATGGCGGTGTCATGGGGAGGGGGGATGCGGTGGGAGTAGCCCGTTTGCGCCACAGAGTAATATATTTTATTATTTTTCCATTTTACGACGATGATTTTACGAAGGAGGAGTTATATTAATATTTAATTAATAGGCGACTAGTGTGGTTGAATGGCATAAGAAAATGAGGGGGCATAAACTAGGCGGCTGCGATCATACCAGCACTAATGCATCGGATTCTATCAGAACTCCGTAGTTAAGCATGCTTGGGTGAGAGTAGTACTAGGATGGGTGACCTCCTGGGAAGTCCTCGTGTTAAACCCGTTTTTGTTTTTGACCATTTTCTTTCCAGACCGTGGCGGTGTCATGGGGAGGGGGGATGCAGTGGGAGTTGCCCGTTTGCGCCACAGAGTAATATATTTTATTATTTTTTCATTTTACGATGATGATTTTACGAAGGAGGAGTTATATTAATATTTAATTAATAGGCGACTAGTGTGGTTGAATAGCATAAGAGAATGAGGGGAAATAAATTAGGTGGGTATGATAATACTAGCACTAATGCACCAGATTCGATCAGAACGCTGTAGTTAAGCGTGCTTGGGCGAGAGTAGTACTAGGATGGGTGACCTCCTGGGAAGTCATCGTGTTTAATCGTTTTTGTTTTTCACCATTTTCTTTCCAGAGCGTGGCGGTGTCATGGGGAGGGGGGATGCGGTGGGAGTAGCCCTTTGCACTATGGAGTAATATGTTTTATTATTTTTCCATTTTACAACGGTGATTTTACGAAGGAGTAGTTATATTAATATTTAATTAATAGGCGACTAGCGAGGTTGAATAGTATAAGAGAATGAGGGGGCATAAATTTGGTGGGTGCGACCATACGAGCACTAATGCAACGGATCCCATCAGAACTCCGTAGTTAAGCGTGCTTGGGCGAGAGTAGTACTATAATGGGTGACCTCCTGGGAAGTCCTTGTGTTGCACCCGTTTTTGTTTTTGACAATTTTCTGTCCCGAGCATGGCGGTGTCATGTGGAGGGGGGATGCGGTGGGAGTAGCCCTTTAAGCCATGGAGTAATATGTTTTATTATTTTTGCATTTTACTACGATGGTTTTACGTAGGAGGAGTTATATTAGTATTTAATTAATTGGCGACTGGCGTGGTAAGATAGTATAAGAAAATGAGGGGGCGTAAACTAGGCGGGTGCGATCATACCAGCACTAATGCACCAGATCCTATCAGAACTCCGTAGTTAAGCGTGCTTGGGCGAGACTAGTACTAAGATGGGTGACCTCCTGGGAAGTCCTCGTGTTGCACCCCTTTTGGTTTTCGACCATTTTCTGGATGGAGAGCGGCGGTGTCATGGCGAGGGGGGATGCGGTGGGAGAAGCCCGTTCGTGCAATGGAGTATTATATTTTATTATTTTTCCATTTTACGATGATGATTTTACGAAGGAGGAGTTATATTAATATTTAATTAATAGGCGACTAGCGTGGTTGAATAGCATAAGAGAATGAGGGGGCATAAACTTGGCGGGTGCGATCATACCAGCACTACTGCACCGGATCCCTTTAGAACTCCGCAGGGAAGCGTGCTTTGGTGAGAGTAGTACTAGGATGGGAGACCTCCTGGGAAGTCCTCGTGTTGCACCAATTTTTGTTTTCGACTATTTTCTGTGCGGAGCGCGGCGGTGTCATGGCGAGGGCGGATGCGGTGGGAGAAGCCCGTTCGCCCCACGGAGTAATATATTTTATTATTTTTCTATTTTACTACCATGATTTTACGAAGGAGGAATTATATTACTATTTAATTAATAGGCGACTAGCGAGGTTGAATAGCATAAGAGAATGAGGGGGCATAAACTTGGTGGGTGTGATTATACCAGTACTAATGCACAGAATCCCATCAGAACTCCTCAATTAACCGTGCTTGGGCGAGTGTAGTACTAGGATGGGTGACCTCCTGGGGTCCTCGTGTTGCACCCCTTTTTGTTTTTGACCATTTTCTGTGCGGAGCGCGGCGGTGGCATAGGGAGGGGGGATGCGGTGGGAGAAGCCCGTTCGCGCCATGAGTGATATATTTTATTATTTTTCCATTTTACTACGATAATTTTCCAACGGAGGAGTTATATTAATATTTAATTAATAGGCAACTAGCGTGGTTGAATAGCATAAGAGAATGAGGGGGCATAAACTTGGCAGGTGCGATCATACCAGTACTAATGCAACAGATCCCAACAGAATTCCGCATTTAAGCGTGCTTGGGCGAGAGTAGTACTAGGATGGGTGACCTCCTGGGAGGTCCTCGTGTTGCACCCCTTTTTGTTTTTGACCATTTTCTGTGCGGAGCGCGACGGTCTCATGGGGAGGGGGGATGCGGTGCGAGAAGCACGTTCGCGCCATGAAGTAATATATTTTACTATTTTTCCATTTTACGATGATGATTTTACGAAGGAGCAGTTATATTAATATTTAATTAATAGGCGACTAGCATGGTTGAATAGCATAAGAGAATGAGGGGGCATAAACTTGGTGGGTGTGATCATACCAGCACTAATGCACTGGATCCCATAAGGACTTCTCAGTCAAGCGTGCTTGGGCGAGAGTAGTACTAGTATGGGTGACCTCCTGGGAAGTACTCGTGTTGCACCCCTTTTTGTTTTTGAACATTTCTGTCCGGAGCGCGGCGGTGTCATGGGGAAGGGGGATGCGGTGGGAGAAGCCCGTTCACGCCATGGAGTAATATATTTTATTATTTTTCAATTTTAATACGATGATTTTACAACGGAGGAGTTATATTAATATTTAATTAATAGGCGACTAGCGCGGTTGAATAGCATAAGAGAATGAGGGGGCATAAGCTTGTCGGGTGCGATCATACCAGCACTAATGCATCGGATGCCATCAAAACTCCGCAGTTAACCGTGCTTGGGAGAGAGTAGTACTAGGATGGGTGACCTCCTAGGAAGTCCTCATGTTGCACCCGTTTTTGTTTTTAACCATTTTCTGCCTGGAGTGTGGCGGAGTCATAGAGAGGGGGGATGCGGTGGGTGAAGCCCGTTCGTGCCATGGAGTAATATATTTTATTATTTTTTAATTTTACGGCGATGATTTTACGAAGGAGGAGTTATATTAATATTTAATTAATAGTCGACTAGCGTGGTAGAATAGCATAAGAGAATGAGGGGCCTCAAACTTAGCGGGTGCGATCATACCAACACTAATGCACCGGATCCCATCAGAACTCCGCAGCTAAGTGTGCTTGGGCGAGAGTAGTACTAGGATGGGTCACTTCCTGGGAAGTCCTCGTGTTGCACCCGTTTTTGTTTTTGACAATTTTCTGCACAGCGCGCAGCGGTGTCATGGGGAGGGGGGATGTGGTGGGAGAAGCCCGTTCGCGCCATGGAGTAATATATTTAATTATTTTTCCATTTTACTACGATGATTTTACGAAGGAGGAGTTATATTAATATTTAATTAATAGGCGACTAACATGGTTGAATAGCATAAGAGAATGAGGGGGCATAAACTTGGAGGGTGTGATCATACCAGCACTAATGCACCGGATCCCGTAATGACTTTGCAGTCAAGCGTGCTTGGGCGAGAGTAGTACTAGTATGGGTGACCTCCTGGGAAGTACTCGTGTTCCACCCCTTTTTGTTTTTGAACATTTCTGTCCGGAGTGCGGCGGTGTCATGGTGAAGGGGGATGTGGTGGGAGAAGCCCGTTCGGGCCATGGAGTAATATATTTTATTATTTTTCCATTTTACTACGATGATTTTACAACGGAGGAGTCATATTAATATTTAATTAATAGGCGACTAGCGTGGTTGAATAGCATAAGAGAATGAGGGGGCATAAACTTGGCGGGTGCGATCATACCAGCTCTAATGCAACAGATGCCATCAGAACTCCGCAGTTAACCGTGCTCGGGCGAGAGTAGTAGTAGGATGGGTGACCTCCTGGGACGTCCTCGTGTTGCACCCGTTTTTGTTTTTAACCCTTTTTTGTCTGGAGTGTGGTTGTGTCATGCGGAGGGGGGATGCTGTGGGAGAAGCCCGTTCGTGCCATGGAGTAATATATTTTATTATTTTTCTATTTTACGACGATGATTTTACGAAGGAGGAGTTATATTAATATTTAATTAATAGGCGACTAGCGTGGTTGAATAGCATTAGGGAATGAGGGGGCATAAAATTGGCGGGTGCGATCATACAACCACTAATGCACCGGATCTCTTCGGAACTCCGCAGTGAAGCGTGCTTGGGCGAGAGTAGTACAAGGATGGGAGACCTCCTGGGAAGTCCTCGTGTTGCACCCATTTTTGTTTTTGTCTATTTACTATGCGAAGCACGGCGGTGTCATGGCGAGGGGGGGTTGCGGTGGGAGAAGCCCGTTCGCCCCACGGAGTAAAATATTTTATTATTTTTCTATTTTACTACCATGATTTTACGAAGGAGGTGTTATCTTAACATTTAATTAATAGGCGACTAGCGTGGTTCAATAGCGTAAGAGAATGAGGGGACATAAACTTGGCGGGTGCGATCATACCAGCACTAATGCACCGGATCCCATCAGACCTTCGTAGTTAAGCGTGCTTGGGCGAGAGTAGTACTAAGATGGTTGACCTCCTGGGAAGTCCTCATGTTTTCGACCATTTTCTGGACGAAGCGCGGCGGAGTCAAGGCGAGGGGGGATGCGGTGGGAGAAGCCCGTTCGTGCTTTGGAGTAATATATTTTATTATTTTTCCATTTCACGACTGTGAATTTACGAAGGAGGAGTTATATTAATATTTAATTAATAGGCGACTATCGAGGTTGAATAGCATAAGAGAATGTGGGGGCATAAACTTGGCGGGTGCTATCATACCAGTACTAATGCACCGGATCCCATCAGAATTCCGCATTTAAGCATGCTTGTGCGAGAGTAGTACTAGGATGGGTGACCTCCTGGGAAGTCCTCGTGTTGCACCCCTTTTTGTATTCAAAAATTTTCTGTGCGGAGCGCGACGGTGTCATGGCGAGGGGGGATGCGGTGGGAGAAGCCTATTCGCGCCATGGAGTAATATATTTTTTTATTTTTCCATTTTACTACGATGATTTTACGAAGGAGGAGTTATATTAATATTTAATTAATAGGTGACTAGCGTGGTTGAATAGCATAAGAGAATGTGGGGGCATAAACTAGGCGGGCGCGATCATACCAGCACTAATGCACCGGATCCTATTAGAACTCTGTAGTTAAGTGTGCTTTGGCGAGACTAGTACTAGGATGAGTGACCTCCTGGGAAGTCCTCGTGTTGCACCCCTTTTTGTATTCGACCATTTTCTGTGCGGAGCGTGGCGGTGTCATGGCGAGGGGGGATGCGGTGGGAGAAGCCCGTTTGCACCACAGAGTAATATATTTTATTATTTTTCCATTTTACGACGATGATTTTGCGAAGGAGGAGTTATATTAATATTTGATTAATAGGCGACTAGCGGGGTTGAATAGCATAAGAGAATGAGGGGGCATAAACTGGGCGGGTGCGATCATACCAGCACTAATGCACCGGATACTATCAGAACTCCGTAGTTAAGCATTCTTGGGCGAGAGTAGTACTAGGATGGGTGACCTCCAGGGAAGTCCTTGTGTTAAACCCGTTTTTGTTTTTGACCATTTTCTTTCCAGAGCGTGGCGGTGTCATGGGGAGGGGGGATGCGGTGGGAGTAGCCCTTTGCGCCATGGAGTAATATGTTTTATTATTTTTCCATTTTTCTACGTTGATTTTACGAAGGAGGGGTTATATTAGTATTTAATTAGTAGGCGACTAGCGTGGTTCAATAGCGTAAGAGAATGAGGGGGCATAAACTTGGCGGGTGCGATCATACCAGCACTAATGCACCGGATCCCATCAGAACTCCGTTGTATGGCGTGCGTGGGCGAGAGTAGGACTAGGGTGGGTGACCTCCTGGGAAGTCCTCATATTGCACCCCTTTTTGTTTTCGACCATTTTCTGTGCGGAGCATGGCGGGGTCATGGGGAGGGGGGATGCGGTGGGAGAAGCCCGTTCATGCCATGGAGTAATATATTTTATTATTTTTCCATTTTACGACGGTGATTTTATGAAGGTGGAGTTATATTAGAATTTATTTAATATGCGACTAGCGTAGTTGAATAGCATAAGAGAATGAGGGGGCATAAACTAGGCGGGTGCGATCATACCAGCACTAATGCACCGGATCCCCTCAGAACTCCCCAGTGAAGCGTGCTTGGGCGAGAGTAGTACTAGGATGGGAGAACTCCTGGGAAGTCCTCGTGTTGCACCCCTTTCTGTATTTGACCATTTTTTGTGCGGAGCACGGCGGTGTCATGGCGAGGTGGGATGCTGTGGGAGAAGCCCGTTCGTGCCAAGGAGTAATATATTTTATTATTTTTCTATTTTACTACGATGATTTTACGAAGGAGGAGTTATATTAATATTCAATTAATAGGCGACTAGCGTGGTTGAATAGCATAAGAGAATGTGGGGGCATAAACTAGGCGGGTGCGATCATACCAGCACTAATGCACCGGATCCTATCAGAACTCCGTAGTTAAGCGTGCTTGGGCAAGAGTAGTACTAAGATGGTTGACCTCCTGGGAAGTCTCCATGTTGCACCCCTTTTGGTTTTCGACCATTTTCTGGACGGAGCGCGGCGGAGTCATGGCGAGGGGGGATGCGGTGGGAGAAGCCCATTCGTGCCATGGAGTAATATATTTTATTATTTTTCCATTTTACGACTGTGAATTTACGAAGAAGGAGTTATATTAATATTTAATTAATAGCCGACTAGCGAGGTTGAATAGCATAAGAGAATGTGGGGGTATAAAATTGGCGTGTGCTATCATACCAGTACTAATGCTCCGGATCCCATCAAAACTCCGCAGTTAAGCGGGCTAGGGCGAGAGTAGTACTAGGATGGATGACCTCCTGGGAAGTCGTCGTGTTGCACCCATTTTTCTTTTCGACCATTTTCTGTGCGGAGCGCGGCGGTGTCATGGCGAGGGGGCCTACGATGGGAGAAGCCCGTTCGTGCCATGGAGTAATATATTTTATTATTTTTCCATTTTACAATGGTGATTTTACGAAAGAGGACTTATATTAATATTTAATTAATAGGCGACTTGCGAGGTTGAATAGCATAAGAGAATGAGGGGGCATAAACATGGCGGGTGCGATCATCCCTGCACTAATCCACCGGATCCCTTCAGAACTCTGCAGTGAAGCGTGGTTCGGCGAGAGTAGTACTAGGATGGGAGACCTCCTCGAAAGTTCTCGTGTTGCTCCCCTTTTTGTATTCGACCATTTTCTGTGCGGAGCGTGGCGGTGTCATGGGGAGGGGGGTGCGGTGGGAGAAGCCCTTTCGTACTATGGAGTAATATATTTTAATATTTTTCCATTTTACGACGATGATTTTACGAAGGAGGAGTTATATTAATAGGCGACTAGCGTGGTTGAATAGCATAAGAGAATGAGGGGGCATAAACTTGGCGGGTGCGATCATACCAGCACTAATGCACCGGATCCCTTCAGAACTCCGCAGTGAAGCGTGCTTGGGCGAGAGTAGCACCAGGATGGGAGACCTCCTGGGAAGTCCTCGTGTTGCACCAATTTTTGTTTTCGACTATTTTCTGTGCGGAGCGCGGCGGTGTCATGGCGAGGGTGGATGCGGTGGGAGAAGTCTGTTCGCCCCACGGAGTAATATATTTTATTATTTTTCTATTTTACTACCATGATTTTACGAAGGAGGATTTATTTTAATATTTATTTAATAGGCGACTAGCGTGGTTGAATAGCATAAGAGAATGAGGGGGCATAAACTTGGCGGGCGCGATCATACTAGCACTAATGCACTGGATCCCATCAAACTCCGCAGTTAAGCGTGCTTGGGCGAGAGTAGTACTAAGATGGGTTACCTCCTGGGAAGTCCTCTTGTTGCACCTCTTTTTGTTTTCGACCATTTTCTGGACGGAGCGCGGCAGTGTCATGGCGAGGGGGAATGCGGTGGGAGAAGCCCGTTCGCCCCACGGAGTAATATATTTTATTATTTTTCTATTTTACTACCATGATTTTACGAAGGAGGAGTTATATTAATATTCAATTAATAGGCGACTAGCGTGGTTGAATAGCATAAGAGAATGAGGGGGCATAAACTTGGCGGGTCCGATCATCCCAGCACAAATGCACCGGATCCCTTCAGAACTCTGCAATTAAGCGTGCTTGGGCAAGAGTAGTACTAGGATGGGTGACCTCCTAGGAAGTCCACGTGTTGCACCCCTTTTTGTTTTCGACCATTTTCTGTGCGGAGCGTGGCGGGCTCATGGGGAGGGGGGTTGCGGTGGAAGAAGCCCGTTCTCTCCATGGAGTAATATATTTTGTTATTTTTCCATTTTACGATGGTGATTTTATGAAGGAGGAGTTATATTAAAATTTAATTAATATGCGACTAGCGTGGTTGAATAGCATAAGAGAATGAGGGGGCAAAAACTTGGCAGGTGCGATCATACCAGCACTAATGCTCCGGATCCCATCAGAACTCCACGGTTAAGCGTGCTTGGGCGAGAGTAGTACTAGGATGGGTGACCTCCTGGGAATTCCTCGTGTTGCACCCCTTTTTGTATTCGACCATTTTCTGTGTGGAGCGTGGCGGTGTCATGGGGATGGGGTGTGCGGTGGAAGAAGCCCGTTCGAGCCATGGAGTAATATATTTTATTATTTTTCCATTTTACAACGGTGATTTTACGAAAGAGGAGTTATATTAATATTTAATTAATAGGCGACTAGCAAGGTTGAATAGTATAAGAGAATGAGGGGGCATAAACTTGGCGGGTGCGATCACCCCTGCACTAATGCACCGGATCCCTTCAGAACTCTGCAGTGAAGCGTGGTTGGGCGAGTGTAGTACTAGGATGGGAGACCTCCGCGGAAGTCCTCGTGTTGCTCCCCTTTTTGTATTCGACCATTTTCTGTGCGGAGCGTGGCGGTGTCATGGGGAGGGGGGTGCGGTGGGAGAAACCCGTTCGTGCTATGGAGTAATATATTTTAATATTTTTCCATTTTACGACGATGATTTTACGAAGGAGGAGTTATATTAATATTTAATTAATAGGCGACTAGCGTGGTTGAATAGCATAAGAGAATGAGGGGGCATAAACTAGGCGGGAGCGATCATACCAGCACTAATGCACCGGATCCCTTCAGAACTCCACAGTGAAGCGTACTTGGGCGAGAGTAGTACGAGGATGGGAGACCTCCTGGGAAGTCCTCGTGTTGCTCACATTTTTGTTTTCGACCATTTTCTGTGCAGAGCGCGGCGGTGTCATGGCGAGGGGGGATGCGGTTGGAGAAGCCCTATCCCCCCACGGAGTAATATATTTTATTATTTTTCTATTTTACTACCATGATTTTACGAAGGAGGAGTTATATTAATATTTAATTAATAGGCGACTTGCGTGGTTGAATAGCATAAGAGAATGAGGGGGCATAAACTTGGCGGGTGCGATCATACCAGCACTAAAGTACCGGATCCCATCAAACTCCGTAGTTAAGCGTGCTTGGGCGAGAGTAGTACTAAGATGGGTTACCTCCTGGGAAGTCCTCGTGTTGCACCCCTTTTTGTTTTCGACCATTTTCTGTGCGGAGCGTGGCGGTGTCATGGGGAGGGGGGATGCGGTGGGAGATGCCCGTTTGCGCCATTGAGTAATATATTTTATTATTTTTCTATTTTACTACCTTGATTTTACGAAGGAGAAGTTATATTAATATTTATCTTATAGGCGACTAGCGAGGTTGAATAGCGTAAGAGAATGAGGGGGCATAAACTTGGTGGTTGCTTTCATACCAGTACTAATGCACCGGATCTCTTCAGAACTCCGCAGTTAAGCGTGGTTGGGCGAGAGTAGTACTTAGATGGGTGACCTTCTGGGAAGTCCTCGTGATGCTCCCCTTTTTGTATTCGACCTTTTTCCGTGCGGAGCGTGGCGGTGTCATGGGGAGGGGGGATGCGGTGGGAGATGCCCGTTTGCGCCGCAGAGTGAAATATTTTATTATTTTTCTATTTTACGACGATGACTTTACGAAGGAGGAGTTATATTAAAATTTAATTATAAGGCGACTAGCGTGGCTGAATAGCATAAGAGAATGAGGGGGCATAAACTTGGCGAGTGCGATCATACCAGCACTAATGCAACGGATCCTTTCAGAACTCTGTAGTTAAGCGTGCTTGGGCGAGAGTAGTACTAGGATGGGTAACCTCCTGGGAAGTACTCGTGTTAACCCTGTTTTTCTTTTTGACCATTTTCTTTCCAGAGTGTGGTGGTGTCATGGGGAGGGGGATGCGGTGGGAGTAGCACTTTGCGCCATGGAGTAATATGTTTTATTAATTTTCCATTATTCTACGTTGATTTTACGAAGGAGGAGTTATATTAGTATTTAATTAGTAGGCGACTAGAGTGGTTCAATAGCATAAGAGAATGAGGGGGCATAAACTTCGCGGGTGCGATTATTCCAGCACTAATGCGCCGGATCCCATTGGAACTCCGCAGTTAGGCGTGCTTGGGTGAGTGTACTACTAGGATGGGTGACCTCCTGGGAAGTCATCGTGTTGCACCCCTTTTTGTTTTCGACCATTATTTGTGCGGAGTGTGGCGGGGTCATGGGGAGGGGGGATGCGGTGGGAGAAGCCCATTCACACCATGGAGTAATATATTTTGTTATTTTTCCATTTTACGGCGGGGATTTTATGAAGGAGGAGTTATATTAGAATTTAATTAATATACGACTAGCGTGGTTGAAAAGGATAACAGAATGAGGGGGCAAAAACTTGGCGGGTGCGATCATACGAGCACTAATGCTCCGGATCCCGTCAGAACTCAATGTTTAAGCGTGCTTGGGCGAGAGTAGTACTAGGATGGGTGACCTCTTGGGAAGTCCTCGTGTTGCACCCCTTTTTGTATTCGACCTATTTCTGTGCGGAGCGTGGCGGTGTCATGGGGAGGGGGGGCGCGGTGGGAGAAGCCCGTTCGCGCCAAGGAGTAATATATTTTACTATTTTTTCATTTTACTACGATGATTTTACGAAGGAGAAGTTATATTAATATTAGTTTAAAAGGCGACTAGCATTGTTGAATAGCATAAGAGAATGAGGGGGCATAAACTTGGCGGTTGCGATTATACCAGTACTAATGCATCGGATCCCTTCAAAAATCCGCAGTTAACCGTGCTTGGGCGAGAGTAGTACTAGGATGGATGACCTCCTGGGAAGTCCTCGTGTTGCACCCATTTTTCTTTTCGACCATATTCTGTGCGGAGCGCGGCGGCGTCATGGCGAGGGGGGATGCGGTGGGAGAAGCCCGTTCGCGCCATTGAGTAATATATTTTATTATTTTTCTATTTTACTACCACGATTTTACGAAGGAGAAGTTATATTAATATTTACTTTATAGGCGACTAGCGAGGTTGAATAGCATAAGAGAATGAGGGGGCATAAACTTGGCAGTTGCGATCATACCAGTACTAATGCACCGGATCTCTTCAGAACTCCGCAGTGAAGCGTGGTTGGGCGAGAGTAGTACTAGGATGGGTGACCTTCTGGGAACTCCTCGTGATGCTCCCCTTTTTGTATTCGACCATTTTCTGTGCGGAGCGTGGCGGTGTCATGGGGAGGGGGGATGCGGTGGGAGAAGCCCGTTCGTGCCATGGATAATATATTTTATTATTTTTCTATTTTACGACAATGATTTTACGAAGGAGGAGTTATAATAATATTTAATTAATAGGAGACTAACATGGTTGAATAGCATAAGAGAATGAGGGGGCATAAACTTGGCGGGAGTGATCATACCAGCACTAATGCACGGGATCTCGTAAGAACTTTGCAGTCAAGCGTGCTTGGGCGAGAGTAGTACTAGTATGGGTGACCTCCTGGGAAGTACTCGTGTTGCACCCCTTTTTGTTTTTGAACATTTCTGTCCGGAGTGCGGCGGTGTGATGGTGAAGGGGGATGTGGTGGGAGAACCCCGTTCGCTCCATGGAGTAATATATTTTATTATTTTTCCGTTTTACTTCGATGATTTTACAACGGAGGAGTTATATTAATATTTAATTAATAGGCGACTAGCGTGGTTGAATAGCATAAGAGAATGAGGGGGCATAAACTTGGCGGGTGCAATCATACCAGCTCTAATGCAACGGATGCCATCAGAACTCCGCAGTTAACCGTGCTCGGGCGAGAGTAGTAGTAGGATGGGTGACCTCCTGGGACGTCCTCGTGTTGCACCCGTTTTTGTTTTTAACCATTTTTTGTCTGGAGTGTGGCTGTGTCATGGGGAGGGGGGATGCTGTGGGAGAAGCCCGTTCGTGCCATGGAGTAATATATTTTATTATTTTTCAATTTTACGATGATGATTTTACGAAGGAGGAGTTATATTAATATTTAATTAATAGACGACTAGCGTGGTTGAATAGCATAAGGGAATGAGGGGGCAAAAACTTGGCGGGTGCGATCATACCAGCACTAATGCTCCGGATCCCATCAGAACTCCACGGTTGAGCGTGCTTGGGCGAGAGTAGTACTAGGATGGATGACCTCCTGGGATGTCGTCGTGTTGCACCCATTTTTCTTTTCGACCATTTTCTGTGCGGAGCGCGGCGGTGTCATGGCGAGGGGGCCTACGGTGGGAGAAGCCCGTTCGTGCCATGGAGTAATATATTTTAATGTTTTTCCATTTTATAATGGTGATTTTAGGAAAGAGGAATTATTAATATTTAAGTAATAGGCGACAAGCGAGGTTGAATAGCATAAGAGAATGAGGGGGCATAAACTAGGCGGGTGTGATCATACTAGCGCTAATGCACCGGATCCTTTCAGAACTCTGCAGTGAAGCGTGGTTGGGCAAGAGTAGTACTAGGATGGGAGACCTCCTCGGAAGTCCTCGTGTTGCTCCCCTTTTTGTATTTGACCATTTTCTGTGCGGACCGTGGCGGTGTCATGGGGAGGGGGGTGCGGTGGGCGAAGCCCGTTCGCACTATGGAGTAATATATTTTAATATTTTTGCATTTTACGATGATGATTTTACGAAGGAGGAGTTATATTAATATTTAATTAATAGGCGACTAGCGTGGTTGAATAGCATAAGAGAATGAGGGGGCATAAACTTGGCGGGTGCGATCATACCAGCACTAATGCACCGGATCCCTTCAGAACTCCGCAGTGAAGCGTGCTTGGGCGAGAGTAGTACCAGGATGGGAGACCTCCTGGGAAGTCCTCGTGTTGCACCAATTTTTGTTTTCGACTATTTTCTGTGCGGAGCGCGGCAGTGTCATGGCGAGGGCGCATGCGGTGGGAGAAGTCCGTTCGCCCCACGGAGTAATATATTTTATTATTTTTCTATTTTACTACCATGATTTTACGAAGGAGGAGTTATATTAATATTTAATTAATAGGCGACTAGCGTGGTTGAATAGCATAAGGGAATGAGGGGGTATAAACTTGGCGGGTGCGATCATACTAGCACTAATGCACCGGATCCCATCAAACTCCGCGGTTCAGCGTGCTTGGGCGAGAATAGTACTCAGATGGGTTACCTCCTGGGAAGTCCTCGTGTTGCACCCCTTTTTGTTTTCGACCATTTTCTGGACGGAGCGCGACGGTGTCATGGCGAGGGGGAATGCGGTGGGAGAAGCCCGTTCGCCCCACGGAGTAATATATTTTATTATTTTTCTATTTTACTACCATGATTTTACGAAGGAGGAGTTATATTAATATTTAATTAATAGGCGACTAGCGTGGTTGAATAGCATAAGAGAATGAGGGGGCGTAAACTTGGCGGGTCCGATCATCCCAGCACTAATGCACTGGATCCCTTCAGAACTCCGCAATTAAGCGTGCTTGGGCAAGAGTAGTACTAGGATGGGTGACCTCCTAGGAAGTCCTCGTGTTGCACCCCTTTTTGTTTTCGACCATTTTCTGTGCGGAGCGTGGCGGTGTCATGGGGAGGGGGGCTGCGGTGGGAGATGCCCGTTTGCGCCATTGAGTAATATATTTTATTATTTTTCTATTTTACTACCATGATTTTACGAAGGAGAAGTTATATTAATATTTATCTTATAGGCGACTAGCGAGGTTGAATAGCATAAGAGAATAAGGGTGCATAAACTTGGTGGTTGCGATCATACCAGTACTAATGCACCGGATCTCTTCAGAACTCCGCAGTTAAGCGTGGTTGGGCGAGAGTAGTACTAGGATGGGTGACCTTCTGGGAAGTCCTCGTGATGCTCCCCTTTTTGTATTCGACCATTTTCTGTGCGGAGTGTGGCGGTGTCATGGGGAGGGGGGATGCGGTGGGAGAAGCCCGTTCGTGCCTTGGATAATATATTTTATTATTTTTCTATTTTACGACAATGATTTTACGAAGGAGGAGTTATATTAATATTTAATTAATAGGAGACTAGCGAGGTTGAATAGCATAAGAGAATGAGGGGGCACAAACATGGCGGGTGCGATCATACCAGCACTAATTCACCGGATCCCTTTAGAACTCCGCAGTGAAGCGGGCTTGGGCGAGAGTAGTACTAGGATGGGAGACCTCCTGGGAAGTCCTCGTGTTGCACCCATTTTTGTTTTCGACCATTTTCTATGCGGAGCGCGGCGGTGTCAGGGCGAGGGGGGATGCGGTGGAAGAAGCTTGTTCTTGCCATGGAGAAATATATTTTATTATTTTTCAATTTTACGACGGTGATTTTACGAAGGAGGAGTTATATTAATGTTTAATTAATAGGCGACTAGCGAGGTTGAATAGCATAAGAGATTGAGGGGGCATAAACTTGGCAGGTGCGATCATACCAGCACTAATGCACCGGATCCCTTCAGAACTCTGCTGTGAAGCGTGCTTGGGCGAGAGTAGTACCAGGATGGGAGACCTCCTGGGAAGTCCTCGTGTTGCACCAATTTTTGTTTTCGACTATTTTCTGTGCGGAGCGCGGCGGTGTCATGGCGAGGGCGGATGCGGTGGGAGAAGTCCGTTCGCCCCACGGAGTAATATATTTTATTATTTTTCTATTTTACTACCATGATTTTACGAAGGAGGAGTTATATTAATATTTAATTAATAGGCGACTAGCGTGGTTGAATAGCATAAGGGAATGAGGGGGCATAAACTTGGCGGGTGCGATCATACTAGCACTAATGCACCGGATCCCATCAAACTCCGCAGTTAAGCGTGCTTGGGCGAGAGTAGTACTAAGATGGGTTACCTCCTGGGAAGTCCTCGTGTTGCACCCCTTTTTGTTTTCGACCATTTTCTGGACGGAGCGCGACGGTGTCTTGGCGAGGGGGAATGCGGTGGGAGAAGCCCGTTCGCCCCACGGAGTAATATATTTTGTTATTTTTCTATTTTACTACCATGATTTTACGAAGGAGGAGTTATATTAATATTTAATTAATAGGCGACTTGCGTGGTTGAATAGCATAAGAGAATGAGGGGGCATAAACTTGGCGGGTCCGATCATCCCAGCACTAATGCACTGGATCCCTTCAGAACTCCGCAATTAAGCGTGCTTGGGCAAGAGTAGTACTAGGATGGGTGACCTCCTAGGAAGTCCTCGTGTTGCACCCCTTTTTGTTTTCGACCATTTTCTGTGCGGAGCGTGGCGGTGTCATGGGGAGGGGGGATGCGGTGGGAGATGCCCGTTTGCGCCATTGAGTAATATATTTTATTATTTTTCTTTTTTACTACCATGATTTTACGAAGGAGAAGTTATATTAATATTTATCTTATAGGCGACTAGCGAGGTTGAATAGCATAAGAGAATGAGGGGGCATAAACTTGGTGGTTGCGATCATACCAGTACTAATGCACCGGATCTCTTCAGAACTCCGCAGTTAATCGTGGTTGGGCGAGAGTAGTACTAGGATGGGTGACCTTCTGGGAAGTCCTCGTGATGCTCCCCTTTTTGTATTCGACCATTTTCTGTGCGGAGCGTGGCGGTGTCATGGGGAGGGGGGATGCGGTGGGAGAAGCCCGTTCGTGCCCTGATTAGTATATTTTATTATTTTTCTATTTTACGACAATGATTTTACGAAGGAGGAGTTATATTAATATTTAATTAATAGGAGACTAGCGAGGTTGAATAGCATAAGAGAATGAGGGGGCATAAACTTGGCGGGTGCGATCATACCAGCACTAATTCACCGGATCCCTTCAGAACTCCGCAGTGAAGCGGGCTTGGGCGAGAGTAGTACTAGAATGGGAGACCTCCTGGGAATTCCTCGTGTTGCACCCATTTTTGTTTTTGACATTTTTTTATGCGGAGCGCGGCGGTGTCATGGCGAGGGGGGATGCGGTGGAAGAAGCTTGTTCTTTCCATGGAGAAATATATTTCATTATTTTCAATTTTACGACGGTGATTTTACGAAGGAGGAGTTATATTAATGTTTAATTAATAGGCGACTAGCGAGGTTGAGTAGCATAAGAGATTGAGGGGGCATAAACTTGGCGGGTGGGATCAAACCAATTCTAATGCATTGGATCCCATCAGAACTCTGCAGTTAAGCGTGCTTGGGGGAGAGTAGTAGTAGGATGGGTGACCTCCTGGGAAGTCCTCGTGTTGCACCCCTTTTTGTATTCGACCATTTTCTGTGAGGAGCGTGGCAATGTCATATGGAGGGGGGATGCGGTGGGAGAAGCCCGTTTGCACCACAGAGTAATATATTTTATTATTTTTCCATTTTACGACGATGATTTTACGAAGGAGGAGTTATATTAATATTTAATTAGTAGGCGACTAGTGTGGTTGAATAGCATAAGAGAATGAGGGGGCATAAACTAGGCGGGTGCGATCATACCAGCACTAATGCACCGGATTCTATCAGAACATCGTAGTTAAGCGTGCTTGGGCGAGAGTAGTACTAGGATGGGTGACCTTCTGGGAAGTCCTCGTGTTAAACCCGTTTTTGATTTTGACCATTTTCCTTCCAGAGCGTGGCAGTGTCATGGGAAGGGGGGATGCGGTGGGAGTAGCCCTTTGCGCTATGGAGTAATACGTTTTATTATTTTTCCATTTTACAACGGTGATTTTACGAAGGAGGAGTTATATTAATATTTATTTAATAGGCGACTAGCAAGGTTGAATAGCATAAGAGAATGAGGGGGCATAAATTTGGCGGGTACGATCATACCAGCACTAATGCAACGGATCCCATCAGAACTCCGACGTTAAGCATGCTTGGGCGAGAGTAGTAGTAGGATGGGTGACCTCCTGGGAAGTCCTCGTGTTGCTCCCCTTTTTGTATTCGACCATTTTCTGTGCGGAGCGTGGCGGTGTCATGGGGAGGGGGGATGCGGTGGGAGAAGCCCGTTCGCTCCATGGAGTAATATATTTTATTATTTTTCCATTTTACGACGATGATTTTATGAACGAGGAGTTATATTAATATTTAATTAATAGGCGACTGACGTGGTTGAATAGCATAAGAGAATGAGGGGGCAAAAACTTGGCGGTTGCGATCACACCAGCACTAATGCACTGGATCCCTTCATAACTCCGCAGTTAAGCGTGGTTGGGCGAGAGTAGTACTAGATTGGTTGACCTTCTGGGAAGTCCTCGTGTTGCTCCCCTTTTTGTATTCGACCATTTTCTGTACGTAGCGTGGCGGTGTCATGGGGAGGGGGGATGCTGTGCGAGAAGCCCGTTCGCGGCATGGAGTAATTTATTTTAATATTTTTCCATTTCACAACGATGATTTTACGAAGGAGGAGTTATATTAATATTTAATTAATTGGCGACGAGCGTGGTTAAATTGCAAAAGAGAATAAGGGGGCATAAACTTGGCGGGTGCGATCATACCAGCACTAATGCGCCGGATCCCTTCAGAACTCCGCAGTGAAGTGTGCTTGGTCGAGAGTAGTACTAGGATGGGAGACCTCCTGGGAAGTCCTCGTGTTGCACCCATTTTCGTTTTCGACCATTTTCTGGACGGAGTGCGGCGGTGTCATGGCTAGGGAGGATGCGGTGGGAGAAGCCCGTTCGTGCCTTGGAGTAATATATTTTATTATTTTTCTATTTTACAACGGTGATTTTACGAAGGAGGAGTAATATTAATATTTAGTTAATAGGCGACTACCGAGGTTGAATAGCATAAGAGAATGAGGGGGCATAAACTTGGCGGGTGTGATCAAAGCAGCACTAATGCACCGGATCCTATGAGAACTCCGTAGTTAAGCATGCTTGGGCGAGAGTAGTACTAGGATGGGTGACCTCCTGGGAAGTCCTCGTGTTAAACCCGTTTTTGTTTTTGACCATTTTCTTCCCAGACCATGGCGGTGTCATGGGGAGGGGGGATGCGGTGGGAGTAGCCCGTTTGCGCCACAGTGTAATATATTTTATTATTTTTCCATTTTACGACGATGATTTTACGAAAGAGAAGTTATATTAATATTTAATTAATAGGCGACTAGTGTGGTTGAATAGCATAAGAGAATGATGGGGCATAAACTAGGCGGGAGCGATCATACCAGCACTAATGCACAGGATTCTATCAGAACACCGTAGTTAGGCATGCTTGGGCGAGAGTAGTACTAGGATGGGTGACCTCCTGGGAAGTCCTCGTGTTAAATCGTTTTTTGTTTTTAACCATTTTTTTCCAGAGCGTGGCGGTGTCATGGGGAGGGGGGATGCGGTGGGAGTAGCCCTTTGCGCTATGGAGTAATATGTTTTATTATTTTTCCATTTTACAACGGTGATTTTACGAAGGAGGAGTTATATTAATTTTTAATTAATCGGCGACTAGCGAGGTTGAATAGTATAAGAGAATGAGGGGGCATAAATTTGGCGGGTGCGGCCATACCAGCACTAATGCAACGGATCCCATCAGAACTCCGTAGTTAAGCGTGCTTGGGCGAGAGTAGTACTAAGATGGGTGACTCCTGGGAAGTCCTCGTGCTGCACCCCTTTTTGTTTTCGACCATTTTCTGGACGGAGCGCGGCGGTGTCATGGCGAGGGGGAATGCGGTGGGAGAAGCCCGTTCGTGCCATGGAGTAATATATTTTATTATTTTTCCATTTTACGACGGTGATTTTATGAAGGAGGAGTAATATTAATATTTAATTAATAGGCGACTAGCGAGGTTGAAAAGCATAAAAGAATGAGGGGGCATAAACTTGGCGGGTGCGATCATACCAGCACTAATGCACCGGATCCTATGAGAACTCCGTAGTTAAGCGTGCATGGTCGAGACTAGTACTAAGATGGGTGACCTCCTGGGAAGTCCTCGTGTTGCATCCCTTTTGGTTTTCGACCATTTTCTGGTTGGAGCGCGGCGGTGTCATGGCGAGGGGGGATGCAGTGGGAGAAGCCCGTTCGTGCAATGGAGTATTATATTTTATTATTTTTCCATTTTACGATGGTGATTTTACGAAGGAGGAGTTATATTAATATTTAATTAATAGGCGACTAGCGAGGTTGAATAGCATAAGAGAATGAGGGGGCATAAACTTGGCGGGTGCAATCATACCAGTACTAATGCATCGGATCCCACCATAACTCCGCAGTCAAGCGTGGTTGGGCGAGAGTAGTACTAGGATGGGTGACCTCCTGGGAAGTCCTTGTGTTGCACCCCTTTTTGTTTTCGACGATTTTATATGTGGAGCACGGCGGTGTCATGGCAAGGGGGGATGCGGCGGGAGAAGCCCGTTCGCGCCATGGAAAAATATTTATTATTAGTTTTCCATTTTACGACGATGAATTTACGGAGGAATTATATTAATGTTTAATTAATAGGCTACTAGCGAGGTTGAATAGCATAAGAGAATGAGGGGGCATAAACTTGGCGGGTGTGATCATACCAGTACTACTGCACAGGATCCCATCAGAACTCCGCAGTTAAGCGAGCTTGGGCGAGAGTAGTACTAGGATGGGTGACCTCCTGGGAAGTCCTCAAGTTACTCCCCTTTTTGTATTCGACCATTTTCTGTGCAGAACGTGGCGGTGTATTGGGGAGGGGGGATGCGGTGGGAGAAGCCCGTTTGCGCCACAGAGAATTATATTTTATTATTTTTCCATTTTACGAAGATGATTTTACGAAGGAGGAGTTATATTAGTATTTAATTAATAGGCGACTAGCGTGGTTGAATAGCATAAGAGAATAAGGGGGCATAAACTAGGCGGGTGCGATCATACCAGCACCAATGCAACGGATCCCTTCAGAATTCCGCAGTGAAGCGTGCTTGGGCGAGAGTAGTACTAGGATGGGAGACCTCCTGGGAAGTCCTCGTGATGCACCCCTTTTTGTTTTCGACCATTTTTTGTGTGGAGTTAGGCGGTGTCATGGCGAGGGGGGATGCGGTGGGAGAAGCCCGTTCACGCCATGGAGTAATATTTTTTATTGTTTTTCTATTTTACGACGATGAGTTTACGAAAGACGAATTATATTAATATTTAATTCATAGGTGACTAGCGTGGTTGAATAGCATAAGATAATGAGGGGCATAAACTTGGCGGTTGCGATCATACTAGCACTAATGCACCAGATCCCATCAGAACTCCGCAGTTAAGCGTGTTTGGGCGAGAGTAGTACCACGATGGAAGTCCGCGTGTTGCACCCATTTTTGTTTTCAACCATTTTCTGTGCGGAGCAAGGCGGTGTCATGGCGAGGGGGGATGCGGTGGGAGAAGCCCGTTCGCGCCATGGAATAATATATTTTATTATTTTTCTATTTTACTACCATGATTTTACGTAGAAGGAGTTATATTAATGTTTAATTAATAGGCGACTAGCGTAGTTTAATAGCATAAGAGAATGAGGGGGCATAAACTTGGCGGGTACGATCATATCAGCACTAATGCACCGGATCCCATCAAAACTCCGTTGTAAGGCGTGCTTGGGCAAGAGTAGTACTAGGATGGGTGACCTCCTGGGACGTCGTCGTGTTACACCCCTTTTAGTTTTCGACCATTTTTTGTGCCGAGCGCGGCGGTGTCATGGCAGGGGGGATGCGGTGGGGGAAGCCCGTTCGCGCCACGGGGTAATATATTTTACTATTTTTCCATTTTACTACGATGATTTTACGAAGGAGGAGTTATATTAATATATAATTAAAAGGCGACTAGCGTGGTTGAATAGCATAAGAGAATGAGGGGGCATAAACTTGGCGGGTGCGATCATACCAGAAGTAATGTACCGGATCCCATCAGAACTCCATAGTAAGGCGTTCTTGGGCGAGAGTAGGACTAGAATGGGTGACCTCCTGGGAAGTCCTCGTGTTGCAACCCTTTTCGTTTTCGACGATTTTATGTGCGGAGCGCGGCGGTGTCATGGCGAGGGGGGATCCGATGGGAGAAGCCCGTTCGCGCCATGGAGTAATATTTTTTAATATTTTTCCATTTTACGACGGTGATTTTACGAAGGAGGATTTATATTAATATTTAATTAATAGGCGAGTAGCGTGGTTGAAAAGCATATGAGAATGGGGGGGCATAAACTTGGTGGGTGCGATCATACCAGCCCTAATGCACTGAATCCCTTCAGAACTCCGCAGTTAAGTGTGCTTGGGTGAGAGTAGTACTATGATCGGTGACCTCCTGGGAAGTCCTTGTGTTGCACCCGTTTTTATTTTTGACAATTTTCTGTCCCGAGCGTGGCGGTGTCATGGGGAGGGGGGATGCGGTGGGAGTAGCCCTTGTGCGCCATGGAGTAATATGTTTTATTATTTTTCCATTTTGCTGCGATGATTTTACGAAGGAGGAATTATATTAGTATTTAATTAATTGGCGACTGGCGTGGTAAGATAGCATAAGAGATTGAGGGGGCATAAACATGGAGGGCGTGATCATACCGGCACTAATGCACCGAATCCCATCAGAACTCTGCAGTTAAGCGTGCTTGGGCAAGAGTAGTACTAGGATGGGTAACCTCCTGGGAAGTCCTCGTGTTGCACCCCTTTTTGTTTTTGACGATTTTATGTGCGGAGCGCGGCGGTGTCATGGCAAGGGGGGATGCTGTGGGAGAAGCCCGTTCGCGCCATGGAGTAATATTTTTTATTATTTTTCCATTTTACGACGATGATTTTACAAAGGAGGAATTATATTAATATTTAATTAATAGGCGACTAGCGAGGTTGAATAGCATATGAGAATGAGGGGGCATAAACTTGGCGGTTGCGATCATACCAGCAATAATGCACCAGATCCCATCAGAACTCTGCAGTTAAGCGTGCTTGGGCGAGAGTAGTACTAGGATGGGTGACCTCTTGGGAAGTCCTCGTGTTGCACCCGTTTTTGTTTTTAACAATTTTCTGTCCCGAGCGTGGCGGTGTCACGGGGACGGGGGATACAGTGGGAGTAGCCCTTTGCGCCATGGAGTAATATATTTTATTATTTTTCTATTTTACTACCATGATTTTACGAAGGAGGAGTTATATTAATATTTAATTAATAGGCGACTAGCGTGGTTGAATAGCATAAGAGAATAAGGAGGCATAAACATGGCGGGTGCGATCATACCAGCACTAATGCACCGGATCCCATCCGAACTCCGCAGTTAAGCGTGCTTGGGCGAGAGTAGTACTAGGATGGGTGACCTCTTGGGAAGTCCTCGTGTTGCACCCCTTTTTGTTTTCGACCATTTTCCGTGCGGACCGCGGCGGTGTAATGGGGAGGAGGTATGCGGTGGGAGAAGACCGTTCCCACCACGGAGTAATATATTTTATTATTTTTTCATTTGACGGCGATGATTTTACGAAGGAGGAGTTATATTAATATTTAATTAATCCGCGACTAGCGTGGTTGAATAGGATAAGAGAATAAGGAGGCATAAACTTGGCGGATGCGATCAAACCAGCACTAATGCACCGGATCCCATCTGAACTCCGCAGTTAAGTGTGCTTGGGCGATAGTAGTACTAGGATGGGTGACCTCCTGGGAAGTCCTCGTGTTGCACCCCTTTTTGTTTTCGACCATTTTCCGTGCGGACCGCGGCGGGGTAATGGGGAGGAGGTATGCGGTGGGAGAAGA